>NC_139224.1:167788510-168210584 GCF_055691185.1 Crinia signifera | reverse complement strand
TAATTTCCCCCTATCTCTCTGTATCTCTCTCTCTTTGTCTCTGCCTCTCTGACACTGTCTCTCTCCTTCACTCTTACCCTGACTCTCTCTCTGACACTGTCTCTCTCTCTCCTTCACTCTTACCCTGACTCTCTCTCTCTCTGACACTGTCTCTTCCATCCCCCATGGCATGGTCTCTGTCTCTCTGACACTGTCTCTCTCTTTCACTCTCACCCTGACTCTCTCTCTTTTTTGCACTGTCTTCTCCTGATACTATCTCTCCAAGACACTCTCATCCCCAACTTCCCTCTCCCTCTATACCTGACAGTCTCTCCCTCTTTATCTTTCCCTGACACTCTTGCTATGTGAGGACCTCACAAGTCAGTGCTATAAACTTGCACTGTTCTCAGGATACATTATAATCAAATGAATTCTATCAACTACTAGAGACTATTTTCCAAAGTCCTTGTAGTCTCCTTGACACCATGAGAGGCCCTGGAAACCCCATGAGTGCTCAACAACTGTGCGATTTGGAAGCCCCCCCACAAGGCTGTCTCTAGTGGAAAGCAAATTTTACATCAACACTATATTACGCGTTCACAGGAACGTTTTACGTGTTTCTCACACGGTTTAGGCCTAACATTTCTCTGATGACGAGTGACATTTTATTCCTTGGAGAGTGGCAGCATTCAAACAGAGTTCCTGGGATTTCAATCATCAACCATTTAGGAATAATCTGTCTGAAGAAGCAGCAGTGGTCCCTGTGAAACGCGTCACATAGGTTTCTGCAGAACTGCGGTATGCTGTTTCAGATTGTTGTCATTTAAGACACAGAATTGATTTAATTTATAGTCTAAGATCAATCCTTATTAAATATATATATTTTAAATAATCATAGACTCTTCAATAGTGGGAACTGAAGGGGAATTGAATTCCGGGAGAAGGGAAAGAATTGCTGTTGCCGTGGCATTTAAAACCTTCCAATGGCACCACATCTCACTCCTTCAATGGCACCTTCTCCTGCTCCTGGCTGGCCGAATGACAAAATAGCACAAAAGTGCTCGCTGTTCTGTGGGGCAACAAACACTTTTGTGTGAGATCACTCTGCTGTACAGCGCAAACTATTGCTGTGCTGATTCGGCTGGGCAAATGGATTTAAATTCCTCCTTTGCCTACATTGGATCCTGTTGATGAGTATCTAGTTTCTGCTTTGTCTTCTCCTTACAAGACAGCAAACACCACTGATTGGTTGTTTTCAATTCCCCAAATGGTTTGAGTGCTACAGGTATTTGACCATCTATTATTATGGGTAATAAAAATAAATAAATAATAATCTCAGTATAAATCCAAAATACTTAACAACAAATCAATAGTATTAAAATAACATTTCAACTAAGTTTATAATGATAGATAGATAGATAGATAGATAGATAGATAGATAGATAGATAGATAGATAGATAGATAGATAGATAGATAGATAGATAGATCTATATGAAACTATTGGAAATGACTCAAAAAAATTAAAGCAATTTAGAGTTTAGATTTGATTTACTGACACCTAGTGTACACAGTTGGTATTGCATGTATATTAAATTAATGCTAACATAGAATTTTACGGCAGATAAGAACCACTTGGCCCATCTAGTCTGCCCCTTTTAAACATACTTATTCAAGACCTCGTACTCTGGGTGAAATGTGATAGGATGAGAGATTCAGAGTGAGAGATTTGGTAAGAAATCTCCAGCCCAAGATACTGTATGTGCTTCGCCATGCTCCATGTTACATTGAGCAAAGGGTGTTTTATAAGATCCACAGTATTATCTCAACATTTGTATGGAATAACAGAAGACCACGGGTAAGGATGGCCATCTTGACTAGACCAAGAGAAAAAGGGGGATTGGCCTTGCCTGACTTTAGGATCTATTACGGTGCGGCACAATTAGCCCATTTAAAGGGATGGATAAATCAACAAGAATGCTCCCCGGAACTCCTCAGATGGATTCAGAAGTCAGGTACCAATTGTAAAACAGGCAAAAAAAATATGGCAATGGGCCAGCAAGGTCTTGGGAGTGGAGGGTATAGATCCAGAGACATATATATATTCTCAGGGAATCACTGTGATAATATAAAAAAATATCAAGGGGTAAGACTCTGGAATCAATATGGTGTGAACTCAACTGGACAACTCTATGTAAATAATCATCTTAAAACATATGCACAGCTGCAGGGAGAATATAATCTTCAGAAGAATATGTTTTTTAGATTCCTGCAACTAAGGAGTATACTTTCATCCTATGAAAAAGAGCAGGGGTTTCACATAAAGGACTCATTGGTTAAGACCTATTTGAGAGAATTAATAAATGAAAAAGTGGCCTCAAGATGCTATAAGCACCTCCTAGAGGTCATCCACGAGGAGGGGTTGGAGGTCCTTAGGAACAAATGGGAAAAAGAGATACCAGGAATAGATGCAGAAACATGGAGAACTGCGCTGAAGTCCCCGGTAGTAGCAACAAATTCAGCTAGAATACAACAAATTCAGTACAACATATTGCATAGAACATATATGACCCCTGAAAGAATTAGCAAGTTTTCACCGAAAGACACAAATAAATGCCCAAAATGTAATAGTGCAGTAGGGGTTTTTTTCATTTAATTTGGGAATGTGAACATATCCGCAAATATTGGCAAGAAATTGAACAAATAATGGAGGCAAGCGGGATCCCGGTCCAAAATGCATCTCCACACGCATATCTATTGGGGGTATGGAATAAGGATCAGATGACGTATGGGCAAAGACAATTGGCGATCTATTTGAGTTCGATTGCAAAGGTAATCATAGCACGCACATGGATGGCCAAGACAGGCCCAGAAGTTAGAAATTGGATTAATCTGGTAAATGTCACTTATGAGCATGAAAGATTTGTTAGTATTACACGTAAAACCACAAAAAAGTTTTTTTAGATATGGGACGGGTGGCATAAGACAAAGTACTTTAAAAAAGAAAAACATAACACGTATTTAAATATATATTAATTGTTTAATTGGTAAATAAAAAGTTATATGAAAAATGGAGCACGAATAAAAAAAAAAAAAATAACACTAGGGAAAAAAAAAAAAAAACAAACAAGAAGAAGACATTGGTGGCAGTAGATAGATGTGTATAATCACGAGTAACAATGTAATCACAAGAAGCAAAAAAGTAATCACAGTATTAAAGGTGGAAACTGTCCTGATTCTAAATATGGTGCAATGACTGAAATAAGGACATTGATAAGTATGAATAGTAGCTAATGTGGAAAGCCAGTGTAATTTTATTATTTATTTTTTTTCTCCAGCCCAGGTGATATGAAATAAGAAGATATGTGGGTATGTTATAGTGGCAGCATTACATCTTAGGTGGGTCAGATACGGTATTGACATATAAATTTGGTATGTAATGGATAAATAGGATGGCGGTGATCGAGGATCTTAGAGGTACTAGATTTGATATGGAGCAACAGGTTGAGGGGCAAAGTAATTTAGGCACAAAAGGAAAAAGTAGTTGTAGTATTAATTGATGAAAGTGTCCTGACCCTAACTCTGGTGCAATGACTGAAATTAGAAAGTTTGAATGAATAGAGTTTGAATAGAATGAGTTTGAATAGAAAGCAATGAATTTGCCTAGTATGAACAGTAGCCATTGTGGAATACCCGTATCTCTGCCCCCAATCCATGCCCATGATGTAATGAAACAAGAATTTATGCAGGCTCTGTATGGCTGTAGTGCCGTATTTGGGGAGATCAGACAATGTATTGATATCCCTTGATTCTAGAATGCTGTTGTTAAATAGTGTGGTAGCGATTGAGGCTCCTAGCGGTATAAGATTTGATAGGTTGTAATAAAGTAGTATGGCTGAGTAATTGCAGATGTTAATGTATGTCTTTATTGTAAATTACCGTAATTATCGGCGTATAACACGCACTTTTTTCCCCCTGAAAATAGAGGTAAAAGATGGGTGCGTGTTATACGCCGATATGCGTGCTATACGGCGGTAATTTCACCCGGCGGGTACCTGTAATGCCTGTAATGCCGGGTGTTGCTGTTATGCGCGTTGCTGTCATCCACGGGACGCCTACTAATCGCGCGTTCTCTGCTGCTGCTGCTGCTCAGCGTCGGGTCCTCGCAGCAGCAGCACGCTTAAAACTCCTCCCTGTCATCCACGGGGCGCCTACTAATCGCGTGTTCTCTGCTGCTGCTGCTGCTGCTCACCGTCGGGTCCTCGCAGCAGCAGCACACTTAAAACTCCTCCCTGCACAGTGACTCCTTCCTCCCTGGCTACAGCAGCGTCATCAGCCTTCCCAAGCGCTGGCTGTAGCCTGGAGGAGGAGAAGGATTTCTGTGCTAACTGTGCTGCCCTGCTTCTGTTATTCAAGGTGGATTTTTTTTTTTCTTTTACAGATAATCAATTATGTTAATAAACACTGTAATAAAGTTTTTATTTAGAAATCCCCTCTTAAAATGAAGGTGCGTGTTATACGCCGGTGCGTGTTATACGCCGATAAATACGGTAATATTATGTAAGGTAATGTAATTAAGAAAGTTGTTTATGATGTGTTATTGTTTTTTTATTATGTGGAAAAAACGGAATAAAGATTATAAAAAAAAAAAAAAAAAGAAATCTTCAGTTTTTTTAAAGCAGCAATCTTTAAAGGTGCCCACACACGCACTGATCCCGGCGGTGCGATGCTATACGATGGGGTGCGCGCTCCCGCGGCACCTCATCGCAGAGTACAAAAAGTATGTGCTGCACATACTTTTTGTACTAGCTTTTTATCGCATAGCATCGCATGCACATCGTATGCACAAGGCATACGATGCAATGCTATGTGTGCTACTTAAGCCCACAACGCATGCCGGGATCGGTGCGTGTGTGGGCACCTTCACACTGCAAAATGAAAGTGGTTTGCAGTGTAAATGATTGCCGCTTAAAAAAAATTTTTTTTAGAGAGATTCCTTACTAAATCTCTCATCCTATTAAATTTCCCCCATCTCTCTTACACATGCTACTTCCTCTTTCCCAGACAGTTACCCAGATAAAATCTGTAACTACTTCAACTATTACAGATATTTTTACAGGACATTTCTGGTCCAAGAGTTACAACATTTTGCCCTCCGGCTCTTGTAAAACTTATCGCAAACTCATCTGACACTTGTAGTTCTGCCAGAGCTGGACTGCCACAGAGGGAGATGAGTTCTATACATACTTGCCTACTTTTAAAATCTAGTTTCAGGGAGATTATAGTTGATAATAGAATTTTGCACAGTGCCCCATTGAGGGGGCGTGTCATGCTCCACCCAGAGGGCGTGTCTAGTTCCATATATGGAGAAATCGTGAAAAGAGATTGTGAACGTGGCACCTAGAAGCGTGTGTGTGTACTGCTACATCTGAGAGGAACCTTATAAAATGACTTATATCAAATGTAGATGAGCCCCAGAGCAGTTAGTAAGAGCTACTATACTTGGTAATGTGCTGGGAAATGGGGCTGATGAGTCAATGTAAATGTATCTGTCTCTCATTCCTTTTCCCCCAAAAAATGCAGCAGTGTAATGTGGGCTAGGTGACATGAGGGAGATTGCTAGACTAATGTGGGAAAGAAGGAGATTGCTGCTATGTCAGGGAGTCTCCTGCAGAATGCAGGAGGGGAGGTAACTATGATGTTACAGTGTAATGTGGGCTAGGTGACATGAGGGAGATTGCTAGACTAATGAGGGAGAGAGGGAGATTGCTGCTATGTCAGGGAGTCTCCTGCAGAATGCAGGAGGGGAGGTAACTATGGTGTAAACAGTGTAATGTGGGCTAGGTGACATGAGGGAGATTGCTAGACTAAAGAGGGAGAGAGGGAGATTGCTGCTAATTCAGGGAGTCTCCTGCAGAATGCAGGAGGGTAGGCAACTATGGTTCTATTTTACATGGGATGTTGCTATGGGCAACCAACCAGATACTATCTACATACCTCCCACCATTGGAGAGACAGTAAGAGGGATACACCGCGCGCCGTGCTCAGAGTTGTTTCACGATAAACTTATCTCTGATCTGTCTATGTCCAAACACGAAACAGAAAATGATTCCCTTTACTGCCACCTGCTGTCATGATCTAGTACAACATTTCTATTTCTGAGACATCAGGGCCTCAATTTGAGTATCTGCGGCTAATTATGTCGCAATTATGGTACCGCCAGAGTCGTGGATTTTTGTTTGTAGCCGCATAGGGCGGAGTCTCTGGAATGATCAGGCCACGGGCAGGTTTTGCACTGTTGCAATGGCCTTGTACACAAGGGTATTACAGGGTTGACGACCCTCCCGGAATTCCCGGGAGTCTCCCGAAAATCGGGTCCCCCTCCCAGCCTACCGGAATCTGGGGGACCCCCCTGAGCCCCCCGAATCGCGGCATGTAAATGCCGCAATCCGCGGGTCTCAGAGGAGGGGGTGGAGCTAAAATGGCACAATTGTGTCATTTTAGCCCCGCCCCCTCCATGGAGATCAGTCATTTCTCCTATTTCCCGTAATGGGGGCGGGGCTTAATAATGTCACAGTAAAGCCCCGCCCCCCGATCGGGTAAGGAAAGTCTCCTCTCCGGGCTTCTCCCGGAGAAGAGCATTTAAAAGTAGGGATGCCAATCCCGGGGCTATTTTTCAATCCCGGGATTCGGGATTAAAAAATGCCTAATCCCAGGATTCCCGGGATTGAGTTTATCAATATAATGACGAACTTTAGTCCCCCCCAAACCCAGTCTAACTCACCCGACCATTGCTGCGGGAGCCGGGCAGTGATGTTCAGAGGCCGGCGGCTTTCATTGGGGGCGTGTGCGGGTGGTCTGGAGGCGGGCAGATGTGCGGTAGCCGGGCAGCGGTGGTCTGGAGGCCTGCAGATGTACGGGAGACTGACGTCGCAGTACCCGGGCAGCAGTGAATGCACAGGTACCTAGCGGTGAGCGTGCACGGAGCATCAGACGCGCTGCGCAGCGTGACCTCTGACA
Source organism: Crinia signifera (assembly GCF_055691185.1). Classification (NCBI taxonomy): domain Eukaryota; kingdom Metazoa; phylum Chordata; class Amphibia; order Anura; family Myobatrachidae; genus Crinia; species Crinia signifera. The sequence continues at coordinate 168,203,587 of NC_139224.1, read as the reverse complement.
TCAGGTCACGCTGCACGCAGCCTCAGAGCAGCGCGCCGGGGTTTGGGAGAAGCCGGGCAGCGTCTGAGCTGGTCTCAGCGCTGCCCGACATTAGATTCGCGTATGCGCAGGCCAATCCCGCAATCCTGGGATTGGAACTTCCAATCCCGGGATACAAATCCCGGCGTTTTTAGGGCCAAATCCCGGGATCCCGATCCCGGGATTGGCCACCCTATTTAAAAGTCAGCAACCCTGGGGTATTATATATATTCTATAGTGTACAGGAGCATTACACTCATCAAACATGCAAAGGACTCAGTTACAGTACAATATAGAACCAGTGGCGTAATTACCGAGGGCGGATGCAGCTGCTATGGGGCCCCAGCCAAATGTAGAACCAACAGCTTCCCCTGCACCCAGTCACTACCCTGCATCTCAAGAAGGGCAACCAGCGCACACCGCCAGGGGCCATAAGAGCCCAACACTTCGTCCGCCCCCTGCTCAATCTTTTACAATGCATGGCAGATTACTCCTTGTCTCTGAACACTGACATCCCACCCAGTGAGTGTCCCCAGTAAGGGGGGTATTAATTCCCAGGTCCTGACTCACGGTACGTCCTGACAGTCGGGACCCTAGTCCTTTTCCAGCCCATTCACCAGTTTATCCACAGTTGGGATTCAATGTCCAGTCTGACGATCGGCAAAAAGGGGGCGTGTCTGCGAAAACGGCCTTGGATTCTCGAGATCTGCCCGTGATCTCAACAAATCAGCCCAACTTCTTCTAAGGTTGGGTCCGTTCTGACGAGCTGCCTCTTCAATGCTGTCAGAAATAGCAGCGGGGATTGAATACCCCCAAACTCTGGCTACACACACACACAATACAACACACACGATGCAACCTGACACACCCACAACACGGTTCTTTTGCCTGTACATCGTGAGACATTTCTGAGTAAAGGTGCTACACAAAAAAAGCATCTTAGATTCATGATTTTGAACATCTAAGTGCATAGCGCCAGCATATACCAGTGCGCTCTACAATTGGGAATAAGGTAATATAACAGTAATACAATACAAGACTAGGCAATAACAGACAGACAAAAATGTAAGAGTGTTTGGGCCTCCGTGTGAGTAGCAGATGGTCCGAGGACCCAGGTGTACCCACCGTCCTCTGCTCCATCCAAGCCCGTGTCCTCCAAGTGTCCGTATTCCAGGCAGCAATCTACTCCTGATGCGGCTCATTTACTTCCAATTACAAAGATAATTGCCTGTTTTTTTTGCCAGAATTAGTATTTCTACAGCCACTCAGTGATCTGTCTGCAGATATAGAATTGCAAATGCAGCAGCAGCAGCCGTCCTAGAGACCTGAATTTCCACTTACTAAAAATAAAGAGGAAGCAAAATAAAATGTATCAAAGATACATATATATATATATATACCCCTGAGGAAAACTGTCTGCGACCAGTATCTCTTATATATTTAGCCAGATCCGTCACTCAAAGCAGTGTGGCAAACGGTGGGCGGGGTTACACGGGTGATTGACAGGCCCGTCCACCGTCAGCCACACTGCAAAACCTGGCCACTTCCGTAATACACACCACCCCCCTTGGCCTCTGTTCTCCACACAATCCGCCCCCTCCTCGGCCACTAACCCCGCCCCACGGCTACACACCGCGCCCCCCCCCCCCCCCCCCCCCCCCCCACACACACACACACACATCATCCGGCCGGCACACAACCTCACACACTACCCCAGGGTTGCATACCCTGTACCTATTGTACCGGTTTTCTAGCCTTCAGGCTTCAGCTGCAGCGTGTCGCCTCCTTCCATTTCCTGCACTTCTCTGTCTCAGCCGAGGAGGCTAGGGGGACTCTTGGAGTTGTAGTTTCAGACTGCCGGCTATTCCCCAGGGAGCCTGAAGGGGAGCCGCCGAACCAGACTACAACTCCCAAGGTGCACCAAGGGAGGACACGGTCTCCTCCTGCTCGGGGATAGACGGGAGAAGAACTTCACTTATGCATGCTGTTTGTCAGTCAGAGACCTGATCGATGCGCAGCGCAGCAGGAGAGGACCAGCGGGGCAGGTAAATTATTATGTTCAACTCACACACGGTGGGTATTGAAACTATCGGCAAGACCACGCCCCTTTTCCCGAAGCCACGCCCCTCCCGGAATTTTTTTTTTTTTTTTTTTTTTTTTTGTACCGAATTCTGACCCTCACATGTTGGAGGGTATGGGGTTGCCGACCCTCCCGCATTTAGCGGGAGTATCCCGCTTTTTGATCCCTTCTCCCGGTCTCCCGGGAATCTATGGGATCCTCCCGGCTTTTAGGCTGCCTGTCAAAAAAAAAAAACCCCAGTGACTGCGCATGCGCAAGTTACAAAGCGCAGGGGCTGACGGTGACCTCGCGGCTTTCCTATTACATGCCGGCTGGGGTTCTGTACTACCGGACGTGGTCAGGTCACCGTCATAGCCCTGGCAGCGGCAGCACAGTGACAGCATGGGGCAGACACGGGAGCAGCAGAGGGCAGCGCCGCAGAGTACATGGTAAGCTAGCGGCAGGCTTCCCTCCTGCTTCTCTCCCTCTGCTCCCCGCTGTTTTCTTTAATAGGGCTCGGGCTCAGGCTGTCTCTTCTCCCCCCCCTCGCTACAGACCCCCACGCTGCCGCTGCAGCTTCATAAAAATTGCTCCCCTCCCCAGTCCCCACTACCTTATAACATATAAGGTGCAGGAGGAGAGGAACATTTCTTTTTATAAAGCAGCAGCGTCGTGGAGGGAGGGAGGGAAGAAGGAAAGATTTTCAAATTTGCAAAATGTACCTATAATGTACACTCTGAAATGTACTTTGCATAGCTCCGCCCATGGCCCGCCCCATTTACATGCCGTAAATGAGGCGGGACCATGGGCGGAGCTATCCAAATTACGTTTGAGAGCTCCCACGCCCCCTATTTCCTCTAACAAGCTGCTCTCTCCCGCAAAGCCCAGCTCAAAAGTCGGCAAGTATGCACTACCCACCCCCTCCAAGCCCAACACCCCCCCTATGGCCGCCCATACACGGCCAGCTCCAAGGCTACACACCGTGCTCCCCCCCACCATACACTGCCACCACCCCCCACCCCCCCCCCCGCTACACACCGCGCGCCCCTTCGCCCTCACTCTCATAACAGATGTAGTTGCTAACAAGCAACACTCCCCCTCTCAGCACAAACACCGCCACCATACCCCCCACCCCACCGAAGCACAGCACGCCCACACCCGCACCCCCTTCACCAATAAGCCTGCATCTCCCTCGGCCCGTCCTCACCACCCCTTCCAGCACTACACGCCCTGATACTAGCTGCCCCCCCCCCCTGCCCTCACTGTCGGAGATCCCGTCCCCCACACCCGCCAGCATCACTCAGACGCACAGCCTTGCCGTGCGCCCGCCGCTGGCACCTTCTTTACCCAGCCAGCCAACCAGTGCCTTCGCTCTGTCGGAGGAGCCGTCCCCCCACACCCGCCCGCATCTGTCACAGACACACAGCTCATTGCCGTGCGCACGCCACAAGACCCGCCCCTGCCCACCCACTACCGTCTCCACATACCCGGCAAATCAAGACATTGCCATGCGCCAGCCGCTGCCCGTACACTGCCATGCTCCAGAGGAAGACCCGTCTCCCAACACCCACCAGGATCTACAGAGCCGCACACGTATGGCACCCACCACCCCATACCACTACACTACCAACGCCTCTCTATCTATGGGGTGCCGGTCAGCCCCACCCTCCATAACCTGATCACGCTGCACTCTCACTAACCATGTACTACTTGGGTAGGCTTATGGCACCCAGCACCCCATACCACTACACCACCAACGCCTTTTCTAACACAACCTCCCTTAAACATTTCATCGCACACTATATTGTGTGCGTTTTGCCACACACACACACACACTTATGCCTCCAATACTCACAACTACTCACACACCCCTCCATGCCTCCTATATTCACAACTATACACACACCCATCCGTGCCAACAATACTCAAAACTACACACACACACACACACACACATATCAATACACATGCACCTCACACTACTTCAACTAACACATCCCCACATCTATTTACACTCTCCACCCCGTGCTGCCACCAATCTTCACTCTCCAACACCATATGTAAGTACCACCCAGCAGCCCATACCACTACACATCCCCACATCTATTTACACTCTCTACGCCGTGCTGCCACCAATCTTCACTCTCCAACACACTCACAACTACACACATATACACCCCCATCAATGCCTCCAATACTCCCAACTACACACACACCCATTCATGCCTCCAATACTCACAACTACACACACCCATCAATGCCTCCAATACTCACAACTACACACACACCCATTCATGCCTCCAATACTCACAACTAAACACACACACACCCATTCCCATACATGTCTCCAATACTACCAACTCACTCACCCACTCACCCACACACACACACCCACCCATCAATGCCTCCAATACTCCCAACTACACACACCCATTCATGGCTCCAATACTCCCAACTACACACACACCCATAACCATACATGCCTCCAAAACTACCAACTACATACACACACACACACACATCTATGCCTCTAATACTCCCACCTACATCACACACCCTTCACACTACCTACCCTATATCTCTATTAACTCCAGCACCCTACACCACTCACTAAACCTCACATTTTACACTCACATCTGCAATACGCATGCACCTCGCACTACTGCACCTAACACATCCCCACATCTATTTACACTCTCCACAACCTGCTGCCACCAAACTTCACTGTCCAACACCATATGTAAGTACCACCCACCACCCCATACCACTACACCACCAACGCCTTTTCAAACACAGCTCTGCTCCCTTAAACATTTCATTGCACACTATTAAGTGTGCGTTTAGCCACACACTGACTTATGCCTCCAATACACACAACTACACACACACATCCATGCCTCCAATACACACACCCATCCATGTCTCCAATGCTCACAACTATACACACACACACACAGCCATGCCTCTAATACAAACAAATACACACACACACACCCCCATCCATCCATGCCTCAAAAATACACACACCCATCCATGCCTCCATTACTCACAACTACTCACACACCCCTCCGTGCCTCCTATACTCACAACTACACACACACACACATCCGTACCTTATATGCACTTTCATTAAAAAACATTTATGCTCTCAAATGCACTGTAAGCACATTATTCAGCAAATTACACTACATTTCACACTCACATATATTCCTACTTCTAATGGGGCAAAGCCCCTCACGACGGTGTGAAGAGCGCCCGGAGGGCGCGATGAATCACCTAGTGTTTGTTATTTGGTGAAGGATGGGTGGGTGTATATTAAGTGTGGGTGTTGGGGTAGTTGGGCAGAGGTGTGAGAGGGCACATAGGTAGATTAGGTTGTAGGGTGCAGGGGTGAGGAAGATAAGCTTAAGGGAGCGTGCAGGCGGGAGCTGGGGGAACTGTGTCCAGTTTGCGGGGCAGGGTGTGTTGTGGGAGGAGGGGACTTCTGGCTGGTTGTTGCACGGGTCAGGGGGAGTGGCAGTGGATGAGGGGATGACAAGGGAGGTGGGGTGCAGATCAGTGTTTGGGATGGCTGTGTTTTCAGAGGGGGGTGAGGCTGGTTATAATGCTGGGCGTGTGCTGTAGCCCTGGGGGGGGGGTGAGTAGAGACCCGCTGCTCCAGGGAGGGGGGGGGGGGGTTGCGGGCAGACCTGCTGCTCCAAGGGGGGTGGGGGGGCTTTGCGGGCAGACCGGGGGGGGAAAGTTATACGGTGCTGCAGTGGGGGGGTTGTGGGCAGTGGGGGGGAGGTGCGGGCAGACCCACTGCACCAGGGGGGGGCGGCTAGACCTGATGCTCGGGGGGGGGGGGGGGGGGTAGGGTGCGTTCAGGTGCCAGGCGTTCAGGCGCCAGGGCCAGTATTCTGTTCAAGATCACTGGCACTGACTGATTTATAACCACCTTGCTGGATATTAATTAACAGGCGATAGCGATGCGCGGGGACACGCATCACTACGGCTCCTACACACAGAGCGATGTAGGGGCATTTTTTAAGCGATCTAGAGAGATTAATTAGAAAATGCCTCAAAATCGCTACATGTGTTCACTTGCTGCCTAATCTATCCCAGCACCTGACAGGTGGCACTGTTATGAGATAATCTATATAAATCAGTTCTCCTGTCAGTGGCGTCACTATTGCGGCTGATAATGTCAGTGTACACAGTATATCTATGTTACAGTACACAGACAGTTTGTATGTTTCTGCTTGTGGCAGCTGCGCAGGGTTCATCCTGCCCTTGTTTGTCACGTTTGCTTGTTATATAAACAGACAATTCAATCTCCTCCGTGCTGCAGCTAATTTAGGAATCTTATTGGTGGCAATGTCCGAGCTACTGAAAGGTCCTCAGCCGTCAGAGGCATGAATCACAGTGCAAGCGCTCTGCTGGTTACATCCACTGTCCCTAATGTGAGGGTGGGATGTCTGTAATGACTGTGATTTACTAACATGAAAACTGTTTCCCCTCAGGATGTGGGATGAGCTGGCATCTGCATATGGACAGCCACGGCTGTTGGCCATTAATGTTCATGGGACAATTTATGCCATTTATAACGGAGATTTATTGTCATTATTTAGGGACACAAGTTACAATTTATACAGAACACAAGTTATGTAGGCTAATGCCAGTCCATATGTACAATTGGTTATCGTATACCCAACATTTCTATTCTTCCTTTTTTCTAAATGGGCCTGCACAGGTAAGGCAGCATAGTTATTTGTCACTAATTAAAAGGCGATCAAAATTACGGCTCCTCTCTCCATATCCGGCAAATTTGAAACAGACCGATGTCCGTGCAGAAATTGCTTTTACTTTTTGTTAAGGAATAATTTGGTCTGTCTAGTGGCCTCTGGTGGTCACTGGCGGAACTTCACCTTATAGAGTAGTTCGACTTTTATATACAGTATATGTAATACCCTGGTACTGCAAGAGTTAATACTATTTAGTTTTATCATGCATAGCTAGGGCTATTTCCTGTGCACTGATTGGGAGAAGTTTGGAGATCAGGCAGTGATCACATGCAAACCTCCTGCAGAGGAAAAGACAGGAAGTGGAAGTTAGAAAGCAGTAGGGCTGGCCATCGGTGCAGACGCCATCGATGGCGATTCTGCACACAGTCATCGATAGTGGCAAACTATTTGATGAATAAACATCAATAGTTTTAGCCATCGATGGTCATCCATTATATTTGACTGAATGGTCCGTGGGCCAATCACAACTCGTGGGCGGGACATCTGGGTGGTGGGGGGTGGAGCTATGCTCTGTGATCCCGGCACCATGAGAAAAAAAAAAAAAGGAAACAGTTTCTCCTTTGCCATCGATGTAGGGAAACTATCTGGTGCTCCCACATTGATAGCAAAAGTGTTCGACATTGGCCTTAAACCATCAATGATTTTTAATCATCGATAGTCGATGGCCATCCTTAGAAAGTAGCAGATTCAGCACAAGTCTGGAGTGAAGGAGAAGGTGCATGGATGGTTGCTGGGGCCATGGAATGGCTAGCTGTCATTTCCATGGTCCCCAGCTTTGGAAACAGCAGTCATGAGTTGCACCCCTTCTATGGAGAGAGCAGCAGCACCTGTGGGTGCTTTACTGCAGAGTAACATGAGGAGAATGCAGCCCCTCACAGCACATGTGGGGAGTGCTGCCAGTCCCAGCAAGGCACCTGACAGAGACAGAGAGAGACCGCAGTGTGAGAGCAGCAGTACACAGAATCCAGTGAGAGGGTGATGCCCACCTGTAGAGGTGCCCTAGAAGAGTGCCAGGTGTGAGTCTCAGGAGAGGACGTATCTGGGTGCGTGGTCGAAGCCACGTGGCATGCTGAGTAGCCCTCCATTGAGAAGAGTCCTTGCTATGTATGAGAGAGACAATAACCTGTGATGTGTAGCACTACTGGTCCCAGGATGCCCTGGTATGAACTGCTGTTCGCCATATTTAGGCTGCTGCAATTGAGTGATAACCGATATGATTAATGTGCTGGAGGAGAGTGTTCAAGAAGTTTTCCCTGCTATATCCCCGTTATATGTTAAATAAACTGTTTATTGCTGTTTTATGAGATGACCTGGCGCCCAATTCTTTCCTGCGCCGCACTGACACCTGTAGTCCACTCCCACAATGCAACTGTAATTAAACTCCTGATTATTCAGGGGACCCCCTGGTACCTGTGCCTTACCCACGACCAGCCGGAGGAAAGTAAGTATGATGCACCATACACAGTGACTGCAGGTATGCATACCTAGTTCCGGTGGGGTTTTACATATACATAGATGGGGCATGGCTGCAGCATGTTCAGGAGAGGACGCAACTAGGGATTCCAATCCTAGGCCATTTCTTTAATCCTGGGATCCCGGGATTGGCCTCCTGACACCGTAAACTGTTTAGAAGCAGTCGGTGGAACAAGTAGGCTGAGGCAGCGGACAAAAGCAGGGGAGCACATGGTGGCGAGAGGGCAGGGGGTGGACATGGCGGTGGGGGTTGCCAGAGCATAGGTGAAAACTCACCTATTCATCAAAGCGTACCCTTCCACTGCATAAACCAGCTGGTTCTCCGACCCCTTGCCTGTTTACATCCTGCTATCTAACCACCACCCCCTCGCTTGCACCTCTTGTAATCTGTCTGTCTCCCCTTCCTACTAGATTGTAAGCTCCTCCGAGCAGGGCCCTCTTCCCTCCTGTTGTCAAAGCCCACTTCTCTTCACATTTCCTATACTCCAACACTCAGTGACCATCTTTGTCCGCATACTCATCTCCATCATTGGCCTCAAGCCTCTAGTTGTATGTTGATTGAGTCCTCACTACTTATATCCAAGCTGTAATGTGTATTGATCTGTGGCGCTCTTTATTTGTACTGTATTTTTGTTATTTATTCAATGTCATGCCAAGTTTTGTCTCCCTGTATTATTCCTTTGTACGGCGCTGCGAAACACTTGTGGCGCCTTATAAATAAAATTATGGTACTTGTTTCCTAGCACGGCCACAATCGTATGGATCGTGTACCTTTAAGTTAAGGTACACGATCCATACGATGGACCCGATTTCCTTTGAAATCAGGTCCATTTTGCTGGCTAGGAGACAATATCGGGGGCATCGCGTCGGTCGGGACCATTAACAATGGTCCCGACGCGACCGACGCGATGCCCCCGATTTCCCCATAGGCTTCAATGTTAAAAAATATTTTAACATTGAAATCTTGTCGGGAAAGGTAAAATATCGGGGGCATCGCGTCGGTCGGGACCATTAACATTGGTCCCGACGCAATGCCCCCGATTTTTCCATAGGCTTCAATGTTAAAATATTTTTTAACATTGAAATCCTGAAAAAATGTGAAAAATGTGAAATGGGCCAATATGACCCATTTCACATTATAGATGTCCCCGTCGTCACCCCACGATAGACGCCAACCCGAAGCGTGGCGAGCGGCGGCGGTGCGCGTCCTCCGACCTTTTCATTCCCCTACTATCCACGTCGGCGTGGAGTTGAGAATAGAATAGTGTGGCGAGCGCAGCGAGCCACCGAGCCCGAAGCGTGGCGAGCGCAGCGAGCCCCGCGAGGGGACGCGTATAACTTCACAGGTATACGCGTCCCCCGCTGCGCTCGCCACGCTTCGGGCTCGGTGGCTCGCTGCGCTCGCCACACTATTCTATTCTCAACTCCACGCCGACGTGGATAGTAGGGGAATGAAAAGGTTGGAGGACGCGCACCGCCGCCCCTCGCGGGCTCGCTGCGCTCGCCACGCTTCGGGATGGCGTCTATCGTGGGGTGGGGTGTACGCCGTGACATTTGGGGGGGGTTGGGAATATTTTACATCGAATCCAATGTAAAATCGGGTCCCAGGGACCCGATTTACATTTCATTAAAAAAAAAAATCGGGTCCAAAATCGGTCGGTCGCGTCGATCGCATCGCATGCGACCAAATCGCATGCGATGCGATCGACCCGATTTTTCCGACACGACCACCCCGATGTAAATCGGTGTGGCCGTGCTAGGAAACAAGTACCAAAATTATAATAATAATACAGCATGTTTTCCAGGTAGACCGTGAGCCGAGCATTGCTCAAGTTTAGCGGTGCCTAGCAGAATTTCAAACTACAACTCTGGGGATAGAAATTAGGGCTAACCGCACACCTATTATCATTGTTTTTATGAATTGAAATGTATTTTAAATTGTTGATTCAAATATTAAATGGATTACTTTTAAGTAGGGTGACCAATTCAAGGATCGGCGGGATCCCGAGATATAGCCCCAAAATTGCCAGGATTTCAATCCCGGGATTTTGCCCCCAGGCGCTGCCCGCCTTCTCCTGTCCCCGGTTGTGTGTCTGGGAACGTGGATTGATGCCTGCATGGGTGGACGGCCACAAACGATCGCTGCTTAGCGAGTGGTATTGAATTAGGCCCACTGTACCAATGTTATATCAGTCTCTCCATTATTTGTATCTTCCAGGTGCAACGCTGCGGAAACTCTGGTGTTTTAAATATAAAAGATAATAATAAAAATCATGTTGTCTTTATAATACAAGGGTTTATTATCTATCTTAATATATTCACAACATGTCATTTTGCCGCACAGCCCGAGAATATGTTGTTTCCTACTTTTATTCTATTTATAGATTACAAATGTTCCAATGACACTGACTCTGCCCTTGAGGGATGGGAGCAATGTGATTTCCTTCTCCATTGACCTCATCTGTGGCAGACGTTACACATAAACCACTCTATGCATTGAGGATGGCATTTGTGATGCCGTAACTGGGAGCCCTGGCGGCAGTTCCTTTATTGAATCAGACAATAAGGCCTCCCGTGCTTTTCTTCCTCGCCACAAGTGTGTTCCGGCTCACGTAACACAGAGAGCATCGGGCATTCCGTACGCCCACATGCCCAGAGGAAGCCGCGTACGTACCCTGCAGCATGCGGCATTTCCATTACCAGTGAATACATTAGTCATTTACTCCCTACAATAATACATTACAGATTATGTATGTGACCGAGGCTGCGGGCGAGTACAGCTCCCTGGCCCATATAGCAAGCCTCAGCTTTGTCCTTAATCACAAGGCACTACGGTTAGCTCTTGTCCACAGGGTGGGACACACTGCAGGTGATCCAGGATACCGGCAGACATCAGCTGCTGCAGAACAGCTTGAAATAAGACATATTCCAAAAACTCCTAGCCCACAGGGGTTGGGATCATTTGGTCTACAGCATGTTGACAACCATTAGGTCAACATGGCTCTAGGTCGACATGGGTCCAGGTCGACAGGACATTATGTCGACACAAGAATTAGATTGACAGTCAATAGGTCGACATGGGGTTTTTCACTGTTTTATTTTTTTTACCAGAATGTCGACACAGTCGACATGGACACAGTTTGAAGAGCACCGTATCCCCACGTTGTGCTCGCAATGCTTCGGGCACGGTGCCTCACTGCACTCGGCACACTATTTTATTCTCCCACCGCGCCCTAGTGGATGGTAGGGCATGAAATACCACCTGTCAGCACATGTCGGCTCAAATAACAGTGAAAAACCCCATGTCGACCTTTTGACTGTCAACCTAGACACTGTCGACCTAATACTTGTGTCAACCTAATGACTTGTCAACCTAAACCCGTGTCGACCTCTCCCCATGTTGACCAAATGCACGTATCCCGCCCACAGTCATATTCACAAAGGAAGAATACAGAATGGTTTTCTGGAGGCTAGAATAGAAAATGTAGTGTAAAGGAATAGTCATACAGTGAAGACTATTAATGTATTTGCCATTAGGGGTAATTCAGTCATGATCGCACGGTCGATTATCGATACACTGCGCATGCATACAGCCCATAGTACGCGTTCCCCCGCATGGTCGCCATGTTTTGGGTGGGGTGCCTCGCTGCGACCCAGCACACTATTATATTGTCACTTTATGCCCACTTAGATAGTAAAGTATGAACCAAGTCGGTATACATCAAAAAATTTAAAAAAACCGCATGCTGACATTGTGGGTGTTGACTATGCCCATGTCGACCGTAAGCTTGTGTATGAGGACACAACTGTAGAACTTTGAAATACTGTTTTGTTTTTGGATTTCAAAATATGACACATCTTAAGGTGTGTACACACGGTCTAGATGCCGTGCTAGGCGAGTCCCGGTGCGATCAGATCGCATCGCACGGCATGCAGTCACTGGCACAATTTAGACTATATAGTGCAGACCGGCACTATATAGTCTTGCCTGCCCTCTCTATCTGACTGCCGGTGTTCACTCACACGGGAGCACGCATTGGCAGCGCATCGGGCTCGCAAGCTCTAAAAAAAAGCATGCGATATGGCTTCCGATGGTTCACTATATCGGCAACATCGGAAGCCATATCACCCCGTGTGTAAACACTATTACAGTTTGTAAATGACCCATGATTGTTTTTAGAACATTAGGGGTAGGTGTATGAAGCAGTGATGAGCGAGGAGAAGTGGCCCCTGGCAACCAATCAGCTGCTCCGTATCATTGTATAGTATGTGTTCTATTAAGCCCCCAAGCAGCATGCATGTCCGCTACACCAGTGCAGCGCACTCCGGGGGTGATTCTGGTTGGTTGCAAAAGCAAACTCTTCCTTTAAAAGACAAAACCATGCTGCACTGCAGGTGGGGCAGATGTAACATGTGCAGAGAGAGGTACATTTCGATGGTGTGTGTTCAAACTGAAATCTAAGTTGCATTGTAAAGTGGTGTACATCATATTGCCAGCGATATTGCACCGTGTGTTCACAGCTTAAGAACAAAGCAGCCAGTATTTACTCTGCACAGAAACAAAATAACTCACCCACATGTAACTCTCTCTGCACATGTTACATCTGCCCCACCTGCAGCGCAGCATGGTTTTGTCCATTAAGAGGGTTATTCCCGTTGACGTGCATGGATGCAAATTCGCATTGAGTGCTATTTTCAGCTTAGTGCGCATGTGCCACCCTGTGAGGACACTGAAGCTTGCATCGCTGCGAGCATAAATCCGACAATCTGACATCCCATGCGAAATCAAGGCGCGTTGTGTCACAATGGGCGCTGCCTCGCGGCACTGAGATAATGGGCGTAAACCTGGGAGTATGCAAAGGGAGAGGTCCACAAGAGGTGGGTGTTATTTTCACAAACCTACGCGTACAATAGCAGCATTGGCTAGAAAATGAATTAGAAAATCTTAAGCTGTGTACACATGGGCAGAAATCGCTGGCAATACGGTCGCTCAGCGACCGTATTGCCAGCGATTGGAGTGTGCACCACACGCTCCCGTTTTTAGCCCCCTTACGATCGCTGACCAGCGGATTCCCTCTGTGGCTCCCCCGGCAGAGGTTCCCTTTCATCGGCGACCATCTCTGGTCGCTGATGAAAACGGGTCACTGAGCCATATATCGCTCATCGATATATTGCCGGGCGATATACCGCTTGGTGATATATCGCCCCATGTGTACGCACCTTAAGTTACTCCTAGGTGTCTTTTGGCTGCAACCAAATAGCCCAGCTCACGCAGGACTAATCAGCCCGGACAAATGCTAAAACACACACACACACACACACACACACACACACCTGGACATACTACTGAGCAAACAACATTCAAGTCATTAATCTGGCTAAATCTATTATCAAGGCCATTCCTGATTTTGTCCATTTGCATTATTTTAGCAACATTTCTAAAAACAGCATATATACATTAAAACATGGGAATATACAACGACAATACAACTCATTTTTATTACATCAAACACATTTAATATAATACATGCGCTCACTCAAACACTTTCAAATTCAGATCCTGGACATTTGTAGGATATACCTGAAGTCCACTTTGTGTACTGTTGCGAATAGTCACGTTCGCATCTGGTAAGGGCACTGTTTAGCATGAACACGTGCATGCGGCTGTGTATTGTATGGGTGCGTGCGAACATGCGCATATACGTGTCAACCAGAATAAGGCCCTAAAGGCGTTTGCTTTTGCAAACCAACCAGAATCACCCCCCTCTGAACCACTGGGCAACCTCCTGAGAATGCCAGCCGAGAGCAGAGTAATTACACAGTGGAAATAAAGGAATACAAGGGGAGTAGACTATAGCGATGTAACTGGATTCGGTATGAAATCCCGACAAGCACAAAATCCCGACATTGTCAAAATTCCGACATATAGAATGTACAGGTGAAACAGTCAACATGACTTTCCTTCGACAGGTCGCGAGGTCAACATGGGTTTTTTCACGTTTTTTTTACCCGAATTTCGACACAGTCGACAAGGACATAGTTGGAAGTGAGCCGCAGCCCCTTGCAATGCTTCGGGCTTGGTACACTACTTTATTCTCCGACCACGCCCTAGTGGATGGTAGGGCATGAAATATCACCTGTCGGCACATGTCGGGTCAAAAAACTGTGAAAAAACCCATGTCGACGGAAAGTAATGTTAATTGTTTCACCTGTACATTCTATACGTCAGTATTTTGACCTTGTCGGGATTTTAAATGTCGGGATTTTGTCCTTGTCAGTATTATGACCCTGTGGGGATTTTGACTGCATCCCATGTAACTACATACATAGGGCCTTTTCACTCCGGAGACCCTGAAGATTTGTGCTGGCGGTTCGTGCTGCTTGTGTAATAAATCTTTGCAGAATCTGCAGCAGAGGATCCCAGTGCTGGGAGAGCAGACACCGGACTCTTCTCTATGTAAACAGTTGATAACTTCTCCCAAACAAAGGAGCGGACACAGGAACAGACTTTGCGTAGACAGATTACACACCAAAGCCATCTTCTTACTAACAAGATCCTGACGTTTTCATGACAGATAGGGGCCCGTTCAGACCTGCTCGGCGAGCAGAAATTAAGCCCGGTCTCCGATGGTGGGGGAGTGCGCATGCACATAGTCGCCACACCTCCCAACTGTCCCTCTTTCCACGGGAACGTACCGGGTTTTGGGGATGTTCCCGCGTCCCATCTGGAGCCACAGGTGTCACGCAGTGGGGGGGGGGGGGGCAGTTGGGAGTCCCCCCAGCCTAAAGGGAATAGACGCTGTGCACATAGCATCTATTCAGAGCTGCAGAGGACCGGGAAATGGAGGCGTGGCCCCAGGAAGCATCACCCTGTGAGGCCACACCCCCTTTTCATAGGCCACGTCCCCTTTTCGAGGGCGCACGCTGCTCCACAGGTGTCCCTCTTAGCACACCTCAAATGTTGGGGGTATGTAGTTGCTCCTGCGCATGAACACACCCCCTGAGTAAACGCCTTTTGCGAGTTTTACTCTCGCCGAGGCGTTCGAAAAATGATGGACAGGCAGGGGTTGGTCGCTGGGGTCTGTTGAATGCTTTATGGGCGTGCCCACAAGAAAAATGGTGGGCTCGCCCATGACAATGCTGGGCAGACACCTGCGAATGCAGATGTGGCCCTGTCTGTTTGGGGCGGTGGATGAAGGCACATGAATTCGTTCAGCAGGGTGGTGTTTGCCTTGGTCATCATGACCCTAATAATAATAATGCTAAACCGAGGACACTTTCATGCTTCTCCCATAATAATATTCTTCCTATTTATTTATTTATTAACAGTTTCTTATATAGCGCAGCATATTCCGTTACGCTTTACATAGGGGATAAGAACATCCATGTATAATACAAGCCCTCTCACACTAGAACAGTCATTGTACGAGGGGGCCGGCGAATATACTCTTCATGGCCTATTACCGGCAGGCCTGGGAGGCCGACGTATGCTGTGCAGATCACTACAACCAATCTCTGGGTTCCCCCAGGCCACTAATAATAAGGTGACGTTTTAACAATGAGAAGGACACAAATAAGTTGAAGAAAAAAAATATTGTAAATAAAAAAAAACAAGGAGCAAACCAAAATACTCCACCAAGGTGGGCAGTAATGGGACTGGCCGGGTGGGCAGTGGTGGAACTGGCGACTCGTAGGCCCAGACAAGGGTGTATATTAATTACAACCTTTATCAAGACTACGGTTTATAATTTAAACAAAAGTTTATAATGATGATCGGCGCGCCAAGTAACAGCAATTTGATGTTAACAATGAGCCCTTTTTATTTAGTAATGTACTGAATTTAGGATTCCAACAGATTTGACCATGAATTGGGTTTTGCCAATTCTTATGACTCAGCTTATAAAATCCAAATCCTTATTTTCCTATAATTGTTGTAGCATACAGGTCATGGCGGTACAGAAGGACAGTTATTAAAAAGATTTGTGTCATTTAAATCATTGCTGCATATTTTTAAATGTGAAAATTGTGTTTGGATTCAGTACATTATTTAGGAAAACTTATGACCCATACACACTGGGTGATTTTGTTTTGAGTTTTGCAGTTTTACCAGCAGATGAACGTTGGGGTGGATGGGATGCGGTCATTTGGTCTACAGCATGATGGTAGACAGTCATTAGGTCGACATTGGTAAAGGTCGACGTGGTTCTAGGTCGAAAGGTCATTAGTTCGACAGTGTCTAGGTCGACAGTCAAAAGGTCGACATGGGGTTTTTCACTGTTCTTTGAGCCGACGGGCAGTGTTTCATGCCCTACCATCCACTAGGGCATGGTGGGAGAATAAAATAGTGTGACAAGCGCAGCGAGGCACCGTGCCCGACGCATTGCGAGCGATGCGGTGCATTTTAAACTGTGCCCATGTTGACTGTGTTGACATTCAGGTCAAAAAACCCCATGTTGACCTTTTGACTGTCGACCTAATGACCTGTTCAACTAACGACCTTTCGGCCTAGAACCATGTCGACCTTTACTCATTTTGACCTAATGACTGTCAACCATCATGCTGTAGACCAAATGATCCCAACCCGGGTGGATGGCTTTCCACAGCGTCCTGCTATGTAAAGCCGCCCACAACTGCGAAAATCGCTTGGATGGGGAAAATCACCCAGTGTGTATGCACCTTTACTGTAAAAGGATTACAAATCTGTCAGAATCTTAAAAGAAACAAAGGTTTGGTTTTTTTGGGGGGGGGCATTCTGTTGAAGACTGATTGTTGCTATTGGAAACCAATTAGATAATATCTATTATCTTCTAGAACATGGGTCTTCAAACTGCGGCCCTCCAGATGTTGTGAAACTACAAATCCCAGCATGCCTTGCCACAGTTGTGCTATAAGGGAGTGTTAAAAGTTTGAAGACCCATGTTCTAGAAGGTGCTAAATAAATAAGTAGATTCTGATTGGTTGATCCATAGCAACAACACATGTGAAATAGAACTTCCGTCGTAGTTAAAAAAAAAATAAAGTATTCCACATTTTTATTGCCTCATCTGACTCAACCTTAAATTAAAAAATTAGTTTAGGGCAGAATTATCCTTTTATTATCCCTAGTTTGTCAATAAAAATGTGCACAATACAAAATAATTGAAAACGATTCCGTATAATTAACTTTGACATCTCACGTGATAAAAGTCGTTATCTTGGGTTTCTGTAAATAGCAGAGAAACAAATCATAGTTAATTTTGCTCACAGCATACATAGTCTAACATCAATATGTTCATTTCCCTGTGTACATAATACATGATGATAATAGAGGATGGTGACGTCTATCCAACATGCGTAGTATATACCATTCACGCAATGTAATGTGCTGGGCTAATTATGTCAATTTACCAGACACCGCTTACATTTTCCAGGTCCGTATGAAACCAGAGCTGATTTTTGCCTTTGTTATAGAATGAGGTCTCTGCTATTTTGCAGTGAGATTGGATAGCGTTCTCGGTCTCGTTTCAAGAGGTGTCTACAAAGCGGGGTTTTATGGAGGATGCAATTTATACGAGCATATAGCTGAACTGTATATTACTTCAATTATCTTCAAGATAGACAGCTGCCATGTGTCAGCTACAGCAATATTCTGTACTACAGCCAAATTCATTCAACAGAGGACAAAAGGACTTGTTTGCTCTGCTGCGAATTTGCAGCACGAGCGATTACCGGACGAATGTGCAAGCACATGGTATGCTATGCGCAAGTCGTCCGTATGAAGACAGCAGTCGCTGGCTACTTGCCTGGTGATTGACCCCGTGCAGCTGTTTGGGGGCGGTTACCATGCATTTTTTGCACCCACTCTGTGGAATTCTCTCCCAAGTGCAATAAGACTCTCCTCCAGTCTCCAAACCTATAAGCGTTCCCTGAAAACTCACCTCTTCAGGCAGCTTATCAAATTCCAGAACCAGACACCTTCGTATACCATTTCTATTTGATCACATCCCCTTTGTAAAGCGCAATGGAATATGCTGCGCTATATAAGAAACTTAAATATTTTTGGGGGGAATGCTCCAGAAAACACAGGCAAAAACCAGATGGCATCAGCTAAGGACTGCAGTATTATTTAACCTCTTGTGTGACCATTAAGTTATTAAACTTTTTTTTTTTTTAAATAAAATTAAGACTAACAGCCAAATGTAATAACCCCGACTATGGCGGCCGTGCGCGAAACTGAGTTTTTTTTTGTAAAGGAGCAATTATATACAAGGCAAATCCATGTCCTGTAAATGACTGGTCCTTTCAAATTTCGGACGGTATCCCACATGGCCGCGAACTGGAAGGCCATTACATTTGGCCGCAAATGTGAGAAAATCTCCTGGGATTCTGCTGATGAGTTTATGGCATTATTTCTATATTGGGGAATTAACAATTGCATTACGTGTAAAGTAAAAAGTCTTCACAAACAATAAGTAAGATACAAAGGGCCGATTCAGGCTAACTTTTATCTACAGGCAGAAGTCTAAGCGTTCCTATCCACTCGCAGCACTGCAAGGAGATTCGGGCAGTGTGTGTGTGTGTGTGTGGGGGGGGGGGGGGGGGGGCTGCGTTTGGCGGAGTGGTGTTTAATTGCTTTCTAGGCAGCGAATACATGCAGGCTAGTGAGCAGGTCTGAATTACCCCAAAGTTTTTTTTTATTTTTATGAGAAATTGATACAGTATAACAGCATTATTGAGGCAGATATATCCTTTGCAGAATAAAGAACAGTGTACTTATAAATACACATATACATGTCCCAACTCCATTAGGTAAACACTCTGGTGCCCAGTTACGAGTGACTGGCAGCAAAGAGGCGCAGTGCTGGAGGCCAAGAGTAACCGCCCGATTAGCCAAAATATCTGCATTCCTATTGTATCCCTCTGCTGCTTTTATCCAAACATGGTGATAAAATGATTATTTCCTCACTGTTATCCTGAACAGCCGCAGTATGATCTCAATGTTCCCTGATGCTGGAACACTGATGTGGGCACGGGTAATGAAACATATGTTAACACCTAGAGTGGTGGGTTTTGCTGGGACAGGACAAAGCTACCAAGGCAGGTTTGTCCTGCCCCAGCAAACCCACCACAGAACTTAGGGCCACCCCCTCACCTCCGCTCTGGCGTTTGTACGCCGGAGCTCCTCTGCTGCAGTGACCACAGGCGGCAGGCTCAGGGATGTTCACAGCGGCTCAGGAGGACTCGGGCGCCTGAACTCCTGAATGGTCCCAAGTCCCCCCAAACATCCCGAGCCTACCGCCTTCATCACTGCTGTGAATGGTGGTAGGGGAGCTCCGGCATACGATTGCCGGAGCGGAGGTGATGTGGCGGGGAGCAACAGGAAGGGGGGGGGGGGGGGGAGGGCGGAAATCTTCCGGGACAGCCCGTTGTGGTAGCGCAGCGCATACCACCCAAAAGGTTAATGGACTACTAACACTTGAATTCCCCTATGGATGTGAAAAGCAGAATTTGCCTTTTATTACATATAGGAGATATATATATATATATATGGTGTGCCCAAAAGAAATGGAGACTTGTTCTGTGGCGGTGTTGTATCTAATCGCAGTGGGTTAATGTGTATGCCGATAGATGGCGTTTTCCCCCAGTGGCGCATGTGTAGTCTATGGCTTCGCCTCAGTTCCTCCATCCCTGGAAAGTTGTTTTGTGCGGTCGGATCCAAGATGGATTCCTCCAGATCAGCGCAAAGGGCTCTTATCCAATTTCTATGTGCAGAAGGCGGGCATGCGGAATTTTAATGCCAATTATGTGTAGTTGTAGTGTTACACATGAAGGGGGTTATTCTGGTTGACATGCAGCAATGCGAGAGGGGGGTGCATTCCCGTCGGGGCAGCGCTAACCTGCTCGCTAGGCAGCATATATACAGGTCTGAATCAGGCCCCATGCGTACAGTATTTTTAATTAACAACATTCTTTCCTGTTCCCTACAAATAGAGCCAATCACTGTGCAATAAATAATTGGTACAATGGCACAATCATGGCCGCTGGGCAGCGTCAGTAGCTGATGGCACACACCTGTCATTCATACGCTTCCGCGCCTTTGCAGGGGTCTCGTAGACTAGAATCCTTGCTGTAGCTTAGCGGCGTGTCTGTACTCATAGACTTGGCGGGTGACGCGCGTCATTAACTCTCCCGGCTGCTGAAACCTGTTGTGGCTTTTTACACAGAAGCATTTTGGCTGAAAATCACAAAAGTCAGGTTCTGCCTGTCGGAGAGGGCAGGCCCGTTCTAGATCAGACAAACTTGATCATTTAACATGATGATAATAACCTGCTGTTTGAAGATCACATTACAGGAGGCTTAGGAAGAAGCGAAAGTAAAATACACAACTGCGACAGCAACATAGGCCTGGTCTACCTTACTGGCTGCGGATTCACATCGACATACACAGGCCTAATATCCCATGTGACACCAAGGGCAGTATAGGCCCCCATACACTATGCGATTTTGGGACGATTTCATCCGATTTCGGCACTTTGTGCCGATAATCGGATGAAATCGGCCCAAAATCGTAGGTATGTGACATTTGATCCGATCCGATGCGCGGTCCCGTGCGCATCGGACCGGATCAGGGAGGTCGGACGGTCTGTACATACGATCACGTCCGACCTCCCTGTATGCATATGCCTGCCCACCTGTCAGGCATATGCATACAGACACCGGGGGAGTGGTGGGGGCGGCAGCGGTGGTGGGGGCGGCCAGCGGCGGTGGGGACGGGCGGCGTGTGCGGTGAGCGCAGTTTACTTACACATAGCAGCAGCGGCGGGGACGGGACGCGCAGTGGCGGCTATTATATTTTTAAAATACTTGTCAAATGACCGGCCGCTCTCTGATTTGCCGGAGAGCTCTCAGCCAATCAGAGAGCGGCCGGTCATTTGACAAGTATTTTAACCCCTTCATGACAGAGCCAGTTTTTGCCTTCCTGACAGAGCCCTTTTTTTCAAATCTGGCATGTATCACTTAAGTGGGGATAACTTTTTTTTGCTTTTACTTATCCCAGTGATTTTGAGATTGTTTTCTCGTGACACATTGTACTTCAAGTTAGTGGTAAATTTTCGTCGATACAGTCTGTGTTTTTTTGTGAAAAATACCAAAATGTCGTGAAAAAATGGAAAATTTTGCGATTTGCAAAATGTCACATTTTCTGCTTGTGAGACAAATAAACATACCACTCAAAATAGTTAATAACTAACAAAGACCATATGTCTACTTTATGTTGCCATCATTATTTCAACCTCCTTTTCATTTTTTTGGACACTAGGAGGCTTCAAATATGAATAGCAAATTCTCAAATTTTCAAGAAAATTTCAAACTCTGATTTTTTTAGGGACCAGGTCAGTTATGATGTGACTTTGAGTGACTTGTATGTGAGACACCCCCATAAATGATGCCATTTCAAAAACTGCACCCCTCACAGTATTCAAAACAGCATTTTGGAAGTTTGTTAACCCTTTAGGTGTTTCACAGGAATTAAAACAAAGTGTAGGTGAAATTTCAAAATTTCATTTTTTTTGCAGATTTGCAATTTTAATACATTTTTCTAAGGAACACAGTAGATTTTACTAGAGAAATGTGACTAAAAATTGATTCCCCCAATTCTTTGGTTTTCATAAATATCCTATATGTGGCCCTAGTGTGCACGGTGACCAAACCACAGGCTTCATAATAGAAGGAGCACCTACTTGATTTTGGAGCCTCCTTTTTATGAGATTATTTTTTAGGCACAATGTAGGTTTCTAGGCACCATAAGATGCTAAAAGTTAGGTACCCCCCCACAAGTGACCCCATTTTGCAAACTACACCCTTCAGGGAATTCATCTAGGGGTATAGTGTACATTTCAAACCCCCAGGGGTTTCACCAATTGTGGTACAACTGGGCAGTGAAAATGAAAAAAAATTAATTTTTCATTTTCACAGCTCAGTTGTATCAAAATTGGTGAAACCCCGGGGGGTTTGAAATGTACACTATACCCCTTGATGAATTCCCTGAAGGGTGTAGTTTGCAAAATGGGGTCACTTGTGGGGGGGTTCCACTGTATGGGTGTTTCGGGGGTCATTCAACCAGAATCTGTGCTGCAAAATCCAAAAATCACTCCTTCCCTTCTGAGTCCTGCCATGCACCCAACTGGTATTTTTGGTCACACATGAGGCATTGCCGTACTCGGGAGAAATTGGGGCACAGATTTTGGGGTGCTTTGTCTCCTTCATTCCTTGTGAAAATGATACATTTTGAGCCAGATCTGCATTTTTGTGTAAAAAAATGTAATTTTTTACAGAAAAATGCAGTTCTGGCTCAAAATTTTTTATTTTCACAAGGAATGAAGGAGACAAAGCACCCCAAAATCTGTGCCCCAATTTCTCCCGAGTACGGCAATGCCTCACGTGTGACCAAAAAATACCAGTTGGGTGCATGGCAGGACTCAGAAGGGAAGGAGTGATTTTTGGTGGTGGAATGAATGGTGGGTGCTATGTCGCATTAGCAAGACCCCCGAAGCACCAATACAGTGGAACCCTCCCACAAGTGACCCCATTTTAGTCACCAGCTTTGGGAGGGGGGCTGGCGCTGCGGCTGGCGGGGGGGTGGGAGGGGTGCTGGCGCTGCGGCAGCCGGGTGGGTGGGAGGGAGGGGGGCTGCCGGGTGGGAGGGGGGGGGGGGCTGGCGATCGGTGCTAATCGGTGCGGTATATACACACACACACACACACACACACATATATATATATATATATATGTGTGTATATATATATATATATATACATATATATACACACACACATATATATATACTAGGTGATTCATCGCGCCCTACGGGCGCTCTTCACACCGTCGTAAGGGGCTGCGCCCCCTTAATTTGTGAACGTTTGTATATGAGAAATATGGTTAGAATTGTATGAAAGATGCCCTGTATTGCAACTTAGGTGTCCGCGAATCGCGGGAGGGGGGGTCGCGGAGGGTGCCGCGAATTGCAGGAGGGGGGGTCGCGGGGGGTGCCGCGAATTGCAGGAGGGGGGGTTGTGGGGGGGTGGATGCTGCAAATCGCGGGAGGGGAGGGATTGCAGAGAATCGCGGGAGGGGGGTCGCGGGGTGGGTTGCCGCAAATCGCGGGAGGGGGGTTACGGGGGCGGGGGTTGCGGCGAATCATGGTAGGGGTGGTCGCGGGGGGTGTGCCGTGAATCACGGGAGGGGGGGTCACGGGGTGGGGTGCCGAGAATCGCGGGGGGTGTGTGTGTGTGCCGTGAATCGCGGGAGTGGGGGTTGCGGGGGGGTGGGGGGGTGTGACGCGAATCGCCACAAGAAAAAATCAACACAGAAAGGTCAACACATGTAAATGTTGACATAAGTGTGGCACTTCATTGGTGTCCATGTCGACACATGAGAATGAATATGAAAACATTCAAAAAATGAAAAAAAAAACTTCAAAAACTCATGTCAACCTTTTTCATTGTCGACCATAGCCATGTCAGTGTTTTCCATGTGCAATTTAATTCTGGAGCTGCCGCGAATCGCGGGGGGGTGCCGCGAATTGCGGGAGGGGGGGTCGCGGGGGTGGGTGCCGCGAATCGCGGGAGGGGGGGTTACGGGGCGGGGGTTGCGGCGAATCATGGGAGGGGGGGTCACGGGGTGGGGTGCCGAGAATCGCGGGGGAGGTGTGTGTGTGTGTGTGTGCTGTGAATCGCGGGAGTGGGGGTTGTGGGGGGGGGGGGTGTGACGCAAATCGCCACAAGAAAAAATCAACACAGAAAGGTCAACACATGTAAATGTTGACATAAGTGTGGCACTTCATTGGTGTCCATGTCGACACATGAGAATAAATATGAAAATATTCAAAAAATGAAAAAAAAAACTTCAAAAACCCATGTCAACCTTTTTCATTGTCGACCATAGCCATGTCAGTGTTTTCCATGTGCAATTTAATTCTGGAGCTGCCGCGAATCACGGGGGGTGCAGCGAATTGCGGGAGGGGGAGGTCGCGGGGTTGGGTGCCGCGAATCGCGGGAGGGCGGGGTTCACAGGGGTTCCGGTGGGGGGTTGCCGCGAATTGCGGGAGGTTGGGGGGTCACGGGGGGTGCCGCGAATTGCGGGGGGGTGTGACGCGAATCGCCACAAGAAAAAATCAACACAGAAAGGTCAACACATGTAAATGTTGACAGAAGTGTGCCACTTCATTGGTGTCCATGTTGACACATGACAATGAATATGAAAACATTCAAAAAATGAAATAAATCTTCAAAAACTCATGTCAACCTTTTTCATTGTCGACCATAGCCGTGCCAGTGTTTTGCATGTGCCATTTAATCCTGGGGCTGCCGCGAATCGCGGGGGGTGCCGCGATTTGCGGGAGGGGGGGGGGGGTTGCGGGGGTGGGTGTCGCGGGAGAGCGGGGTTCATGGGGGTTCCGGTGGGGGGTTGCCGCGAATTGCGGGAGGGGGGGGGTCGCGGGGGGGTGCCGGGGTGCCGCGAATCGCCGGAGGGGGGGTTGCGGGGGGTGTGACGCGAATCGCCACAAGAAAAAAATCAACACAGAAAGGTCAACACATGTAAATGTTGACATAAGTGTGGCACTTCATTGGTGTCCATGTCGACACATGAGAATGAATATGAAAATATTCAAAAAATGACAAAAAAAATTCAAAAACTCATGTCAACCTTTTTCATTGTCGACCATAGCCATGTCAGTGTTTTCCATGTGCAATTTAATTCTGGAGCTGCCGCGAATTGCGGGAGGGGGGGTCGCGGGGGTGGGTGCCGCGAATCGTGGGAGGGCGGGGTTCACAGGGGTTCCGGTGGGGGGTTGCCGCGAATTGCGGGAGGTGGGGGGTCACGGGGGGTGCCGCGAATTGCGGGGGGGTGTGACGCGAATCGCCACAAGAAAAAATCAACACAGAAAGGTCAACACATGTAAATGTTGACATAAGTGTGCCACTTCATTGGTGTCCATGTCGACACATGACAATGAAAATGAAAAAATTAAAAAAATTAAAAATAAATCTTCAAAAACTCATGTCAACCTTTTTCATTGTCGACCATAGCCATGTCAGTGTTTTGCATGTGCCATTTAATCCTGGGGCTGCTGCGAATTGCGGGGGGGGGTGCCGCGAATCGCGGGAGGGGGGTCGCAGGGGGGGTGCCGCCAATCGTGCAAGGGGGGGTCACGGGGGGGTTCTTTTTGCCGCGAATCGCGGGAGGGAGGTCGCGGGGGGATTTTTTTCCGCGAATCGGGGGGGGGGGGGTCACGGGGGAGGGTTTGCCGCGATTCGCGGGAGGGGGGGGTCGCGGGGTGGTGGTTATGCCGCGAATTGCGGGAGGGGTCGTGGGGGGGTTCTTTTTGCAGCGAATCGCGGGAGGGGGGGTCGCGGGGGTGTTTTTGCTGCGAATCGCGGTAGGGGGGGTCGCGGGGGAGCGGGTGTTTTTGCCGCGAATCGCGGGAGGGGGGGGGGGCGCGCGCGCGGGGGGGGAGGTTTTGCCGCAAATCGCGGGAGGGGGGCGCTCACCTGGTGGCTGTGGAGTAGCAGTGCTGGGCAACATCGGAAGGCAGTGGGTGTCTGGCACTGTCTGTGGGCTCACTGGGCTGGTTCTCTGTCACATACCTCCCAACATGAACCTCTCCAGGAGGGACACAATGCTCTGTTTCTAGACTTCCCCTTAATGTATGATTGCCATCACCTGTTTTAAACAGGTTAATTTCTCAGAAAGGTGTTCAGCACAGATGAAGGCAATCACACATTAAGAGGAAAGTCCAGGAACAGAGCGTTATAGACACAGACACCCACTTTGAGTGACAGATGTAGCCAAATATATAGGAGATATATATATATATATATATATATATATATATGTGTGTGTGTATATATATATATATATATATATATATATTTTTTTTTTTTTCAGTGCATATATTTTTTAACTTTTTCTGCAGCTTGATGCTGCTGCTGCTGCTGCGGGGGGGAGGGGGGAGGAGGGCAGCGCTGCGTGCGCTCCAGACGCTCCGGGGGAGCCGGGGGAGCTGCTGCTGCTGCCGGGTGAGTGCCCGGCGGGTGCGAGGGGGGGGCTGCACATCGGTGGTGATCGGTGCTGTACTTGACAGCACCGATCACCACCGATCCCTGTGTTACCGAGCGGCTTAGCCGCCGGTAACACAGGAAACGCTGTGAATGGCTGTTCAGATTTGAACAGCCAATCACAGCGATCGCCGACCGGGGGGGGCACCCCTGCCCCCCCTGGGCGGCAAGGGGGGATGTCTGCTGTCAGGGACAGCAGACATCACCTAACTGTCACTGCGTCTCTAGACGCAGTGACAGTTAGAAGTCATGACGTATATATACGTCATGTGTCGGGAAGTACTTCCCGACCATGACGTATATATACGTCAAATGTCGTGAAGGGGTTAAAAATATAATAGCCGCCACTGCGCGTCCCGTCCCCGCCGCTGCTGCTATGTGTAAGTACACTGCGCTCACCGCAAATGCCGCCCGCTGCCGCTGACCGCCCCCCCCCACCGCCGCTGCCTGCCCCCACTACCGCCGCTGGCCGCCCCCACCACCGCTGCCCGTCCCCACTACTGCCGCTGCCCGTCCCCACTACTGCTCACCGCCCTGCAGCTCCCCGGGGTTTTTTTTACATGGGATAAATCGCATGCGATTTATCCCATGTAAAAATGTCACATCAAGTGCCAAATTGTATGTGAGCCTCCCGGGGAGCTGCCGGGCGGCTCGCAGGTAAATTGGGTCCGACTTGTCCCTAGGACAAGTCGGCCTAATGTATGGGGGCCTTTAGACTATCATTGTAAGCCCCGGACAAAGCAATGCATTTGTGGCCCCTCTACACCCATTCACGAGAAAAAATATATTTAAAAAAAACAACATGCCCCTCCTGTGGCGTCATGATATCTCTCCACTTGCTTCCATACATTGAATGGCTGCCAGCACTCTGATTGGTGGATAGCTCCAGCCATCCACCAATCAGCCTGCTGACAGCTATTCAATGTCTTGCTGCAGGCTGGGAAACAGGAAGAGAATGCTGCACTCTGATTGGTGCATAGCTCCAGCCATCCACCAATCAGCCTGCTGACAGCTATTCAATGTCTTGCTGCAGGCTGGGAAACAGGAAGAGAATGCTGGACTCTGATTGGTGCATAGCTCCAGCCATCCACTAATCAGCCTGCTGACAGCTATTCAATGTCTGGCTGCAGGCTGGGAAACAGGAAGAGAATGCTGGACTCTGATTGGTTCATAGCTCCAACCATCCACCAATCAGTTTGCTGACAGCTATTCACTGCCTGGCTGCAGTCTGGGAAGCAGGAAGAGAATGCTGCCAGGCAGAATTCTCTACTGCCTCCTAAGATGTTCAGGAGTCAGATGACCACAGCCCACTCTGCCCCAGCTTGAAGGGCCCTAAAATTGGAGGGCCCTTGCGCAGATTCCCATTGAGCCCATACAATAATATGGCCCTGGTGACTCCTGATTTGTATCTAATGGGGTGAAAGGTAAATGCTGTCAGACAGTGGCGGATTCAGGGGGGGGGCACCCGGGCACGTGCCCCCCTGTCATTTCATTTTGTAGCTGAGGACCAGGGCTTTCCAACGAGCCCAGCCCCGTGTCTCTAGCCCCCCGGGAACCAGAGGTATCGCCTTGCAAAGCTGTAACGTTTTTTCCCCATAGGATAATATGGGACCCGTCAATTCCGACCCTCACCCGGTTCCGACGGCTGCCAGTTCCCCCCTGGCATTACAGGAGCTTTTAGTTGATGTCATTCAATTTCAAATCGCTGGGCCTTCAATATGATACCAGGCTTAGCCATATCGGTCAATCGGTTCCAGAGATATTACGTGTAAACTAATTTTTTTATTTTTTAAATGTAATTTCATGGCTGTTAATGTTCTTTGAGGGCAGATTACTCTGGAACCAAACGTTCCAGTTTCACTGGACCAAAATCATTCAAAGCCCACTCAAAAGTTCTTCAATATGATACTTGTCTCATGTAAATGGGTCAGTTGGTTCCGAAGATATAGCCGGTTAAATAAGATAACTGGTTAAAGGGGGGGAGGGGTGGTTTTCTCTCCCCCTCACACAAGAAAATGCAGGGACTAGGCTGGTGTAAAAGGGGCCAACCTGGGAATGCATTTTCTGGTGTGAAAGGGGTATTATTTCAAATCGCCTGGACCTACAGTGCTCTGAATACAGCCAGGCTCTGCCACTGTCAGTGGCTATCACTTCTAGCTGGCGGCTGTCCCCCATTTACCGCGAGCATGTATTCCCCTTGGCAATGAGCATGTAATCTCACATGGCAATGAGCATGGAACCTCTGGCAATGAGCATGGAACCCTTGGCAATGAGCATGTAGATAAGAAGCACTTATGTAGCATAATTTTTATTAGGCATTATGGTGTTTGACATAATACATAATGGATATAATGGCGTGTAACTTAACGTGTAATGGACATTATGGTGTAAATGTTTAATGCGCGCCTTTGGTGGACAATGTTCCTGTTTATGAAACGTATTGTGAATTTTGGCTTAATCGGTGTGGCATTATGTGAATTCTGGCTCAATCCGTGTGGCATTATGTGAATTTTGGCTCAATCCGTGTGGCATTATGTGAATTTTGTCACAATCCGTGTGGCATTATGTGAATTTTGTCACAATCCGTGTGGCATTATGTGAATTTTGGCTCAATCCGTGTGGCATTATGTGAATTTTGGCTCAATCTGTGTGGCATTATGTGAATTTTGGCTCAATCCGTGTGGCATTATGTGAATTTTGGCTCAATCAGTGTGGCATTATGTTAATTTAGGCTCAATCCATTTGGCATTATGTAAATTTTGGCTCAATCCGTGTGTTATTATGTAAATTTTGGCTCAATCCGTGTGGCATTATGTGAATTTTGACACAATCCATGTGGCACTATTGGGATTTTGGCTCAATCCGTGTGGCATTATGTGAATTTTGACACAATCCATGTGGCATTATTTGAATTTTGGCTCAATCCGTGTGGCATTATGTGAATTTTGGCTCATTCCATTTGGCATCATGTGTAAGGGGCAAGTATAATGGGGTCTAGTATTTTGTTGCATAATGTGTAGAAGTTGTATATGGTGTTGTACACTACACTCAAGGACACGCCCCCTGTTGAGTGGCCACACCACATTTTCCGGAGCGCAAAACTACATCCTTCACTTTTGTCACCATGGTGAGCCTGCGTACTTTAAATGCCAGGGCCTATTTTTAATCCCATTCCCACCCTCTCTCTGCTGCTCTCTTCACATGTACACTGGCACCACTAACACCGCCCCCACCTAAACCCTCTTTTATCATGGTGCCCCCCCTGTCATTTTATCCTGGATCCGCCCCTGCTGTCAGACAATGGAGCGGATCCGTAAATGTAGGCAAACTGGATGGTTTAACTTTACAGGAAGGGGGGTAACTCCCAGTACAGGCAGCAGTGAAACGTTTAAAGTTCCAGTGCTAGGAGCTTGGACAAGTAGTTAAACAGCACGTGAAATAATTCTGCAGTAATATTTAAATAAAACATATGTTTTATGTATGTGCAGCCGGGAAAGCAGATCCCGCGCTGCGCTGTGTAATATCAGAGTGTTATATATTGAACATGTTCTAAATGTATTTATTGTGAATGCACTGGCCTCTTCCCTGGAGTGTCTGAGGGGACCTGGAGGTCTGGTTAAACCAGATCCCCTCCTAGGAGACTGGAATGTCCTCTCTGGTAGCCTTCGGCATGTAAGTGGTATGGGAAGATGCAGGGAAAGCTGGCCAGCAGAATTCCCATTTGGTTGCCAGAAGGCTGCTGCCTGGGGTTCTTGACTCCCAGCCTATGGAACCCACCGTTAAGCGGGTAAATTCTAATGCACATTAATAAATGTTGTTTTATCCTTGGATATTTAATACTATATTTTTTAACTCCTGACTATTTTCACTAGTGGCTGGATGTAATGTGTTGCGAGTCCGGTGGCCGTGCGGGATGCCGGTCGAACCCTGAGTTTTTTAAAGGGGCAATCATTTACAAAGCATGGTTTGTAAATGCCCCTTTAAACAGCCACCAGACTCGCACCGCACTACATCCAGTCCTATATCGGTCCTTTCTTCTATACCAGTGGTAGCAAACCCTAGCCCTCGAGAGCTACCAACAGTTCACATTTTCCAGACAACCTAGCTGCTGCACAGCTGCACTCATTAATCACTGACACATTTTAAAAGATACACAGATGGAGCTAATTAGCTCACTTGTGATTCTGTGAGGAGACCTGCAAAACATGCACTGTTGGTAGCTCTTGAGGACCAGGGTTGGCTACCCCAGATCTATACCAACCTCTTTATCCTCCCCCACCCGTACTGGTGGTTTATGAATGAATAGAATCTTCTTAATGGCGAGCTGAGAATTCAGTCATTGCAAAGACTCACAACAGAGTATTCCTTACCATCCCGATGCCTCAGTCCCTTCTTCTTATATATTATATATTGGGACTGTGCCTGGGTAGTAAGGACAGTTATTAACAATGTTTTAATCAAGCAGAGGCTATGATTGTACAGTGCTTTGGATTTTCCTAAGGTAGTACAGAGGTTAATCCACCTATTGATTAGCACAGCGGCATATTGGCCCACTAATTCTGAAGGCATTATTTATAGCATCAAAGGAAAGCTACTTCAATAGAACTGTGCTCATTGAAGTAAAACCAATGCTATTAATGTCAATCTGACGGGGAAAAAGCTTGTTTGTCAGATCTCTAAATACTCCCCCAGACCTGCATCTAGGTACGCATGAAGACCGGCCATTATACT
Source organism: Crinia signifera (assembly GCF_055691185.1). Classification (NCBI taxonomy): domain Eukaryota; kingdom Metazoa; phylum Chordata; class Amphibia; order Anura; family Myobatrachidae; genus Crinia; species Crinia signifera. The sequence continues at coordinate 168,172,427 of NC_139224.1, read as the reverse complement.
CAGCAATGTGGAACAGATGAGCTAGAAGAAAAAAAAAAAAACTGTCTGCAACCAATAGGTAACCAGAGACAAACAGACAGTAATCTCTACAGTAAAGCCCCATGCACACTAGGCGGTGGGGGCTGCTATCTTGTCTAGTGTGTATGGGGCTTAACTTATACCCTTTTCACACTGAGCAGAGAACCTGGGTTATTGCCTGTGAAGGGGTCAACCCAAGTCGTGAATCTCAGGTCCAACAACCAGGTCACACCTGAAAGCAAACCTCCCAACCAGGGCTGGACTGGCCATCTGGGACTAAATGCCAGAGGGCCGATGGCCAGGTGGGATGATTTCTTCTTCTAAGGTGGAGGCTCCGCCTCCCGATTGGCAAAGAGAGAGAGCGGCTGGACTTGCGGCGGCTCTCTCTGTGCGCGGCTAAGGTCCAGGAGAGAGGGGGGCATCACAAGCTGCTATGTCCCTCTTTTCTGCAAGCCGGGAGAGGCAGCGCGCACAGGTCGTGCGCACGCACAAATGCCACGGCTGATTCGGCGGCCCAGTCCGTCGCTGCTCACAACTGTCTCTATTTCAGCAGTCCTGCTATTTGGACATTGTCCCGCTGTCCCTAACACCATGCCATCTAAACAGTGTATTGCTGTGAGCCAGCGAGAGTGATGGGCATGCACCAAAATGATGAAGGGGGGGGGGAGGGGTACAACTCACCCCTTTTTAACTGAGGCCCCACCCCCAGTCCGCAAAGCTGAAAGTTTGGAAGATATGCAGAGCCCTGCGTTTAGATAGTCGCCGCCCACACAGAGTGAAATCCCTCCCCAAGCAAATCTGCCAATGGCTTGCAAAGATCACACCGGTTGGCAGATAGCTGGAAATCCTTTTTCAACTCTCTCACCATCGTATGACTTTCGCAGCGTGTGCAGTCTGTGTGTAACCCAGAACCTACTCTAGCTGGGTGATAGAAACATTCTGATCAGGGCGGGAGCTGATGATAATGGCCCTCCCTTAAAACTCTTGGGAACGCCTGCATTTTTCTTGACACTCCCTGAAAATGGATCGTTACCATGCACAAATGGTGGCTTCCTGTCAATCAAACTGCAGCCGGCTTGTAAGTAAAAAAACAAAAAAAAAACACAGGATTTTGACGCTGTTTGGCATCGCGCATGCGCACTACAATCCGTGCAGTCATTTTATACTAAAATGTGCAGTTATTTCATAATCAGTCACCATGCAAATTCGAGGCAATCAGCTCTGAATAACCCCCAATGTCAGATCTAAGCATCCTGTGTGAACAGTGATGACATGGGAATAACCAGCAGTGGTCTGAAAGAGAAAGTACATCCGAAGCCACAGCTGACCAGTATCCCGGGTTGGACATGGGTCTTATGCTGCCCATACACTTATGCGATCGCATCAAGTGGTGCACAGTACAGCACCTGATGTCGCATGCCATCTCGATGCACATTGGGTGCTGCGGGGTACAACCTGGCTGGGGCGGGACTCAGCAGCGGCAGCATATGACTTTGAGATACTGGACGGCTCTCTAATTGGCCGAGGCCGCTGAGACTGAGACCTCACATTCAGACGGCCACTGATTGGCTGAGAGAGCTCTCTCTCTCAGCGGCCTCAGCCAATCAAAGGGCCGTCCAGTTTTTAAAGTCATCTGCTGCCGCCGCTGAGTCCCCCGCCTGAAAGCTCCACCGCTTCGGTCCCCAGCTCCTGCTAAGGTACCGGCTCCAGCTCCTCGTCTGCCGCCGCCGGTCCCCATCCCTGCCCCACTCCCGCTAAGGTACCGGCTTCCGCTCCTCGTCCGCCGACGCCAGCTCCGGTCCCCATCTCTGCCCCGCTCCCCCAGCTGATTGCATTCGAGCAATCGCATGTGGTTAAAAACCACATGTGATTGCTCATGCAATTTGATAAATATTATGTGCAGCTCATAATATTTATCGATGCGACATTCGATGGCGTGCCTGTGCATCGCTTCGAAATGTCAGCTTAAAAATGCATGCAATCATTCGATATATCGGCCAGATATGGCCAAAATCGAATGATTGCATGCAATATCTGACATATGTATGGGCAGCATTAGGCGGGGCTTCTGGCTGAAGGGCTATTTATCAAAGGGCTTCTGGCTGAAGGGCTATTTATCAAACTCCTTCTACCTTATAATCATGCAGTAAAGTTAGTTAGTATTACGATTATTTGAGAAGATCCACAAGTGGCTTAATAACACCAGCGCCACCTGCATCCCCTCACTACCATGCGAGGGGACGTGTACGAGAACACCATCCCCTCACATGTGGCCGAAGGGGAGAGAATTAATTCGATGGTCGCTTATCATCAAATGATTTTTCCCCCCTTCGGTAATAACATGCCTGATGCCGGCTCCTGCCCGCCCCCACGAACACCTGAATCAGGCCCTTTATGCTGAGACAATTCTCTTTAGGGCTCTGTTCTTTGTAAGACCAGTATTTGGCAACGCTTCTCCACGGAACCCTTGCTGCTATAGAGGGAATATTGCATTGTTTTCTGAGGAAGTGTCAATGAGGAAGCCACGTTTATGTATATCAGGCAATTGCACAACCGCAATGTCTGATAAGGTTCCTATCAATACAGATAGGATCGCCATCAGACATGTATAAAACTGTGGGCCCCTGCGCTGTGAAGATGAGCACATGTACTCTATGTATTGATGCTTCAGTTGTGCTAATGAGACCAGTGACACCCGATGTGTCCAATTGACTGAAGCAGAGTTGGACATCGAAAAACGATGCATCAAAACGGTCAATATCGGAGTTTTGCATTCATGCAGGATAACCAATATATTATTTGGCCACAATATAGATTGCAAGCTTGTTTCCCAGCTTGATGTTGAGTAGGGACTGGAACTGGCGCGTCTATGTAAAACATACAATTTGCAGTCCGATCACGTGCGCCGTGTACACCGATAGTGAGCAGTTCGCCAACACGGCATTGTGACTTTACATGCCCCATCTCCAAGCCACACAGACGTGCAGCAAAGATTAGCAGCAGAATAAACAGGTCTGAATTGTGCCCTATATACCCTATTCCCTGTGGCAGCCAACTAGCCGAATATAGTATATTTTTGGATTGTGGGAGGAAACTGGAGTACCCAGAGGAAACCCATGGGAAGAATATACGGTACTAGTGTAGTTTCACAGCGGCAGTAACATAGTCAGCGTAGTGTCCCTGTCAGAATCAGGGTAGTGTTCCTGCAGCCAGCGTAGTCAGCGTCCCGGTCAGTATCAGCGTCGTTTTCCGGCAGTCAGCTTGTGTCTGTGACTGTGTACGTTCACCTAACCAGAGCTTACGCTTATTACATTGTGTGGGAACCATTGACCATTTTGAACCTGCCTGACATGACAGGTGTGAATGTGTTCCATGAAACACCCCCCACTATCCGCTCCAGTCCAAAGCGTGGTGAGTGCAGCGAGCCCCGTGAGGGGACGCGGTACGCATCCTCCCGACCTGTTCATACCCCCACTATCCACGTCAGCATGGAGTTGACTACATAACGTGTGGCGAGCCCGAACCATGGTGAGCGCAGTGAGCCATGCGAGGGGACACGTATTCCGGGTCCGCTCGCCACGCTTCGGGCTCGGTGGCTCGCCACACTTTATAAAATCAGCTCCACGCCAACGTGGATAGTGGGGGTATGAACAGGTCGGGAGAATGCGGAACGCAAAGCTTCAGGCTGGAGTGGATAGTGGGGGTTTCAAATGAAGGCACTTGTCAGTATGTAACTTCGAGCACTGGCAAATGCATCCTTCATTGTGCATGAGACGCACGCGCTACCGAACCCCTAACCCTGTCCGATTGCCGTACCCTGCGGCAAGAATTATGTATGCTTGTGCGTCTCAGGCAGCTGGAGCGCCGCTCCGCCGGCCTCTCCGCCAGCGCAGGGGATCTGGCGGTTACCTGCGCTCATTAGGCTTGCCAGGGACAGAGCTACAGCTCGCGGGAACAGTACGGTGACTGCGCTGCCTGACGGGGCTACTACGCTGACTCTCCGGGCTGCCGCGGGGACACTACGCTGACTACGCAGGGCGGCCATTGGGCTACGCACTGTGAGGCAGTAATGCTATCCATTACACCATCCGTGCTGCCCAGATAGCAGATACAGGCAACATGTCAGTCCCTGGGCATGCTGGAACTTGTAGTGCCACAAGTCACAGTTTGTATAGGTGTGTACAGTGTTCTATAGGGTCTCACCCCTTAGGCACGGGGCCCATGTGACACGCTCACTTACGTTATTGCCTCCTGCCTCCCCCACCTCTCACACCGACCCCTCTGCAATCTGCACCATGGGCTTTATTCTAGTTCACTCTTTCTGCCAGAATCCGTCTTAGATCGACAAAACCATGTGCACTGCAGGGGGGCAGATGTAAAATATACAGAGAGAATTAGATTTGGGTGAGTTATTTTGTTTCTGTGCAGGGTAAATACTGGCTGCTTTATTTTTACACTGCAATATAGATCTCACTTTGATGTAAAACCCCACCCAAATCTAATTCTCTCTGCACATGTTACATCCGCCCCACCTGCAGTGCACATGGTTTTGTCCATCTAAGAAGGATTTTGTCAGAAAGAGTGAACTAGAATAACCCCCCATGTGTACACTCACTGACTGTACAGTCTCCGTCTGCCCATTTTTACCTCAGCTAATTCCCGGCCACGCCCTCTGGGCCGGGCCTGGTGGGCGTGCCCCGGGAGGCTCCCTCTGACGTCACGATCCTTCCCAGCATTCCCGAGTACTCACTGCCTTAGCAACCGCGGAGTGAGACCGAGGCGCGGCCGGGTGAGAGGTCAGCGGAGAGACACCGAGCCAGGCAGCGGGCGGCGGCTCGGAGTCACCGGCAGGAGCTCAGGCCGAGGTAAGGCAGCGCTGGTGCCGGGTAACACCTGTGCGTCCCCCTCCCGTGTGTCCCTGTCCGGCTTCTGTGTATCACCCGATCCCGTGCACGTGTCCCCAGACCCACAGCCGTGCCTGGCACTTGTGTCGGGAGATCCTCCCGTGTCCTTGTTACTCTGTGGATCAGGTGTGTGAGTAGATCCCAGTTGTAAACTTCTCACTTACTGGGTTAACTTGTCAGCCGAATCCGCCTGCGTTCCCTGGGTCACTGGAGTCAATAGATCCCTCCTATATACCTGTCGCTCACTGGTGCCAGTGGATCCCTTCTGAATGCCTGTCACAGTTGTGCCAGTGGATCCCTTCTGAATGCCTGTCTTATTACTGGTCCAGTGAATCCCTTCTGTATGCATGTCTGTCACAGTTGGTCCAGTGGATCCCTTCTGTATGCCTGTCTGTCACAGTTGTGCCAGTAGATCACTTCTGTATGCATGTCTGTCACAGTTGTGCCAGTGGATCACTTCTGTATGCCTGTGTCACAGTTGTGCCAGTGGATCCCTTCTGTATGCCTGTCTGTCACAGTTGTGCCAGTGGATCCCTCCTCCCGCGTGCCTGTCTGTCACATGTGTGCCAGTGGATCCCTCCTCCCGCGTGCCTGTCTGTCACAGTTGTGCCAGTGGATCCCTCCTCCCGCGTGCCTGTCGGTTGCTGGTGCCAGTGGATCCCTCCTCCCGCGTGCCTGTCGGTCGCTGGTGCCAGTGGATCCCTTCTCCCGCGTGCCTGTCGGTCGCTGGTGCCAGTGGATCCCTCCTGCCTGTTGATCTGAACATTATCCTTATTCTTTGTCCCCAAGTGACACTGGGTTCTTAAACATGGCAGTCTGGGTGGATCGTACAGGTTCCTTTATGAGTTTCAGTAGATCCTTTTATATCGCATCGCATTGTAACATAACGTGGCTATGCCAGGAAGCCCTCATCTTGGGGTAAATTTACTAACGTTTATAAAAATGAAGTTTCTCATAGCAGCCAATCAGATCCTGCCTATTATTTTCTAGGATGCAATAGAGAAATGATAGTCCGAATCCAGATAATTCCCAGGGTGGATTTGTATTTATTCACTTTTTGGGGTATCTGGACCCCCCCCCCCCTACCCTTGCTGCCGGGCTGGGATAACAAGCTGATACTTGCACAGTCTGGCTCTGATTTATGTTAAATACATTCAAATCTCTCACCCAAACAAAGTTCTCTGTGCAGCATCTTCTGCTGTGTTGTCCTGATCCCTAGTGTATCTTGTGTAACATGCAATCTTCCAGGGTAATCATATCCAGCTGTGAATAGGAGGACTGGTGTATGTGATCAGTGTACAGCGTTGCGTCATTGGTGAGACCAAAGCAGCCATTGTTGTTTATATACCACACACATATGCCAGAGCGCTGTACAGAGTATTCTGCTTTGTTCCTCCCCCACATCAGTCTATTAATCTGCGTTATTATAAGTCTATCAGTCATGCAGAGATTTCTTGGGTTTCCAGGTACTGTGGCGCCTTTGCCAACTTCCGCGCGACATAGGCAACGAGAGCCGTCTAATGATTGTTTGCTTATTATGATATTTGCTTCCTTCACCCAGTCTGTGGCGAGGATTTAACCTTGAATATTCTCCCGGCAGGCAGATCCGCTCAGCGTTACTAAGTGCGAAGCTTCACTTCTGACCTATTCTTGTTAGAAAGTCCTTGTTTCTAAAGTAAACATTCATTTGCTGTTTGTTTCCATAGAGCTGTAAAATGTCATTCAGATAAAAGGTGATTGGTTTCTCTGCCTTCCCATGACATATTTTTAGGCTTTACAGTACAGTAATGCTTCACGAGACCTGGAAGCATTATTTCCGCCGTATACCTGCGCAGACGTTACTTTAAATCGCAGCCGAGATTAATTAACGTCGGCTCGCCAGCTCATCTGCTGCTTTTTCATAATTAATCCAGTTTTCAGAATCATTCATGTGAATTCTCCAGGATTCAAAGCAGGATTAGTATGCTGTTAATATGACTTTTTAAATCCAGGCTGCACATATTAAACCAATTACAGATCGCTTTAATCAAATGCTTATCTGTCAAACATGTTGATTTGTTTGGATTTTTCTTCCAAGCTAATGCCGGGCAGACACACTCGGATAAAATGCTTGTTGGTATCATGGGCATACACCAGCAATTATCTGTCATCTGGCCGATAAATCGAATGATTGCATGCATTTTGAAGGGGACATTCGACGCCGTGCTGCACATAATATTTATCGAATTGTATGAGCAATCGCTTGTGGTTTTTAAGCACATGCGATTGCTCAAATGCATTCAGCATGGGGACTGGAGCGGGGACCGGAGCTGGCAGCGGGACAGTAGCGCTGGTGGGGTGCGGGGTACATACCTGGCTGGGGACCGGAGCTGTCAGGCAGCGGGACTCAGCAGTGGCAGCATATGACTTTGAAACACTGGATTGCCCTCTGATTGGCTGAGAGAGCTCTCTCAGCGGCCTCAGCCAATCAACGGCCGCCTGAATGTGAGGCCGCTGATTGGCTGAGAAAGCTCTCAGTCTCAGCGGCCTCGGCCAATTAGATGGCCATCCAGTGTTTCAAAGTCCTGCTGAGTCCTGCCGCCTGACAGCTCCACCGCTCTGGTCCCCAGCCAGGTACGTACCCCTCTCCCTGCCAGTGCGCCACACAGCCACTTCCAGCACCCGATGTCTGGCAAGTGTCATCGGGTGCTGCACTGGGCACCACTTGATGCGATGGGTATTCAATCCCCACCGCTGTTTGCGATAGGCGCCTATTCAATGCTGTGTTCTCCGATAGCATTGAAGAGGCAGATCGACAGAACGGGCCCGACTTTAAAAGCTGGCGGGACTGTTTTGTCGATTACGGCTGTGAATTGTCGCAATCACGGCCTAATCTTGACAATCCACGGCCGTTTACATGGATACACCATCTTTTCGCCGAGTGGCAGGTGGGGTGTTGAATCCCTCCTGGCGATATGACCCGAGATTGAATACCCCCTATGTACGCCCTCATACTAAAATATCATCTGCTTTTGTCACGTATATAATGTGCGTGTTTGTTTTTGTTTCCTTTTATGTAAAAGCCTTAAATAATTTTACCATAACTATTAAATGTGTTATAATACGCAAAAAAAATGGACATTTACACTGTTTTTTTTCCCATTTGAAATATTTTAGGCATTGTGAACCTTAAAAATTCATATTTGCTGTACTCCCTCAACGAACAATTTAAATTGAATTAGGAATCGGGGACATTAGTTAATTCAGATTCCCCTGAAAGCTTCTCTTTTATGCCATGTGAGTTTTTTTTAAAACCTTGGGGAAGATTTAGTAAATGTCGTACCTTCAAAGCAGAGCTGATCAATGGCACCAACTGATGGATTTCAAGTGGTAGTAACTTTTAATAACAAGTTTGGAGATTGAACGTTTATTATATCTGCCCGTTATGTACAGTTACAGTCAGTTCATTCTAGCACCCTGCATCTTTCAAACCCCATGCAGTTCCCTTTTCCTGTCTGGAGTGTCGCTCTTTGTTCTGGTGCTTCTAGCACAGTGTGGTCTGTATTTCAGCATGGATATGCAGGCCAGACCTGTACTAGAAGCACCACCGCAGAAAGCGACACCTCAGGCAGGGAAGAGGAACTGCATGGGTTTTGAAAGGTGCAGGGTTCTAGAATGAACACTATACAATGGCGACTGGTGTAGTCCATTGCTAGTGGCATGTCAACCTTTTCAGTGTCGACCTAATGTCCATGTTGACCCATTTAATGTGTTGACCTACAGTGGTCAACCTAATGATTATCGACCTAAGTTCTGAGTTTGAGCTTTTCAGCTCAAAGTTGGGTTGGGTTGTATCAAATAATTGAGAGTGATTTAGTGGATGCATTGCCCAGAACAACCAATCCACTTCTGTAATTGTATAGACTCTGCTAGACAATAGATGGAAGTGGATTGGTTCCTATGGTAGAGCCCCTCTCTCATCCCCTCCTCTGGGAGAAAACATACAAACTCCATACTTATAGGGCATTGCTTGGAAATGAACCCCAACACTGTGAACCTAACCATAATGCCAAGCACATATTTTCCAGCATTGTCATGGTCTTATTTACTGCTTCTTAGAGCTCATTCTGAATAAAACTACAACAAATATCAATGCGATCATACATTTTGTTCCAAGTTGGACCCCCCCCCCCCCCCCCCCCAATCATTAGTGTTCATTATAGTACCCGCTATCTTTGAAAACCCATGCAGTTCCTGTTCCCTGCCTGGGGTGTCGCTGTCTGCTGTGGTGTTTCTAGCACAGGTCTGGTTTGCATATCAGTGCTGATATACAGACCACACTGTGCTAGAAGCACTACAGCAGACAGCGACACCCCAGGCAGGGAAGAGGAACTGCATGGGTTTTCAAAGATAGCGGTTGCTAGAATGAACACTAATCATATTTGTCGTTTCTATGACTAAGTTATAGAAGTTATGTGTGAGCCTCTTGTCACGCAACAGATATCGATAGAATAATGCAGCGAGTTCCAAACACACCGGAGCATGTCAACGCTCACAACAGCTGCTGTGATTTTATTCATTTATTTTTTTGTTCCTCCACTTCTACAGCTTGCCACTCTGAGAGTCAGTGTACCCTGGGTAGGGTTCCCATAGATGTATTTTCTATATGACAGAGGAACAGTGCAAATACTCAATGGATGTGATGTAATGCCTGCCCTATGTCCACATAAATGGGAATCCCCAAGACGTCACTAGGAACTTCTGTTATGTCTCAGTAGTACTGCCACTTTCTGCACCCCCTGTTTTGGGATTTCTAGCAGTATCTGAATGTACTTCCGCCCTTCCTGTACATCTGCCATGTAAGGTCTCAATGAGGAATCCTAGAGAGGAAAAGCTGAATATCTAAACACTTATTTTAAAACATCATCTAGTTCAAGTGAGAAATGGGATTTTATACTGGTCACTGTGTATAGTGCTGAAGGGAGTGATACTGTGCTGCCTATACCGAGAGTTGGTTATAATGAGCATTGCAGGAAATATTAGGTTTTTGTTTCTTTTTGCGCTGTTTAAAGTTTTTTCCAGCCGATGGAAACCATACTAAAAGCATAACACCAACCCCCCCCCCAGCAGGGATCTGTCCTTGCCTCCCCAGTCCCTGGTCGATGCTAGTGGGGGGCCTGCAGTTACCCCAGTTAGCAGTCTGACCAGGGCAATGTGCAAACTTAACAACTGAATTAGTACTTCTACCTATGGATCCCTATGGATTTAATGATTGTCCTATATGGAAGAACTGGGCTGTACTTCAATTGTTTAATTCACGCTCAAAACAGTGTCATTTTATCAATAATTTGCTTCCTTTATACAGTACTGAGAATACAATGGCGTCTGGCTAATTCCATGCCACACGCCCCAAGATTTTCATTTTAATCTCCTGGCAGCTGTTCCTAGTGTTTTGCCTTCTTCAAACTGCCACATACAGCAAATACGGATAATTGTCTAGATCTGGAGGGGGCACACCTATGTAGTACCTATTGGATTGTACCTTTCCGCAGTAAGTCGGCTATTAATTGGATCTGTATATTAATGATTGCTCTCACGAGCAGGGCCCTCTGTACCATCTCTGGGGTCCGTGTGCTCTGAAGCAGCCTTGTGTATACTGGTTATAGATTTGTATATGATTTGTGTAATTCACTTCCTTATTAGTGGTCCCCAGGCTCTGCAGATGACCCGGCTGACCAGATATTATGCTTAATTACTTACATAGAATATGCTCTGCTTTTCTGCTTTAGCATGGGGAAAAAATATTTTAAAAACTGAATTTAGCCCGTTCAAAACCACTTGTAGATAAAATAATACCGCAACCTATGTGCACACTTAATAGTTTTTATTGCTTTAGATGCGATATGATCTGCATTTAGTCAGCCGTCCTTAGAGTTTTCTAGCAGCCAATAATTGAGCTGGATGGAAACGTAGGCCCAACGTAAAGCGTCTCGGGTTCATACTGCTAAACCACTTTCTCTGCCAGCTGTCTCCTCTCCAGCTCGCCCGCATGGATAACATCCCCGCCGCTCTCATACGGTCTGGCTGCCTATTTATGCTGCCATCAGGACTTTGTCGATGTGGGCTCCGGTGTACTATGACAGCTTTATACCTTGCCCTTCAGGTTGTCATGTAGTGTTTATGCTCATCCAGGTATTATCGGATTACTGGCAGGTCTCCTCATCCCCTCTCACTTCTCTCCCAGGCCTCCTGGCATGTTGTGAAGACCTACACACCCTGTTTACATACATAAGCAGCGCACAATGCAGATGACAGATTACAGTGTAATGATACACTTGACTTTAACAGCCGTCTTCCGTCTGGGATTATTACAGGAGTTGGCTTTGACGGTCTTTGAAGTCATTTATTGCAAAGGCCCGATCCCTGGAATTGTGTTTTGAACTTTCTTTCAGAACTTTGCAGAGCTCTTGAGGAAATAAGTTCTGTGGTGGTGTAGTTACCGTTCTATGCGTATGGTAGGCATTGACGCACCGGCCCTTGGGTATATGGTCACTAGGTTGACATGACTGAAGGTCGACACAAGCATTAGGTCGACATGGGGAAAGTCGGCAGTCAAAAGGTCGACATGGGGTTTTTCACTTTTTTTTAGCTGACAGATGGTATTTTACGCCCTACCATCCACTAGGGCTTGGTGGGAGAGTAAGAGAGTGTGGCCGAAGCCTGGCGAGCGCAACGTCCCGGTGCTACGTTTCAGTGTCGACATTCGGGTAAAGTAATTCCGCCAACAGCCATAAGAAGCGCCATACACCTCCTGTTTGCTGTAGGCGTCTTGAGGGTGATTCCATTATTTGTATTATAATAATATAAAATTTTATTTTTAAAGTGCCATAAGTGGTTTACAGCGTTGTACATAGGTTACCAGTGCAGGTGTCAGTCCTAGAAATGAACAAACACTCTAAGCTTCTTTTGCGGGGTGCGGATCCCTGCCCGGTTTTAAAACATCAAAATGCACTCTTCCCTTTTTACATAGTAGTTAAGGCTGAAAAAAGACTTGGGTCCATCTAGTTCAACCTTGGTCTATTAGCTTAACCCTTGTTTTATGTATGTAGTGAATACTGATATTTTAAAGATTGTTATTTTGATTTGTACCCCTGGATGTTTTTAGCCAATAAATGTTTCTGCCGACACCACCTCTCCATCTGCCGACACCACCTCACCTGGAAGAGAGTTCCATAGTTTGGCTGCCCTGACCGTGAAAATTTTTTTCCTTCTAAGAGAACAAATTTTTTTTCTTTTATTCTGAACGTGTCCTAGAGTCCTTCCTTGTAGTAAAAAGGGCACCTGACCGTTCCATATATTGGCCCCTGATATATTTGTACATGTTAAGCATGTCCCCCCTTAGCGCATCAGTCAGGAGCTACAACACACACCCTTGTTGTGTTCAGCTGCTACTTGATTGGCTGGCTGTGGCCTACTTTCCTTTCTCGCACAGGAACGGCAGTCGCTATAGTACCGCGATCTACACAGTTTCTCATAGACGTACTTTCCTTTCTCGCACAGGAACAGCAGTCGCTACAGTACCGCGATCGACCCAGTTTCTCATAGACGTATTTTCCTTTCTCGCACAGGAACGGCAGTCGCTATTGTACCACAATGGACACAGTTTCTTATAGACGTACTTTCCTTTCACACACAGGAACGGCAGTCGCTATAGTACCGCGATTTACACAGTTTCTCATAGACGTACTTTCCTTTCTCGCACAGGAACGGCAGTGGCTATAGTACCGCAATGGACACTGTTTCTTATAGACGTACTTTCCTGTCACACACAGGAACGGCAGTGGCTATAGTATCGCAATGGACACTGTTTCTTATAGATGTACTTTCCTTTCACACACAGGAACGGCAGTGGCTATAGTACCGCGATCTACACCGTTTCTTATAGACAGTGCAATCAGATGTTACTATGTGACCCCAGTTATTGGCATAATGTTTACGACGATTTGCAATCGCTCACATTTTCTGTGTTTTCTTATCCCATATAATAAAAGGCCAATGCTGCTCCTCATCTCTATGAGGAAATTTAAGTGTTTTGCTTATTGACAGCCACTACATTGCGCCCCACAGAGCAACTGAAGTGTTACTCCATTTTGGGCACGCACAGCAAGTATCGAGCGCTACAGTTGCCCTGCACCAGCGATGCCAGCAGAATTCTCCACAGGGCGTGCATCATCACATGATAGGGAACACCAGATTATCTTAATGCGTGTCCATAACAAATCTGAAGTAATACTTTGTACTTTTTAGTCATTTAATATATTTTACGTCCATTGTTCTATCTGCGAATCTGCCAGTGTCACCTGACCTAGGCCGAGTCATGTGACTTTCACCACTGATCCTCCAGAGCTGTTCTGGTGATTGCAGTATGAATAGAGAACCATAAGCTTATGGTGTGAGTCACGGGTGTGACGGTGGGATTGTAACTGATTGGGAATTTACCCCGGGAAATGATTACCCGTTAATAAGAGGAGACGCTTTCTGAGTGATGGTTTTGGGTGTGTATGTGGTTTTGATTTTATTTTCTGCATTGATGTCTTTTGTAATAAAGCCTATTTGACTTGTGGTTGGAATTTGGTTACTGTTTGGCCCACACTACAAGGTCTAAGTGGTATTGTTGACACTGCAACAGGTCGACATATCGGCATAGTGTTTTAGCTTATGTCACTTAAGCATTCTGGGGGAGGTAGCGCTCTGGGGGGGAGAGGGTGGGTGAGGGTAGTGCTCTGGGGTGGGATTGGGGAGTGAGTGTGTGAAGGAAGTGCTCTGGGGTGGGGAGAGAGTGAGTTGGTGAGGGTAGTGCTCTGGGGTGGAGGTTCTATTCCCACCATGTGTTATATATACGGGGCAGCACGGACGGTGTAATGGTTAGCATTACTGCCTCACAGCACTGAGGTCATGGGTTCTATTCCCACCATGTGTTATATACACGGGGCAGTACGGATGGTGTAATGGTTAGCATTACTGCCTCACAGCACTGAGGTCATGGGTTCTATCCCCACCATGTGTTATATACATGGGGCAGTACGGATGGTGTAATGGTTAGCATTACTGCCTCACAGCACTGAGGTCATGGGTTCTATTCCCACCATGTGTTATATACACGGGGCAGTACGGACGGTGTAGTGGTTAGCATTACTGCCTCACAGCACTGAGGTCATGGGTTCTATTCCCACCATGTGTTATATATACGGGACAGTACGGATGGTGTAATGGTTAGCATTACTGCCTCACAGCGCTGAGGTCATGGGTTCTATCCCCACCATGTGTTATATATATACGGGGAAGCACGGACGGTGTAATGGCTACATGTTTCGGGCCAGTGTTGCCCGTCCTCAGGGATTATATATATATATATATATATATATATATATATATATATATATATATATATATATATATATATATATATATATATATATATATATATATATATATATATATATATATTAGGTGATTTATCGCGCCCTACGGGCGCTCTTCACACCGTCGTAAGGGGCTGCGCCCCCTTAATTTGTGATCATTTGTATATGAGAAATATGGTTAGAATTGTATGACAGATGGCCTGTATTGCAACTTGAGTTATAGGTGAAATGTGTTAAATAGAGAGCATATGATGTGGAAGGGGGGTGTGTATTGTTTTGTTTAATTAAAAAGTGGTTACAGAGTAAGATGTACATTGATAGTGTGGATGGTACAGTGACATTTGTGGGTGTGTGGGGGGGGGGCTCTGTGTGTGCATGTTGTTTAGGTGTGTGTGTGCAATAGTATAGTAGGGTGTTTGAGTCAGCGGCTCCCCACTGGCGGAGGTCACAACACAGGAAAACAGGAGGCTGGGTAGTGATAGGGGTGTGTGGGCATAAGGGTGACTAAAGAGGAGGGTGGGAGATACTGTGCAGCTTCTGCCAGTGGGTGAGGGTCCAGTGTGGCAGTACAGGAGTACAGGATGGTGGCCCTGAGTCAGTGTCTCCTCCTACTGGGTGGGAGTTAGTGTCCATGAGAGCAGGAGGCTGGGCTATGAGGCATGATAGGGGCATGTGGGCAAAACCGCATCAGCGACTCCCCAGTGATGGAAGTTACGGTTCAGGAGAGCAGGAAGCTGGGTAGTGATAGGGGTGTGTGAGTATACGGGGGACTAAAGAGGGGCTTAGGGGTGCCGTGAATTGTGGGAGGGGCGCGGGGGGTGCCGTGAATCAAGGGAGGGAGGGGGCGCAGGTGTCCGCGAATCGCGGGAGAGGGTGGGGGTCTGCAAAGCGTGGGAGGGGGCGTGAATTGCGGGAGGGGGGGGTTGCGAATTGCGGGAGGGGGGGTGACGTGAATCGTGGGAGGGGGGTGCGCGGGGGGTCCGTGAATTGCGGGAGAGGGGGGCACGGGGCGCGATGAATCACCTAGTTGGTTATATATTCTTGTAGAAGGATGGTAGGATGTTGCTGTCATTCAGAATGCATTTACATAAACAGTAATAGTAGCAGTAAAAGATCTGACTTAAAACACCTACAGTAAAACAGAACAGGTGTTATATATTATACAAAGAATTGGTTGATGATGTGTAGGTTGACGTGCACATAGTTGTCACTGGAAAAAAATTGCTACAAGAAAAAATCAACACAGAAAGGTCAACACATGTAAATGTTGACATAAGTGTGGCACTTCATTGGTGTCCATGTCAACACATGAGAATGAATATGAAAACATTCAAAAAAGAAAAATAAATCTTCAAAAACTCATGTCAACCTTTTTCATTGTCGACCATAGCCGTGTCAGTGTTTTGCATGTGCCATTTAATCCTGGGGTTGCCGTGAATCGCGAGCGGGGGTGGGGGGGAGGGAGGAGGTGAGGGGCGTCCGCAAATCACGGGAGGAGGGGTCGTGGGTGGATGCCGTGAATTGCGGGAGGGGGGGGTCGCGGGGGGGGGGGGGTGTGTGGGTGCCGCGAATCATGGGAGGGGGGGACGCGGGGGGTTGCAGTGAATCATGGGAGGGTGAGTCGCGGGGGCGGGGGGTTTGCCGCAATGACAGGAGGGGGGGTCAGGGGGGGAATCGCGGTAGGGGGGGTCACGGGGTGGGGCCGCAAATCGCGGGAGTCGCCGCGAATTGCGGGGGGTGTGCTGCGAATCGCGGGAGGGGGGTGCCGCGAATCGCCACAAGAAAAAATCAACATAGAAAGGTCAACACATGTAAATGTTGACATAAGTGTGGCACTTCATTGGTGTCCATGTCGACACATGAGAATGAATATAAAACATTGAAAAAGTGAAAAACAAATCTTCAAAAACTCATGTCAACCTTTTTCATTGTCGACCATAGCCATGTCAGTGTTTTACATGTGCCATTTAATCGTGGGGTTGCCGTGAATGGGGGGGGGGGGGGAGGTGCATACCTCCCAACATGACCCTCTCCAGGAGGGACACATTGCTCTGTTACTGGACTTTCTTCTTAATTTATGGATTACCATCACCTGTGCTTAAACACCTTTCTTATCAATTACCCTGTTTAAAACAGGTGATGGCAATCATATATTAAGATGGAAGTCCACAAACAGAGCATTCTGTCCCCCCTGGAGAGGGTCATGTTGGGAGGTATGGCGGTGTGGGGCGCTCACCTGGTGTGTCTGGTGAGTAGCTGTGTCTTTGCTGTGTAACATGGAGAGGCAGAGCAGAGGGTGTCTGGCACTGTCTGTGGGCTCACTGGGCTGGTTCTCAGTCATGTGAGTCAGTCATGTGAGTCAGTCATGTGAGTCAGAGGCTCCACCCAGCGTTACAGCTTCAGACACACTTTGAGTGACAGATGTAGCCAGATATATATATATATATATATATATATATATATATATATATATATATAGATATATAGATATATAGATATATATATATATATATATATATATATATATATATATATATATATATATATAATGAATCCAATGAGACACGTCACTCCAGGTCTAGTAAACTCAAAACATCGTTTATCTGGTGTCAACGGCGTTTCGGGACAAGCCCGTCTTCAGGACATACTCGAGTATGTCCTGAAGACGGGCTTGTCCCGAAACGCCGTTGACACCAGATAAACGATGTTTTGAGTTTACTAGACCTGGAGTGACGTGTCTCATTGGATTCATTGTATGTGGTCAGGCTTCTCCCTGCACACTGAACGAGCACCCGGGCAAGTTATCCACAATATACTGGTGGGCAGTGCCGGATTGAGTGGAGAGATATATATATATATACATATATATACAGGGCAGTACAGATGGTGTAATGGTTAGCGTTACTGCCTCACAGCGCTGAGGTCATGGGTTCCATTCCCACCATGGCCCCAACGGAGTTTGTATATTCTCCCCGTACTTACGTGGGTTTCCTCCGGGTACTCCGGTTTCCTCCCACATTCCAAAAATGTACTGCTGGGTTAATCGGCTCCCAACAAAATAATACTAGAATGTCCGTGTGTGCATTTACATGTGGTATGGAATATAGATTGTAACCTCCACTGGGGCAGGGACTGATGTGATTGTTCAAATATTCTCTGTACAGCGCTGCGGAATATGTATGCGCTATTCTCTGTACAGCGCTGCGGAATATGAATGCGCTATATAAGTAACTGGTAATAATATGTACCAAGTATTGCCCTGATCTCCCGACTAGTGATTACTAAGCACCATGAGTCCTTCCCTGACGTGTCCTCTCCACACAGCTAGCAATATGCGGGCTGCCCACATGTGAACTTGCTGCAACATGAGCCTGACACGGCCGATGCATTTGTATAAATAAGAACAATGTTTGGGCACAGTACGGAGGAGGCAGGAAGTGAGTTCTGGTTTTCCCTGGCCTGCAGCGGAGTTTGTATCCACACCGCAATCCTCTCCTGCGTTCTGTAGGAAGGAACCATAATTCACCTTACAGTATGGGACTATGAAACGCTGAGGGATCCAGATGAGCTGTACACACGGATTCCCCAGAAGAGTCAGAGAGACAGATGTGCAGAATAAATTCAGTGGCGCAATGCTGCACAGGGTGGGGTCAACCTCTTATGGGTGTCACCTCACCCAACAATACAAATGCACAATAAGAGAGGAGTAGAGGTGACCTGCTGTGCCTCTAATGCTATGTACCGCAGGTGCTGGCTCTCTCTGCTGTGCCTCTGATGCTCGGTACCGCAGGTGCTGGCTCTCTCTGCTGTGCCTCTGATGCTCGGTACCGCAGGTG
Organism: Crinia signifera; assembly: GCF_055691185.1. Taxonomy (NCBI): domain Eukaryota; kingdom Metazoa; phylum Chordata; class Amphibia; order Anura; family Myobatrachidae; genus Crinia; species Crinia signifera. The sequence continues at coordinate 168,154,268 of NC_139224.1, read as the reverse complement.
CTGGCTCTCTCTGCTGTGCCTCTGATGCTCGGTACCGCAGGTGCTGGCTCTCTCTGCTGTGCCTCTGATGCTCGGTACCGCAGGTGCTGGCTCTCTCTGCTGTGCCTCTGATGCTCGGTACCGCAGGTGCTGGCTCTCTCTGCTGTGCCTCTGATGCTCGGTACCGCAGGTGCTGGCTCTCTCTGCTGTGCCTCTGATGCTCGGTACCGCAGGTGCTGGCTCTCTCTGCTGTGCCTCTGATGCTCGGTACCGCAGGTGCTGGCTCTCTCTGCTGTGCCTCTGATGCTCGGTACTAGCTCTGAGACCCTACAGCAGGTGCAGTATCTCCATCGGAGTATGGCCTATTGCACCTTCCATAGGGCTCACATAGGCGGCCATAGTCAGACAGAGCTTCACCATGTATCCAAATCTATACTGCAACTCGACGTACAAATTTAGGAAGCATGCGCAGGGCAACTCCGATGCCTGTGTATACAAGAAACTAGGGATGCCAATCCCGGGGCATTTTTTCAATCCCGGATTCCGGGATTGAAAAATGCTCAATCCCGGGATTCTCGGGATCCCGGGATTGGCATCCCTAAAAGAAAAACACACCCTGTCCACCCCTATATGGGCGGGCAGGTGCGTGGCAGCCGGGAGCGGGGCAGAGCAGCGCTGCGGGGGTGCAGATTTACTTACAGGCTGGCGGGAGCGGGGCAGACAGCGGCGCTGCGGTGATGCTTGCCTGCCTCCGGGCAGGTAGCGGCGGCATCAGAAGCAGGAGGGGAGGCTAGGAGTCGGCCGGGAGCGGTCCTCTGTAGCAGGACGCTGGCCTGCGCGGCGTGACGGTCAGAGGTCACGCTGCGCAGGCCGCACGCCGGGGTCGGGAACAGCCGGGCAGCTTCTGAGCGGGTGCTCAGAAGCTGCCCGGCATTAGACTGTGCATGCGCAGTCTAATCCCAAAATCCCGGGATTGAAATCCCGGACATTTTGGGGCCAAATCCCGGGATCCCGCCGATCCCGGGATTGGCCACCCTACAAGAAACCTTCCTCCGCTGCGTCAGACATCGCTGCTGCACCTGCCTTGGTTTTGGATTTTGTCTGTGTATATGGAAAGCAGACATCCGTGTATATACCATGGGGATATGTCCATTATAATCAACATTTAACAACTTGCAGAGTCGGTTCCGGGAACTGAACGAACGTCCTTCTCAGGAGAGATTCACGTGTGTTTTTTATTTTGGTTCAGGTGGAAATAATTATGGATTTGTGTTTGATCCTTGATCTCCCAGTAATGAATCACTGGCGTTACTGGTTGAATCATCCTCGCCTCCTCTTCGCTGTAATACACACCTGGTTCTTGTAGTTCTGTTCTTTTCTGTCAGTATTTATATTGGCTGGCGGCCATGTTGGCAACAAATCCACATCCGTTCCCATGATGCTTTGCAGCATTTCTAGTAACTAATACCGGTTGGGGGAAACTGTCACTTTCAGTTGTTTTATGCAATCACTTCCTCTCTGTGCATCTGAGTAAAGTCACATTGTACAGAGTAACAGGTTTGTTTCCGGACTGTCGCTTGCACGCAGTGATGGCAGCTATGTGACCTGGGCCGCTGCTTAGCGCTGCGATTCCCCAGGAACTAACGATCTCACATATACAGGAGCTGGGGAACTAATGTAGTCTATAATGTGTAATTAGTACTTACCAGACATTTGCACCTGTATTTAGTTTAGCAATATTGTATGTGGTCGGATATATCCCCCACAGCATTATGCAGTTTAAGATACTGAAAGCAACCGGTTGGTCAGTTTAGATCACATTGGGCCTTATTCTAGTTCACACTTTCTGTCAAAATCCTTCTTAGATGGACAAAGCCATGTGCCCTGCAGGTGGGGCAGATGTAACTTGTGCAGAGAGAACTAGATTTGGGTGGGGTTTTACTTCAAAGTGAGATCTATATTGCAGTGTACAAATAAAGCGGCCAGTATTTACCCTGCACAGAAACAAAATAACTTGCCCAAACCTAATTCTATCTGCACCTGTTACATCTACCCCCCTGCAGTGCACATGGTTTTGTCCTTCTAAGCAGGATTTTGTCAGAAAGAGTGAACTAGAATAAGGCCCAATGTGCTGAGTCTGAATAACAACTGAACCTCTTGACCGTGTCTTGGTGTGGCAGCAATTCAGTACATAAACGCACAAAGTGGCTGATCAGATATGTGCCTTAATGAGCAGGCGTGCAGTAATACTTTTGGCTATGGAGTTGGGATGCCGACAGAATTCCTACAGTGAGATCCCGACGGTCAGAATCCCACCTGTAAATTAGGATTAGGCTGCTGAGTTGAGGTTTAAATACTTACCCAGGATCCATCAGGATTTCGATGACATTCTGCAGAAGGGGGCAGAATTCGGTAATATTCTTTCATCTAAACACGAGCAGTAAAACATAAGGGGCGTATGCCCATACAGGGAATAGTTGAGTTCTAGTGTTAACTCCCTTTAGAAGGGAAACTCCTAATCCTAAAGACCTGGCAGCATATAGTATAGTGATTGGAAGCTTGCGAGCAGGGCCCTCCTACCTTTTGGCTGTCTGTAAATATCATGTTTGTTGTATCACTGTTTCCTTTTGTAAAGTGCAACGGAATATGATGCTCTATATAAGAAACTGTTAATAAAAAAATAGCAGCTGGTGATTGCGCCAATGCCTGTTACAATGAACCAGCGTATGTGTTTCAGCTCTGACTTCGATACGATGGGCGCATCGGAGTCCAAGATCACATGGGCTGCCATAAAGATGTATGGGGGGGGGGGGGGGGGGGGGAGGAATCATCCTGAAAATGTGGTTTATAGTCATGGGGTGTGTTTGGTGAGAAAAGTGGGATGTAGATTGAAGTTGTGCAGGGACAGTGTCTTGTACCTTTTGAGACCAGCCTCTGTATTGAACTGGATCCCAGCAAATGGTTAAAACCGTTTTCAGAACTATTAAAGTCATGGCACGGTCATTATGAGGACGGATTAAGTGTCTTGGAGATGTGGTCTGTGTAATTTCCTGTGTTTAGGGCTTCCTGTGATACCGCGCTGCTGGTATAGTTCTCTATCAGCCGGGTGCTGGAAATGTAAACAGTGGCCGCAGTGTTTGTGCGCTTCGTCTGACTCGCAGGTGTGTCCCATTCACAGCTGCTCCGCTCCCACCTGACTTACACAAGCGCCTGCAGGTTCTAATCCATGAACACCTTTAAAGCAAACATAGAATCCGTCATTTATCGGGGCCTACTGCCTGCCTGGTGTCGCTGCTTGCGATGATCTCTTGGTAGTTGGGCTGTAAGTCAGATATTGCTGCCCCCCCCCCATAAGGTCACAGTCAATCTGTAATATAAAGCAGCTTGGGTAACAAGGTGGACAGTCTTGGGTTGGGTTGAAGGTCACATGGGTAGGTTTTGCTAATTGCACAAATAATGTCAGCGGAGATTTTGTAGTGTCTGCACTTGTACTACACGGTGTCTTCATGCGTGGGGTTGCTGCACCCCTTTCCTTCCCTGTGTTTTCAGGGTCCTGGGATACCCTTAATCCTTCCCATCACACAGCTCTTCCCTACAAGCCAGTGACGCTAATCTGATGTCTGCCTGTAAATATGTAATATCCTGATTCATTTCCATATAATACACCAATAAAATGGATCAGTTGGCGAATTCTGTTGAGCCTACCCCTGGCGTAGCTGGTAGCAAATGCTCGGTGACCTAGGCAGCTGCTTCGTCTAATGCCTTTATTGCAGAATGATGGATTGTTTTCCCCTTTCGGATGAAATAAGTTTTTCTGAAAGAGGGTGGTATGTAGGAGATCACTGGTAAACGGACTTGGCATCTGCTGCGTCACCTCCGCTGCCCCTTCATGGTGCATGCTGGATTTGGGCATCTACCAATCCTGTGCCGCTTGTTTGCATTGCCTCCGCCAGGTTGCTAGTAGTCTCCACCTCCAGCTGAGCCTGACTTCTGCCCTCCTCTTACTCTCCCTTCCCGACAGTCCAGAGCTGCCAGGAGGAGGTCACAGCGAATGCAGTTGTAAATCTTGCAGATGCTTGATGGAGGGTGATTCAATTGTTCAAGAGAATTAGGTCCTGTGTAATGTATCCTGGAAGTAATTCAATTGTTTTGAGCACCAGCCCCGGTGCTGCACCTATCGATGATTTCTCATAAAGTAGGTATTCAGGGCTGGCCTTGAGGGCCAGACACACATTAACTGCGGTGTGTATGGTATATTACATGGCTATACACCCATGCAATGGGACCAAAAGTGTGTCCCTTGTGTTCAGCTGCAAACAGTTGAATTCGCTCCTGCACATTTTAGATGGGCGTAGTTATCTAAAACCATTGCATCGCCTCCATAGGGTCTGATGCCATTGGCTGTGGGGCTCAGCCATAGGCGGGATCCCAAATGTGCAGACAAAGTTAAGGCCCCATACACACTAGCCCAGTGGTTTTCAGACTCGGTCCTCAGGACCCCACACCGTTCACGTTTCCCAGGTCACCTGACAGGTGCACTCATTACTGACTGACACATTTTAAAAGATCCACAGGTGGAGCTAATTATTTGACTTTATTCTGTCAGGAGACCTGAAAAACATGCGCTGTGTGGGGTCCTGAGGACCGACTTTAAGAACCAGTGCACTAGGAAGATTCACAGGCAATCTGGGCTCTTTTCAGTTGATTGCAATTCCCTGGGTAGGAGGGATCGCGGGCACCTTCTCCGAGGGTAGAATTCACTAGTGGATTTGGCCCCCCCAAATCTAACTCTCTCTGCACCTGTGACATCTGCCCCACCTGCAGTGCAGCATGGTTTTGCCCATTACATAAAGATTTTGCGATCTATGCTGAATCGGACCCGAAGTGCACCCCCGGCGTTAGTCGCAGACCTATGGCTAATTAAACTCCTCCGCTAGATCGCCTCTCCTCCAGATGAGCCCCATTCTAATAGTAATGTGCTGAATGCCACTTGGTACCTTGGATCTGGAGAATGAACCCGTATGTACATACCAAAGGGAATGTCTGGGAGAAGCGCAGCCACTTGGGAACGTCCTTGTAATCTCTCTGTGCGCTGTTATTTTGCAGAGATCTGAAGCTTCGGTGACAGTCGCTTGTCTGCAATAATTTCTATTTATACATCTATGCAGAACGACCTATCTGTGCGTGTCCTCTCCGTGTACCGCGATGGATGTTTCCATGGGTGACTGCTCTTTAGATTTCAGGATTAAACTACCACTTTTCAATTCTAAAATGATATGGTGCCACTTATCATTAGTGAGCACAGCAAAAGTGCAGCCTTAATAAAATGAGTATGTACCACTTGCTGTTACCGTGATCACCTGATGGAGGAGGCGATTCGTCCGCACCGGGCTTCTACAGACCTCCTTCACTCAATGGAAGTTTTGTTTCTGACCTGTTTTCTTACATGGGCTGTCCCCCGGAGAACACCTTTTTATAGAATGGGTCCTCATACGCCTTTTCTAAAACAGGGTATATGTTGTGGCCACTGATGTCTACTGAAATGACAATTACAGTGTGAGCATACACTGACCACTGGACTTGGCAGAACCTGTACATCTGTGCAAAGCAAAGGTTTCGGGTACCAGCGTATGTCGCAGATCCTCCCACCAGGTTTCGTTCTTGTCCATCTGCGACTTTCGGGGCAGCACGGACAGTGTAATGGTTAGCATTACTGCCTCACAGCACTGAGGTCATGGGTTCGATTCCCACCATGTCCCTAACTGTGCGGTGGGTTTCCTCCGGGCACTCCAGCTTCCTCCCACAATCCAAAAATATACTGGTAGGATAATTGGCTCCCCACAAAATGAACCCTAGAATGTCTGTGTGTGCGTGTACATGTGGTAGGGAATATAGATTGTAAGCTCCACTGGGGCACGCACACACAGACATTCTAGGGTTAATTTGATAGGAGCCAATTAGCCTACCTAATATATTTTTGGATTGCAGGAGGAAACTGGAGTACCCGGAGGAAACCCACGCAAGCATGGGGAGAATATACAAACTCACACAGTTAGGTCCATGGTTGCAATTGACCCCATGACCTCAGCGCTGTGAGGCAGTAATGCTAACCATTATACCATCCGTACTGCCCCGTGTATATATAACACATGGTGGGGATAGAACCCATGACCTCAGCGCTGTGAGGCAGTAATGCTAGCTACTACACTGTCCGTGCTGCCCCGTATATATAACACATGGTGGGAATAGAACCCATGAGATCAGCGCTGTGAGGCAGTAATGCTAACACCATTACACCATCCGTACTGCCCCAGTATATATAACACATGGTGGGGATAGAACCCATGACCTCAGCGCTGTGAGGCAGTAATGCTAACCATTACACCATCCGTACTGCCCCGTATATATATAACACATGGTGGGAATAGAACCCATGAGATCAGCGCTGTGAGGCAGTAATGCTAACCATTACACCATCCGTACTGCCCCGTATATATAACACATGGTGGGAATAAAACCCATGACCTCAGCGCTGTGAGGCAGTAATGCTAACCATTACACCATCCGTACTGCCCCGTATATATAACACATGGTGGGAATAAAACCCATGACCTCAGTGCTGTGAGGCAGTAATGCTATAACCATTACACCGTCCGCAATACCCTTTATATATAACACATGGTGGGGATAGGACCCATGACCTCAGTGCTGTGAGGCAGTAATGCTAACCATTACACCATCCGTACTGCCCCGTATATATAACACATAGTGGGGATAGAACCCATGACCTCAGTGCTGTGATGCAGTAATGCTAACCATTACACCATCCGTACTGCCCCGTATATATAACACATGGTGGGAATAGAACCTATGACCTCAGCGCTGTGAGGCAGTAATGCTAACCATTACACCATCCGTACTGCCCCGTATATATAACACATGGTGGGGATAGAACCCATGACCTCAGTGCTGTGAGGCAGTAATGCTATAACCATTACACCGTCCGCAATACCCTTTATATATAACACATGGTGGGGATAGAACCCATGACCTCAGTGCTGTGAGGCAGTAATGCTAACCATTACACCGTCCGTACTGCCCCGTATATATAACACATGGTGGGGATAGAACCCATGACCTCAGTGCTGTGAGGCAGTAATGCTAACCATTATACCGTCCATGCTGCCCGCACAGATCTTTGACTCTTAATTCTGAGTGCACGGGGCCGTGCCCTCCTTGTGTCACATCTAGAAAAACGAGTATATTTGGTAGTGCCTCGCACGTCAGACCTCGCAGCGAGTTGGGTATGTTTTTGTCTCTGCTCCGTGATCTTTGCTTTAATCACTACTTTTGCATTTTTTGAACTTTTTCTGTGTAAAATTCCTCGTCTCCCTTCCTCCCCCTTAGTATACGGACGTCTGTGGTGAGAGTCGGTGCAGCCGTTTGGTTGTTCTCCTTCCTGGATGAGTTCTTGGCGTCTGGATGATAATTATTTTGCATGTGAGTGTGTGGAATGTTCAGCGATGTCGGTCATTTCTCTGTAGCGGCCAGTTGTGTGCCTTTGTTACCCCTGTGTATTGCAGCAAGGGTTTTTGCAAAGCATTAACAGCCAAAGTGTACAGGTCTCGCTGTTGGCGCCGGGTGGCTGAATTGCAATTGGCATTTGGCACGTGTGTCCCAGCCATCGGCAAACTGCGCACTTGGCCCCGTATTCAGGCTGAAGAGCTGACACAACTCGTGTTGGCCTTCGGAGTTATGGTGAGATGTATGGCATATACAATAAAGATAAGTATAGAATAAAAGGGAGATGTATCCAGTCTCCTACTGAGTTGCTCCTGAATGCCAGTAGCTGGCTGTTGCTATAGACCCTGATGAAAGTCACGTTTGGTGACTGAAACGGACATTCAGGATGAGCCGAGTTACAGCGGGCGCTGGTTCGTCCTTCCCTCGCCACCACACAGGGACGTTTCTTTGTTGGATTATTACCTTTTTAATTCCAAACACCACCTACTTTTAGGGTAAATTGGTTTTCATTTCTGTGTATAGAGGTTTTATGCTGATTCCTCTCCCAGTGAAGGAACTTTGCGGCAGAAACGCCGGACCATCCAGCATGCCCAACCAATCCATATCCTCAGAGCGGTCACCTGCCTACACGGTACAGTTATCTGGTCGCTCCACTAGATTATTTCATTCTGTATTCCCAGCATTCGGTAACCATCTGTGTGCAGTGCAGGTTGGATGCACACACAGACGGCAGACCGTGTTCTCTTGCACCCGATGTCGGCGCAGCGTCTACCTCTGCATCATTGTCTGCGATTATGGTAGTAATCACAACATCACCTTGCTCTGTGTGTACGTAAATCAAATGATTGCATTCTGATTGGTATACAGTCATTGGCTTAAGTCGACACTCAAAATAGGTTGACCTAGTCAGAAGGTCAAAACAAGGTCGATAATGAAAATGTTGACATGAGGTTTTTTTTTGTTTTACCTCTTTAATAGCTGACGTGCCATCAGGTGGCATTTAATGCCCTACCATCCACTACGGCATGGTGGGAGAATAAAATAGTGTGCCGAGCACAGCGGTACACATTGATGGTGTCCATGTCCGCTATGTTGACATTAGCGTAAGCAAAAGGTGAAAAAACGAACTCAGCCAGCCACAGTCCACAGTCAGCCGTTTGACTGTGGACCTTCCCATTGTCGACCTAATGTGTCGACATTCAGATTATGTCGACCTTCTTCAGCTATATTGCTGCTAGTGCCTCACTTTGGGGAACCCTCCCAGGGTGAGCAGTCCATTTAATATTGTCCCTTTAAATGATTCGTCTGGCATCTGCATTCCAGTGACGGGCTCCTGACATGTACTTAGTCCTCCTGTTCTGAGCAATGCCACATTTACATGGCCTGAAGGATACATTTATCTATTTATTTCTACATTTATCTATTTATTTCTACATGTATTTGTGTATTTTGCTGCCACAGTTACTTCCTGCAAATGGAACAAACAAATTGTTATTCTGTTGGCTGCAGAATGGCTGTTTGTGCCCGGTAGGGATTCCGATGTAGCTGTGTAAGAGCATGGAAGTGCACATGGACATTACACTAATAATAGCTGTGCACTCTGTCCGTACGCTGCGCACACAGAGCGCGCTCCCGGTGTTGTGCTCCGGGCTGCTGGTATAACAGATCAGATTAGGAGCTGGCAGAACAAAGCCTGGATCCTTATTAGTAGATTAGTATTAGTAATACCTCAGGGGGAATACTGTGCTGCAGTACAATGGCATTCTCTGATACTACGGATCTTATTATAGAGGGTATCAATCGCTGGAACCAGGCAAATATATACTATAAATTACTATGCTAAATATCTTATCCTGATTCTGGAGCCAAGCAAAGATATAGCAATGCTTATAGGCGGATGTTGTGATCCTTCTCCGTCAGGGCTGCCCTCTGTGTACGGATGTGTAGGCCAGAAAAGCTGTTGCAATATAGAAAGTGAAAGTCATTTTACAAAGTTCCTGTTTATAAGCCCCGTGTCGGCGTTGCCCTCTCTTCCCTGCGTCGGCTTTGACACATTAGTCTTCTATTTGAAAGCGTCCGCTCAGGACTTTGGGGGTTATGTTTGGTTCACTATTTCTGACAAATTCCTTCTTAGATGGCCAAAACCATGAGCACTGCAGGGGGGCAGAAGTAACATGTGCAGAGAGAATTCATCTAACTCTCTCTGCACAAGTAACATCTACCCCACCTGCAGTGCACATGGTTTTGTCCAACTAAGAGGGAACTTGTCAGAAAGAGTGAACCAAAATAACCGCCTTTGTCCTGGAAACATGGTGTATGAGCCACAATGTTGTGTATGTGTGTGTAGCGTTACACAGGCGCGTTTTGCATTGTGCGTGGAGCTCAGTATAGACGACCAGGACTGCTCTGTGATTATTCAACACTTGTACTCTTAAGCAAACGCTGCCTGCGGTATTTTCAGTAAGGAACATCGTAATCCGCTCTGTGGCTACAACATCACCCCCCGGGATCTATTCAATTATTGGGGATGTGCAAAGTCTGTGATGTTCCAGCCTGGAGTGCTATGTTATTTACTAACATCGGTGCCCACACTGTCTCGCAGCAGCATTCGATCCCTCTTGGCCGCCCGGGCGGCAGGATGTATCCCCGGTCCCCGCCAGGGATGGGGCAAAATGCGGAGATCATATTTGCAGCATGTAGGATCTCTGGATCCGATCTGATGCGCACAGGGCCGCGCCGAGGATCGGATGTCAAAAGACACCCAAATTGGGCGGTTTTCACTCAATCAGTCATCCTGATCCGTCAGAATCTGATGAAAACAGACAGAACCATGTATGAGGGCCTTTACCCCTTACTTCAATGTGTAAGGGAGCCCCTGACGTGTTCTGTATGACCACTTATGGTGCTGCCTCCACTTGGCCGATGGCATCTGATTGGGATGTATGAACGGATAGTCTATCGCTTGGTGCCACAGGATGCCGCGCGGCGATGGTCTATAGAGGAAATGCACCAGTTTAGTTTCTCTCTACTGACGTCTGTTTATGGAAAGGACAAAATCCATATTCTATATTTATTCCTCCTCTGCCACTTTTGGCTTCGGAATAGCTGAATTATTAGTTCCAAGTGCGATAAATCCCCAGCGCTGCAGACATTAAGCAATTAGAGCAGAGCAATAACGGTCACGCCCCTGTATTTAGCCCATTCATTGGAGGACGATAATGACGTAGAGATTCCGCAGGTCTGTTTCCTCCTTCCTGTGTTATCCCTGCGCCAGGTATCCAGTGCGCTCGCTCTATGCAGATGCCCCCAGGCAGGACTGCGGTGTTCTGCCCCTTGCACCCGCAGGGGTGGAATAGGACATGGATGGGGTGTTCAAACATAGATCACATGCAGTAAGTGCTGCTTGCATTTGCGCAGCACATGTACACCAGGGAATCTCTTATATAATTAGCCAGATCTGTCACTCATCCCCTGTGTGTATAACACTGGGCGGGGTTACAAGATTGATTGACAGCGTTTTATACACACATAGCTTCTGCCTTAGGACACCCCCCCCCCCCCCCCGCCCAGCGGTATACACAAAATGCCGCGCCCCCCCCACTGGTGTAGGTGAGCGTCGGGTCTGCCCACAAAACACCCCCCCCCCCCTCGCATCAGTGGGTATGCCCAACCCGCGGAGCACCCACCCCCCCCCCCCCCCCCTCACTGGAGCAGCAAGTATGCCTGCCCCCACCCGGCGCGGCGGGACTGCCCACACCCCCCCACCTCCGCAAGCAGAGGGTCTGCCAGAACGCAACACCACCAACGGCAGTCCTGCACCCACACAATCTCCCCCCCCCCCCCCCCCCGGATCAGCGGGTATGCCTGCACAACCTTCCCCCCTGGAGCAGTGGGTACGCCTGGAGTGGTGGGTCTGCACCCACCCCCCCGTGCCAGCAGCGGTTCTGCACGCAATTTTTAGTGCCCGTCTATTACCTTTGGTAAATGTTTGTTAATGACGTAGTTCTGGCGACATGCCGGAAATTGTTACTATCATACTATGAAAGTCCAGCACCCGCAGAGACCAGCGCTACTGTCCCCTGCTGTACACAATGGCTCTTGCTTGTGTTTTGCATGAGAAACAAATTAGTGATCTAGATTAGTTCTAATTTCCCATTTGGGTCATTTTGTACCCAGTGGGCTCGCGATATCCATAGAACACGGCCCTGCGTTCACATGGGAGTTAGCGATGCGCTTTCTTTAGAAGATCCCATCCATTTCTCTTCTGTTGGCGTCCGGGCAATAGAAGGAAACATTCCTCTGTGCCCGCTCCATTTGGCACGTCCTGCGTACAGTATGCAAATCTCAGACACCGCTACAGTTAGTGAGGTTTTTCAGGCAAAGTTCTTTATGGAAATGTTCCTTCCCTGTAGCCATGACACCAGGTCCCTTGTCTGCCCTCACTTGGTGCTTAGTTGAGTGGTTCCTGAACTTCCCTGCGCAGTAGAGTATCTGCAAGTGCCTCCACAGCACCCAGTGTGAAAACCATTGGCTAAGCATATTGTGTACCCATCTGCTTTGCTTGCTGATATCTGTACTGGTGACGTCTGCGCGGTGCCAGCGGGGTGCAGTCTCTGTGCTGGTGGTGCCCACTGCAGCATTTTGAAATAAAAATGTATAAAGATGCTACTTTGGGTTAATGGGTTCTCTTTTTTTCCTTTGGAACACAGCCCAGTCATTGTATGGTTGTAAGGTGTAGAGCTGGCTGTGATGGGAGTATGAGGGTGTAGCCCGTCGGCTGTCTGTGATGGGAGGTGTGTGGGTGTAGCCCTGGGGTAGCCAACGCCAGTCCTCGAGAGCTACCAACAGTTAATGTTTTCCAGATCTCGTCACAGAATCACAAGTGAAGTAATTAGCTCCACCTGTGGATCTTTTAAAATGTCAGTGAGTAATGAGTGCAGCTAGGTTGTCTGGAAAACGTGCACTGTTGGTAGCTCTTGAGTTGGCTACCACTGGTTTAGCCCGTTGGCTGGCTGTGAGGGGAGGTGTGTGGGTGTAGCCCGTCGGCTGGCTGTGAGGGGAGGTGTGTGGGTGTAGCCTGTCGGCTGGCTGTGAGGGGATGTGTGTGGGTGTAGCCCGTCGGCTGGCTGTGAGGGGAGGTGTGTGGGTGTAGCCTGTCGGCTGGCTGTGAGGGGAAGTGTGTGGGTGTAGCTCGTTGGCTGGCTGTGAGGGGAGGTGTGTGGGTGTACAGCATCGGCTGGCTGTGATGGGAGGTGTGTGGGTGTACAGCGTCGGCTGGCTGTGAGGGCAGGTGTGTGGGTGTACAGTGTTGGCTGACTGTGAGGGGAGTTGGCTACCACTGGTGTAGCCCGTCGGCTGGCTGTGAGGGGAGGTGTGTTGGGTGTAGCCCGTCCGCTGGCATTGAGGGGAGGTGTGTGGGTGTACAGGGTCGGCTGGCTGTGAGGGGAGGTGTGTGGGTGTAGCGGGTTGGCTGGCTATGGGGGGAGGTGTGTGGGTGTACAGTGTTGGTTGGCTGTGAGGGGAGGTGGGTGTAGTGCGTCAGCTGAATGAGAGGTGTGTGGGTGTAGTGTGCCGGCTGGCTGTGAGGAGTATAGAGCAAGGGTGGGCACTAAGCAGTTATTGATGAGCTACACATCCCAGCATGCCTTTCATCAGTTTAAGCTTTTCATGCTTTACCATCCACATAGACCCCGATTGAGAATCGTAAAGTCTCGAAGCATAGCGAATGTATCTGTACACTATTTGGGGGGCCACACGGTCAGGTATTGATTCCCCCCCCAAGAATTGAAAACTACAAGTCTTGTCACATTATTGCTATTGGCGAATGCTAAACGTGTGCCAATGCATGCTGGGATATGTCGTTTCACAACAGCTGGAGAGCCACAGGGTTGCCCAGGCCTGCTCTAGGCCGTGGAATTAGGCCGCACAGTTCAAGTGAACATTCGGGTGTTTTCTTCATTTCAATAATGTTGTTTATTTTGTATTTTAACATTGTAAAAAAAAGGAAATTAAAATTCAAGTAATATAAATATTAAATGAATAGAAATATATTTAGTATATATTTTATTGAATATAATTAGCGAATCAGATTTCTTAATGACCAGCTTTTAAATGACGTACTCTAGCATATCAATAAACTCTTGGGGCTGTAATAAAAATGTATTACGCTTGTGTTTACAAATAATATGGTAAATGGAGAATAGTCCTAAGGTCTCATAGCTCATCGTGATGTTATGGAGCAATTATTTATTATAGATAGAGCAATATAAGCTTTGGCCTGATTGTGGGTGTATATATTATCCGGATTGTCTTCCCATACACATGGGGTTAATCAGAGATGCTGAGCGGCAGGCAGGGTGTCTGTGTGTGCACAGTATGGGGAACTGTCCACTTCCCTGCTATTACTGTGTGATTACAGCTGGTGTATTACCTAATCACATCGCCTCCCCTGGTTTAGCGCAGTTGGTAATGACCTAAACCGTTATTACTGTTTGATCTATAAAATAGAATACGCTCTATGTGCAGCCCCTGGAGAGCGTTCTTTATTGTCCTTATAAACACCCACTAGCAGCCTGTACAGGGCCACGTCCGTGCGCTGCAGTGGTGGTATACGGTGTACTGGCGGCAGTGTGCTGCGCTGGTGTACTGGAGGCAGTGTGCTGCGCTGGTGTACTGGAGGCAGTGTGCACTGCACTGGTGTGTATAGGGTGCGCTGCATTGCAGTAGCGTGTATTATGTACAGGCGGCGCAGTACATTGCAGTAGCCTGTATGGTGCACAGTACATTGCGGCAGCCTGTATGGCGCAGAGGCGCAGTACATTGCAGTAGCGTGTATGGCACACAGTACATTGCAGTAGCGTGTATGGAACGCAGTACATTGCAGTAGCGTGTATGGCGCGCAGTGCATTGCCGTAGCGTGTATGGCGCGCAGTGCATTGCCGTAGCGTGTATGGCGCGCAGTGCATTGCCGTAGCGTGTATGGCGCGCAGTGCATTGCCGTAGCGTGTATGGCGCGCAGTGCATTGCCTTAGCGTGTATAGTGTGCAGTGCATTGCAGAAGCGTGTATGGCGCGCAGTGCATTGCCGTAGCGTGTATGGCGCGCAGTGCATTGCCTTAGCGTGTATAGTGTGCAGTGCATTGCCGTAGCGTGTATGGCGCGCAGTGCATTGCCGTAGCGTGTATAGTGTGCAGTGCATTGCCGTAGCGTGTGTGGCGCGCAGTGCATTGCCGTAGCGTGTATGGCGCGCAGTGCATTGCCGTAGCGTCAGAGGGTTATAAAAGAACAAAGCTACTCTAGGTCATAATAACTCTGTATTCTGCATTCTCAGATTGTTTTCTGCTTTATGTCATTTTTACCTTTAAGTAACGCTGTATATTGTACACCAGAGACCGGAGAGCTGTGAGAGCAATCTGGGTGCGGATCCCATCCCGCACCCCTGGAAGGCTGTGCTCCCATTGGTGCTAACCTGTGTGTTTTATTTCTTTCCAGATTTCCAGGAAGAGCAGGAAGGCATCATACACCAGTACCAGCAGCTGTCACCCCTCTAGGTGAGTCCCTGTCCCCTCGCTCTGATCTACTCGGGGGCTCTGTGGTCATCTCCAAATGTATAGTGTCCCGTTATCGGCATGTCTGGGGAATGTGGAGGGGGCTTATTCTGTGCAAGATACATACATACATACATACATACATACATACATACATACATACATACATACATACTTTCATTGATTGTATTTCTTTTTTGCTTTGACGTTGCCTGTATCTTTTAGAAGCAGGTTGCACCCCATCTCCTAAATCGCATCCCCACTTCTGCTGCTGTTCCCCCACTTCTAACAAGATAGACAAAGCGGCGCAGGGGAAGTGGTATACCGGGGCGTTGTATAGCAGTCTGTCTTCCAGTACTCTGACAGTGGACAAGCGCATCAAAGACCCGTGGGTGCTCGTGGTTCGCTGCGCTCGCCACAGGGTCGATTCTCCCTCTATGGGGGGCCTTAGAGCCCCTCTAAGTCGAAATCCCTGTAGGGAGGTCATCTGGCACCTGGGGTACAGACAAGAAATTAAGATGAGAGTACTAGGGCAGAGGGGGGGGGACACAAAGATGAGACTGCGGACAGTGATGAAAGAAAGATATTGGGGTGTAGGGGGGACAAACGAGAGACAGAGAAAAAGACAGATGGGAGATCAATAGGGGAAGGTGGAACAAAATGGTAGACTGGGGTGTGCTGGTAGGGATGAGAGGAGGCCGTTCGAATGGACAGATTGAGAACACGAAACGCAGTCAGGAGATCAACAGGGAAAGTGGACAAAGGTGCGAGGAAGTGATTGAAGACACAAACACACGTGGCTTTTTTCACCCGTTTTAGAGATTTTCACTATGGAAAGCCGTCCACCCCCTTGGTGATACCAGCAGATAAGAGGCCAGGCCAGCGATATGTCAGGGGGAATAGCGGCGGGCGCCTATTCAATGCTGTCGTTCCCAACAGCATTGAAGCTGCAGTTCATCAAAACGGACCCAACTTTAAAAGCAGTCGGGCCCCTTTTGCCGAAAACAGCCGTGGATTGTGGAGACCACAACCGGAGTTCGACAATCTACGTCCGTTTTCACAGACACGCCCCCTTTTTCGACGATTGTAAGGCAGACCGAAAACCGGCCAGGGTACTGACAGTCGAGACCCGGGATTGAATCACCCCCCCCCCCCAAGGAAGGGATCAAAGGTGAGACTAGAGGAAGTGGACAGAGATGACAACAATTATAGCGAGGGGGGTAGAGTGATGGAACAGTGATTAAAGCCACAAAGATAAGTCTCTGAGGGATTGGGGGGGTGGGGGGTTGTTATGGGGGCAGGAAGGACAGAGATCAGACATACAGTTTGTGATGGGGAAACGTGTAGTATAAAACAAGCCCTGAAATGCCAGCCATGGAGAGCAAATGACACAGCTCTGATATCCAAAGAGCAAGGCTGGCTTCTTATCTGTGTACTGCATGTGTTCGCTATCCATCTATTGATGACATTGCTGCCACCTAGTGGGCTCATCAGGCAGTGTAGCCTTTGCAGAACTGTAATGGATAGGAACCAGGAAGTGACTTGTCACCATGTGCTTCTGCTGTCTAGTGATACAGGTTTGGTTTTTTAAAAAGAGACGACATCAACAAATCTGGAACTGCTGCTGGTTTTATGTGCACATTATTTTCATCATTCACAGCTTCATGTTGTCAGTGTAGCCTAACTGCAGCCTAGCGTAGTGTCACCGTACTGTCCCCGGGAGCTGCAGCTCTGTCCCTGGCAAGCCTAGTGAGAGCCGGTAACCGCCAGATCCCCTGCGCTGGCGGACACAAGCGTCCTCCCAACCTGTTCATACCCCCACTATCCACTTAGGCGTGGAGTTGATTTTATAAAGTGTGGCGAGCGCACGTGTAAAACGAGTCCGAGTGTGGCGAGCAGACGCGGAATACACGTCAAGTAATCCGTGTGCGCTTGCCACGCTTCAAGCTTGTTTTAAGTGTCCCCTCGCGGGGCTTGCCACACTTTCTAAAATCAACTCCCCACCGACGTGGATAGTGGGGGGTATGAACAGGTCGGGAGGACGCGTACCTCTATGCTGACGTGGATAGTGGGGGTGTTTCAGGAACACATTCACACCCGTCAGGCAGGTTAACAATGGTTCCCACACAATGTAATAAGTGCTAACTGCGTAACGCTGACCGACTGCGCTAACTGCGTAACGCTGACCGACTGCGCTAACTGCGTAGCGCTGACCGACTGCGCTAACTGCGTAGCGCTGACCGACTGCGCTAACTGCGTAGCGCTGACCGACTGCGCTAACTGCGTAGCGCTGACCGACTGCGCTAACTGCGTAGCGCTGACCGACTGCGCTAACTGCGTAGCGCTGACCGACTGCGCTAACTGCGTAGCGCTGACCGACTGCGCTAACTGCGTAAGCTATGGTTAGGCGTGAACGCACACACAAACACAAGCTGACTACGCTGGGTGCGGGAACACTACGCTGACTACGTAACTGCCGCCATGAAACTACACAAGTATCACATTTTAATACGGCCTCCTCCAATATTGTCACTAATATGGCACTTAGAGGGCAGAAGAAAGTGTGATAAGAGTGAGAGACAAGGGCACAATTGTAGTAAAATAGAAATGCAGTAAAAACCCTGAATTTCAGGGAGGAAGAGCGTGTCATGGAGAGAAAAGAGGCGACAGTGGGAGAAAGTGGGTCTCGGGGAAAGAGAGAGAGTGTCAGGTAGGGAAAGGGGAGAGGCGGAGAGAGGGTGGGGACAGACAGAGAGAGGGGGTGTCATGGAAAGAAGGTGTTGGGTAGAGAAAGGGGGAAAGACTGGTAAGAGGGGTTGGGTAGAGAAAGGGGGAAAGACTGGTAAGAGGGGTTGTCAGGGAAAGAGACAGGGTATCATGGAGAGACGTGAAGAGACCAGGAGAGGGGTATCGGGTGGGGGGAAAAAGAGAGCGGGTGTCATAGAGAAAAAGGGGAAAGACTGTCAGAGAGAGAGGAAATAGAGAGTGGGAAAGATGAGGGGAGGAGAGAGATGGAGAGGTGAGACGGAGGTGGCGTAACAGTGTTCAGGACCGCAGGGGAGAGAGAAGAGAAAAGGGGATGGTGACAGTGAAAAAGAGGGGGGAATGAGATGTGACAGAGGGAGGAAAAGAAAGAAAGGGTGTTAGAGGAGAGAGAATTAGAGGGGTTAGAGATTGGAGGCAAGGGGGAAGCAGGGGTTTGACAGGATTGACAGGCATCCCTTTGTCATTGCCCCCACATCTACAAGCACCGATGTAGCAGGTCTCAATCTCGCTATTGTCAGCAATGTCTGGTCTCCTGTGCCCCAATTTCCTGAGCTGGTCTCATGGGCCCCAACTCCTGCAGTGGTGGGTCTCCTGCGCCCCTTCTCCCTCAGCTGCGGTTCTCCTTTGACGTCTTCTGTGCTCCCTCATTAGCGGGTCTTCTGTGCTCCCTTCTCAAGGATCTCAATATGTATACTGTGAAGCAGAGAAGGGAAAGGGGGGACATGTTAGAGACGGTCACATATATTAGGGGTATTCACAACATTCAGGAGGGAAACACTCTTCAAATAAAGAAAAGTATTAGAACACGAGGACATGCACTGACACTGGGGGGGGGGGGGGGGGTTCAGGGAAATCTGAGGGAACATGACATCACAGAAAGGGTAGTGGATAAGTGGAATAGCCTCCCGTCAGAGGTGGTAGAGGCTAAGACAGTAGAGCAATGTAAACAAGCATGGGATAGACATAGGGACATCTTTACATTGAAATAAGGATCAAATAGGGTTTAAGGGTAACAATGTGGTAAAAGGGGCAGACCAGATGGGCCGAATGGTTCTGATCTCCTGTCACATGCTATGTAAATATACCCCAGGCAGTTAGAACCTTGAAATCATATTGGGTGGGATTCTCTAATAACCCCCGCAGCACATCGCCGGCACTCGCAGTGTTAATAATCGCATATGCAGTAACATATGCGATTAGTAATGCAAAAGCGCTGGCCAGCGATGTGCAGCAGGTTCCCCCTCCCTCCCTCCCTGCACCCTTACCCGGCTGTGTGAGGGTTTCTTTTCCTCCTCCCTGCACCCGGAAGCTGTGCAGGAAGGAGGAGATCACTGGTCCGGGCAGCACAGCAGGAGGCTGCCCTAACACAGGTGAGGAAGGGTGACAGGGGACGCAAAACGAAGCCCATAGGCTTCCATGGGTTACGCCAGATAGAACTGGCGTAATCCCCCGCAGCGAAGCCTCAGCGGTGGGGCTTTGCTGCATATGAAAATGCGGCAAAAACCCCAAAAATGTTTTTTTACGGCATTTTTAGTTTGGAGAATCTCGCCCTATGTGTTGTACCTGGCACATGGAATATGCTGATTCCTATACACCCTGCTGTACGCCAGGCAGCCATTGTTATGCTGCTACTAGCTGGCTACTGATTTCTGCAGAGCCGCCTTCTTTAGTCATGTGGGCAGTACGTGGCGTTATGGTGTCATCTCTGTTCTAAATGTCCCCTGTCACTCTGGACCCTTGTCCTTGATATCTGAACATGGTGCCGCTCTCTGGCTCTTCCTGCTGCTCCCTCTGATCAGTGATGGCGGAAGCAGGAGCAGGATCCCATATTAAGCAGTGATGGGAAAGCCCAGGCTTCTTTAGACCTGCGTGGAACACCTACCGTTATTTACATGTGATCAGGGATAGGGGAGGTTGTAGTTTCCAGGGACTATCAGGCTTACCTGCTGCACTAACGCACCTAACTGTAATTGTTTTATATATTTGTTGTATTTATTAAGTGATGGTGTTTTTAAAATGATCAGTTATATTTCTATGTAAATGGGATGTATTGTGCTCAGTAATACGGCTCAAAAACCTCTTCACGGTAATAGAACTGTGTGAGGAGAATGCTACAGTAATTTACATGTTATTTACATATTCAAATTTGAAGTCAATTTTCATCTATAAATGTCAGGATTGAGCCTGTGGCTTTCGTTGTCATACTGTGCGTGTGGTGGCAGTTACATGTTACACTAATAGCAGAGCACTGTGCTCATCTCTAGAAGTCCATACTGTGCAGCATGCTATGAATTGGGGCCCTTACTGTGTGGCAATGCTATGAATTGGGGCCCATATTATGTAGCATGCTATGAATTGGGGCCCTTACTGTGGCATGCTATGGATTGGGGCCCCTACTATGTGACATGCTATGAAGTTCAAGCGCTAGTATGTGGCGCACTATGGAATGGGGCATGCTGCGGTGTGGCAAGCTATGGAATGGGGCACGCCGGTGGCGTGGCAAGCTATGGAATGGGGCACGCGGCGGCGTGGCAAGCTATGGAATGGGGCACGCGGCGGCGTGGCAAGCTATGGAATGGGGCACGCGGCGGCGTGGCAAGCTATGGAATGGGGCACGCGGCGGCGTGGCAAGCTATGGAATGGGGCACGCTGCGGTGTGGCACGCTATGGAATAAGGCACGCTGCTGTGTGGCAAGCTATGGAATGGGGCACGCTGCGGTGTGGCAAGCTATGGAATGGGGCACGCTGCGGTGTGGCAAGCTATGGAATGGGGCACGCTGCGGTGTGGCAAGCTATGGAATGGGGCACGCTATACATATGGTACCAGAGACAGGCACATTGGAGAGGTCTGGTGGGTACTTAGAGGGCATTTGTGTTGGTATGGCTCCTTTAACTTTTGAGATCATTTTGTTGATCCCAATAATACCTCACAAAATGCAACCCCTGTAACTAGGCTCAATAGGTCTCTCTCAGAACTGGACCCCGTAAATAGACCTCAGCACATGGGTTCTCTCTCTCTCTCTCTCTCTCTCTCTCTCTCTCTCTCTCTCTCTCTCTCTCTCTCTCTCTCTCTCTCTCTCTCTCTCTCTCTCTCTCTCTCTCTCTCTCTCTCTCTCTCTCTCTCTCTCTCTCACACACACACATTCTGTCTGTCTTGCGTTTTCTCTCTCTCTCTCTCTCTCTCTCTCTCTCTCTCTCTCTTTCTCTCATGTTCTTGCTCTTTTCCTTTTTCACGTTTGCTGCACTAAAACAGACCCTACAGCGCAATGGTAGTAGTGTGATATATTTACTGTAGTTCCTGTCATAGCTTTGAGTCAATGGGGAATCCTCGTCTTCTAACGTTACTCCCCAATGCAGCGTATTTCATTTTCCATAAACCTTTGTTTTTCTTTCTGCGCATAACCTTGCGGATAGACAAGCATTAGGTCAACATGAATGAAGGCTTGCCTCTGTCATTATGTCGACACAAGCATCGGGAACACAACATGGAGAAGGTCGACAGTCACAAGGTCGACATGAGATTTTTCACTCTTTTTGACCCGTATCTCGACACAGTCGACATAAACACTAAAAAAGTGCA
Source organism: Crinia signifera (assembly GCF_055691185.1). NCBI lineage: Eukaryota > Metazoa > Chordata > Amphibia > Anura > Myobatrachidae > Crinia > Crinia signifera. The sequence continues at coordinate 168,132,873 of NC_139224.1, read as the reverse complement.
CAGAGTCCCCTCGCATGGGTCTCTGCACTCGGCATGCTTCGGGCCCGCTACGCTCAGCACACAATTGTTCTCCCACCATGCCCTAGTAGTGCATGAAATACCGCGTGTCAGGACACATGTCGGCGGCAGCCTCCACAGCCTAAAGGCTGATATTACGTCTATATAGGTTCTGAATCAGAGCATTTGGTTGTTCTTTTTGTACCTTTTTAGATTCCTATTAATATTTGCTGGATAAAAGAGTTTGAAAAGTGCTGAAACACAGGCCGCATCCCCCCCAGCAAGCCGCATCTTCCCCCAGCAAGCAACAGCCTGAGAATAATGCTATATTAATAGGAGATGCCGTAACCATGATGCATGTTTACCAGCACACGACAGGCAGTATGACTGCTGCATTCCCGTCACATGACATTGTGGAAGCGCTGCTAATTACATAAACAAAGTGGCAATTAAACTACAATGTGTCACTCAGGCTCTGCTATAACATCTGACTGCATGAAACCGATCCAGCAGGTCATCACACCTGTATAACCTAGCATAGAATTCAAGTTGCACAGCGTATGTGCTGCATTCTGTATTTTGTCCACTAGATGGAGGCATTGCTTTTCCACTTACACCGCCCTTATGAAACCCTTCACCTACACAGTATATATTAGTCCCGCTCCCCTAGTTAATGATTACTTCATTTCAGTTATTAAATAAATCAAATATGTAACTGTTGCTTTCTTGCCTTCTCTATTGCTACATTGTCTTTTCCTGTTAAGATTGACACTTGTTGCTTTTGAAATTGCTCATTTGCCGAATATTGAAAATACACGTAATGTCCTATGTATAATAGCAACAATTAGTGTTTCTTGCCTGCAGGGATTGTATATGTGTTACTATAGGCTCTATAATGCAGCATTACTGTCTTGCCAGAGATTGTGGCTGTAGACCTGACAACTGTTGTATAATGCAATTACCAAATGCCCCAGTGTTTGTGCAGGGAGAAAGAAAACGGAAACCCTGTAGAATTTCACACGTCGATTAGAACAAACTCCGATAATCATTATCGTACGCTGGGATAGACATTTCTTTGCAATTAATAGTTTGTGTTTTTTTCCTTGTATAATTCAGGGTTAATATTAGACCTATTTAGGTGTCTGAATTTGCCCAGGTAAAGTATATCCCATAGATGTACGGGGGCAGGGCAGACACGGCTGGCCCACCCAGACACTGTTGTCCTAATACCATGTGTTGTTTGGCTTGTGTGACATTGTATGTACAATGCGGACGAGGCCACAAAAGGCCAGATCACTTGACAGCCCCCACAGTGCATTCGTTTTATTACCATCTTGGGGTGTCTTCTCTTCTAGGTGCAGTCTTTCCAGACCACCCCCAGCACCCAGTAAGCGTCCTGTCAGGTGCAGGCCGAGAGGAAAAACCATGTGTTCTACATGGGGGGGGGGGGGGGGGAGGGAGGGAGGACTATAATGTGGCTGTAGGGGTATAATATTGCTTGTGACCTTGTGTTCAGGTCATAATTACACTGACGGTGCATCTTTGCTATTGGGATAATAAGACATTCTTGGAACTTGACTATAGACCTTGTATTAGCGATAACACTAGTTACTTATAAATGGATTGGTTCAATTGTTACAGAAGCTACAGTGTAGCTGCAGCTCAGTCACTTCCCACAATAAGAGTTAGATGTATGAAGCAGTGATAAGGGAGAAGTGGCCCATGGCAGCCAATCGGCTGCTCTGTATCATTTTATAATATGCAAATTCTAGATGTTACTTCAGTGCTGATTGGTTGCCGTGGCCACACCTCCCTTATCACGGCTTTATACATCTACCCGTTAGCTCTGGTGCTCGCAGTTGGGAGCAGCAATCTACGTACAGTAGGGATTCAGGGCTGGTCACGAGTACCAGGCAAATGTCGTGACTGCATTATGTCCCGCAGTGGAGAGAGATAATGTAAAAACCAATCAGCTCCTAACTGCCATGTTACTGGCTGCGTTTGAAAATTTAGCCCAATTCAGACCTGATTGCACGTCTGAATTAGTATGGGGGCGATGAACTGTGCATGCGTATAGGGATGGCCGTCTTTGCCATTGCCATCAATGGTGGGAAACCATCTGGTTTACGTCGAAATTCGGGAGTTTTTTTTTTTTCTCCCCTTTGTGTCTTTGGGGCCGTAAAAACCTTTTACTATCCTACAATCAGTAAATGTAAGTGTGCTGCATGGTCTGACGAGTGAGGCCATACAGACAATGAGGGAGGATATGTAAGTGTGCTGCATGGTCTGACGAGTGAGGCCATACAGACAATGAGGGAGTATATGTAAGTGTGCTGCATGGTCTGGCTAGTGAGGCCATACAGACAATGAGGGAGGATATATGCTGTACGAGCCCCACTGTCAGAGGGTGACCGCTGCTGCTGTTCCTTTAATGTGGCCGTTAGATAAGAAAGCTCGCTGCGTAATGTAGGTCAGGGAAAGCTCCACACCTCGGATCTGTCACACTTGGCGCTGTACATGTGATGACCTTGCATAAGCGAGTAGATCTTCCCGGCAGTACATGGCAGCTACATAATAATTACCTGGCACGTGGCACAAGCAGGTTCCATACATATTATTGCTGCTGAGGAATGTTTGCAGTAATTAGTAACACCCCACCCCAGCACTCGCACCATGTTAATATTCCCTCGCACAAGTATTCTGCAGATATTTATATAATAGGGGTTTGCTAATGACAGCTGCAAGCGACCAGGGGCTCTCCATGTGTTGAACTAATAGTCCCAGCATGCCTTGGCATCTTCAGGTAGCACAAGCACCAGGGAGCAAGAATTGCCTGTACAGGGGGGGGGGGGCATATCTGTGTATTCAGCATATCTGCGTGAGGAACACCCGTGGTCGCGGCTCTGACTCCAGCAGACTTTGACCCTGTGGTTCTTAGTTTTGGTTGTGTTTCTCATTTTTATATCAGTATGGTGTGCCCCCCCGGGTTAGTGCTGTGCGTCGCTGGACTGTATTGTGCTGTGCGGTGCTGGACTGTATTGTGCGGTGCTGGACTGTATTGTGCTGTGCGGTGCTGGACTGTATTGTGCTGTGCGGTGCTGGACTGTATTGTGCTGTGCGGTGCTGGACTGTATTGTGCGGTGCTGGACTGTATTGTGCTGTGCGGTGCTGGACTGTATTGTGCTGTGCGGTGCTGGACTGTATTGTGCGGTGCTGGACTGTATTGTGCTGTGCGGTGCTGGACTGTATTGGGCTGTGCGGTGCTGGACTGTATTGTGCTGTGCGGTGCTGGACTGTATTGTGCTGTGCTGGACTGTATTGTGCTGTGCTGGACTGTATTGTGCGGTGCTGGACTGTATTGTGCGGTGCGGCGCTGGACTGTATTGTGCGGTGCGGCGCTGGACTGTATTGTGCGGTGCGGCGCTGGACTGTATTGTGCGGCGCTGGACTGTATTGTGCTGTGCGGCGCTGGACTGTATTGTGCTGTGCGGTGCTGGACTGTATTGTGCGGTGCGGCGCTGGACTGTATTGTGCGGCGCTGGACTGTATTGTGCGGCGCTGGACTGTATTGTGCGGCGCTGGACTGTATTGTGCGGCGCTGGACTGTATTGTGCGGTGCGGTGCTGGACTGTATTGTGCGGTGCGGCGCTGGACTGTATTGTGCGGCGCTGGACTGTATTGTGCAGTGCTGGACTGTATTGTGCGGAGCTGGAGTGTATTGTGCGGTGCTGGACTGTATTGTGCGGTGCGGCGCTGGACTGTATTGTATTGTGCGGTGCTGGACTGTATTGTATTGTGCGGTGCTGGACTGTATTGTATTGTGCGGTGCGGCGCTGGACTGTATTGTGCGGTGCGGCGCTGGACTGTATTGTGCGGTGCGGTGCTGGACTGTATTGTGCGGTGCGGTGCTGGACTGTATTGTATTGTGCGGTGCGGCGCTGGACTGTATTGTGCTGGACTGTGGAGTTAGACAGCTGTAATGGGGTCTCCTGGTAGCAGAATTAGCATTATTGTCCGTTTCCTCTGCTAGGATATATATCCTTTTCCATATTGCTTGACATGTGATTCATTAAGTGCAGGTCTGGCCAAACTGTGGCTTTTCAGCTGTTCTGTAACTACAAGTCCCAGCATGCTCTGCCACCGTTTTAGCATTAGGATACGGGGGGGGGGGGGGGAGCGGTCCCCTGTGTAGAGCTGTATGTTGCAGCACTTGTATAAACGGTAATGGAGATGAATACACACAATACTCCGGATTCCTTTGTGTCCAGTCATCGCACGTGTCAGAATCTGCAGCATCCTAATCACATGGATCTCATCACATTCCCCGTGTCCTGCAGCTTCTAATGACCACATGTCTTCCTATTCTGTGCACTCTGCCGCTGCCGTGTGTTGTGTTCGCGCTCTGCCATCGCTGCCGTGTGGTGTGCGCGCTCTGCCGACGTGTAATGTGCGCGCTCTGGCATCGCTGCCGTGTGGTGTGCGCGCTCTGCCGACGCTGCCGTGTGGTGTGCGCGCTCTGCCACCTCTGCCGTGTGATGTGTTCACGCACTGCCGTGTTCTGTGCGCGCTCTGCCGCTGTGTGTTGTGCGCGCTCTGCCGACGCTACCGTGTGATGTGCGCGCTCTGCCGACGCTACCGTGTAATGTGCGCACTCTGCTGATGCTGCCAGGTGATGTGCGTGCTCTGCCACCTCTGCCGTGTGATGTGTTCACGCACTGCCGTGTTCTGTGCGCGCTTTGCCGCTGTGTGTTGTGCGCGCTCTGCCGACGCTACCGTGTGATGTGCGCGCTCTGCCGACGCTACCTTGTAATGTGCGCACTCTGCTGATGCTGCCAGGTGATGTGCGCACTCTGCTGATGCTGCCAGGTGATGTGCGCACTCTGCTGATGCTGCCAGGTGATGTGCGCACTCTGCTGATGCTGCCAGGTGATGTGCGTGCTCTGCCACCTCTGCCGTGTGATGTGTTCACGGTCAGCCGTGTGATGTGCGCGCTCTGCCGCCCCTGTCCTGCGATGGTTGGACAGATCCGTTCTCCTCCCATAACAGGGCTGATGATTGGACAGATCCGTTCTCCTCCCATAACAGGGCTGATGATGCTGGTATATTGTGATTGCTGCACTGTGATGCTGTGTACGTTATGGCTCTCGGCTCACACTACAATCACCTGACTGCTTACTGCATAACCGCCGGGATCTGTATTATATTACATGCCGTTACCTGGCTGCGTGTAACACCCAGTCACTACTGATTCCCAAACTGTAGCCAAATCCCATTCCTCTCACTCTAACCACGCTCCGCAGGAACCGTGAGTAATGTATATGTCATTGGCTCTAATTCACGGGCACACATTATTCTAGAGCGGAACACACTGTAACGGACAATCTATAAATGTACCGGTCAGGAGTTGGGCGGGATCTCCCCACTGTACAGGAGTCAGCGGTTTATGTGGTGTGGTGCAGGGAATAACCGCCACTAACTGATGACACCCATTCCAAGAAGCAGTAGGCAGCCATATATAGTGCCGTTTGGTGTAACGGACTGAAGAAGTGCGCATGAAACGCGTTACTAGAGGTTATTCCTACCCCTTCCCGGAGAGCGGTCTGTGCTCTGACGGTTTAACTTTATCCGATAATTTTAGGAAACCGCTTCCTTTTGGGCAGCGATTAGTTCCTTCAGTGAGCGGTCACGAATAAACTCTTTCCAAATATATGCCGGCCTGCGATCTGTAAACCTATCAACCAAAAACCGATAAATTGCGTAGGAATCTAGAATTGAATTGTAAGCACCACAGCTGCCATATAGAATGCGGCTCTTGCGGGTTCACTTCTGGCGCGCCCTGCACTCTGCTTGGTCTAACCGCTGCCAAATCTAAACGGTCTGACTCTGCAATCAAAGCAGAGGTAATCCTGGAGCCGCACTGGGGAATAAGCGCAGCTGGAGCGTCACTTGACACGCACACAGGCGAAGATTTGCAAAGTGACGCTATTTCGGCGGTTTAGAAGATTGAAAGCAGCGATGTTTTGCAGTGGCAAACCGGCCTGGATTATGCAGTTTAAAAAAAAAAATGGAACTTTAAACCTGAGCGCAGAGTCCCTGATATGATGTCACTTTGCAGTGTAGGTTAGTAGGGCAACTAATACACTCGCGTGGTGCCCAGATTTACTGCACTCAGTCCCAGTGCTTGGTCTGGAGGAGCTGGATCTATGGCAGAGAGAAGAGGATCCCAAGTCCCCTGCCCTTCCCTCTCCTGCCTGTCACCTGGTACAGGTACTGTGTATACCCTCTCCTGAAAGGATGGGTGTGGGTGTGTATAATAAATATATATTACCAGGGTGATTACCCTTTTCCTGCAATAGGACTGGCACGTGTGGCTGCATGCAATCAGCCTGTGCCCTGCAGGTTACCCAATGCACACGGGAGGCTGTCATGTGTGAGTCTCCTGACTCCGTGTCATCCCGGTGTGTCAGAGTCCAGGCATCCCGGGGGAAGCAGCAGAGTCAGGTGACAAACATGCTGCAATATGTAGATATTGGACCCTTGCCTGGGACCTGAGATAAGGGAAAGTCCCGGAATTCTGATGAGGTCACATGATCAAAGATTCCATCATATCTGTACCTGCTGGGGGTTGTGAGTTTCCAGTCCCAGCATACAGATGTCCTATAACTGCCCTGTGTTGTCACCTACAAGCCGCTGACTCCTGGCTTGTTCCAGGTGATAGATCCAGTGTCCAGACCAGGTGTGGCCAAACCTGTCCTCATGATCTCCCAACAGTTCACGTGTCTCAGGCAACCTGTGGGATCTACAGTAGGAATGATGCAGCAGGTTTGTGACAGTAATGAGTAGGTGATCTGGGAAACGTGGACCGTTGGTAGGTCTCGCTGACCGGTTTGGCCACCCCTGATCTAGATAGACAGGCAATAGTTCGGCATGGTTAAGAGGCCAGCATGAGTTTTTCACAATTTTTTTTCTTCCTTTTTTTTTTTTTTTAATTTATTTATTTTTTAGTTATTTACAGTTTCTTATATAGCGCAGCAAATTCCGTTGCTCTTTAAAATTGTACTTTTTCATACGTTACCATCCACGTGGACGAAGAACAGTACGAAGGCACCAGGCCCGAAGCGTGGCAACCAAAACCGGCTCCATGTCGAAATGGACACCAAAAATGTGAAAAACGTATAATCATCCACACACCCCCTGTCACTGAGCATTAAGGGGCCTCATGTGGAGCAGATTGGTGAACGGGCATCATGCCCAGGGTGTGCATGGTATCCGGTTGATATTGTAGGTTTTCATGGAAAAGGTCAACTATTTTTTTTTTTTTCCCATCATTTTTTGGCGTTTTTCATATATTCACATCCACATAAAAAAAAACCCCATTCACCATGCAGGGGTACGTACTACTAATTGGGGGTCTGCGTCGGTAGGTGTGGGCATTCACATAAAAAAAATGATAATTGTGTCTACGTTTGTATGTCAACCTTTAGCATGTCAGCATTTAGTCAAAGTTGACCTCTGGTGTCATCCTATAATTGTCTATCTAGAGATGTTAGACCTTTCCATGCACACCGTTATGGCTAGCCCCCCCTGGCGAGGTGCCTGTGGTATGACGACCACCCTTTCCTTATTACTGTATGGCATGCTAGTGAAGGGAAGGTCTATGTATCCTATGGGCAGTGGGACAGATCCCAGCCTCACTAAATAAACTTCCAATGACTACTACACTGTATGAGCACTGGAATACAGATGTGCCTGAAATTGGCTGCTAGATACTCAGGTATATACCAACAGTATAGGTCCTTGTTTTCAACAGGCAATTTCAGGTCCTACTTCAGCATCCAGTGATGTACTGATGTAACTGCATAGTGAGATTAATTGGGTAGGGATCGTTCTCGATGAACATATTAATTGTGCATATGCCTCACTCAGTAATTACATACAGCGAGACCACGCAGAAACAAATGTGGTTAGTGATCACGTGTCACACGCAGCGCTGTCCAGATAAGACCGTAGGGCGAGAGCTAGATAAGGGGCGAGTTCCACAGCTGGTCTGTCGTTACTAGGTACAGCTCTCTGTTTGTTCCAATCTCACTCCCCATGCATGTAAGCAGTGTCTACACTGACGTCCCAGCAGCCATCTCTCCCCTGCGCACACAGTGAGGAAATCACATTCACATGGCCCCAGCGCTCTGTGGGAAAGTGCAGCTTGCCAGGGAAGCGTAATAAGCCGTCAGTATATATAATGGCTCGCGTGACCCTGCAGACAGAGGATCTCATCAGTAACCAGCATTTCTCTGTAACTGTGTGTGATACCCAGAGACTGATGACGCAGCTGGACTGTAATACATGAGGAGAAGAGTCTTAGTGATTCCAGCAAAGCTTCTCCTTGTAGAGCACGTATGGGTCAGGACGGGTGACGGAGACCGTACGGTACTGCGTGTGCAGTCTGATGATGGCGTGGTGTTATCCCAGCTGTCTCACCCCAGAATATATCTCTGCCACTGTTATAATAGCGCCAGTGTCCGCTGCAGCAACAGTCTTTTATTTACCACGTACTTGTTCTCATCTGTATTTGTGCTGTAAATCACTATTTTTCTTGTTTTGCTCATGTGTATTGGCAGGCGCTATGGAACCCTTGTGGCGCCATATAAATGAACGGTAGTAATAATAATCTCACCACCCGGATCTTAATATCCCTCCCTGAGTGAGCGGGATTTTTTGCTTGCTGATCAGATCCATGTGTCAGGACACACTGTTCTAATCTAACTCTATGCCCACTTGGATAGTAAAGTATGAACCAAGTCAGTATTGTCGACCATTCTTAGGTGTCGACTTAGTCACTGTAGACTAATAGTGGTCGATCTAGACATTGTCGACTCAGATACCGGATACCATACAGTATATAAAATCCGTTATCTTAAGGTATCGATGTTCTGTAGCCTCTGCTTTTCCCATCCAACCACCCACACTGTGTAGGGTGACAGACGTACCTGTGGCCAAGTCAATGAACCATTGCTGTTTGGAATTGTCTTGTACGGGATTTAGTTTTAAATTGTTCAAAAATTATTTATTTTATTTAGTGCTAAGAAAACAAAGAAATTCCCATTATTTCAGTCTGCGTTCGCCTACTGTAGCCACAATCCAGAAGAGGCCCTGTAGCTGTAGCCTTCCCACCAATGGGAACCTTTTAGCCCCCCCGTGGGCAGTCTGTGATTGGCTTCCGGTACCTAACCCCAGCTTGTGGGCTGTTGGTTCTTCCCAAAATGTAGCACAGAGAAACATAAGGGCTCATTCAGAGGATCGCGCGGTGTCAATGCCGCCTGCAGCTGGCCGGTGTTGTAATTCTGCGCATGTGTTCGGATTGCTGCAGCTGAGGGATGTAGTGTGGATTCGAGCTAAGGGACTGTAGCAGCGGTTCCTGGGTGGTCACCGGGGGCGGGGGGCGTGTTGTGGTGTCAAGTCACTAAACCGCTGACACAGGATTCCATGCTCGGATGTAGAAATTGCATCTGCCAATAGGGCTGGTGCGAATATCAGTGGTGCAACGGAAGGGGCATCTATATGGGGGATGTGCTATCTGGATGCCGCAAGGGGGCATCAGTTTTGTGAACATTAGCGTAAGAATGGCCGTAGAATCGGATCCATAATGAGCTGTACATTGGCAGTACCCAGTATTAGCAGGCCGCAACCATGCATGATGGAGGGCTGGGCCTCGCCTTCCTACTATGCATGGAGCCTGGTGTCCGTTCCCTCATTGGTCGTTGCCAGGACACCAAGGAAGTGGCAGACGACCTCTGACCTGTCCCTCACAGTATTCCTGAGAGCAGGACCTTACACGGCTCCCGGGAAGTGTCACATTCTATGTGCTGTTTGCTTTAGGACGGGAGGGTTGGTGTGACACCTCCAGCTCCCCGCTATAGCGTGTAACCTCCAGTGTGTTTGTGTAGCTGCACTGAGGCACTCTGGGGGTGCGTGACCCCCTGACCTCTGCTCCCACCGTAACCTCCACCCCGGTTATAAACCTTGTCCTGAAACAGTATCTACAGTGCACCCAATACCCTCTGTTACCCACTACTGAGGGATAGTGAGTCTGCCTCCTCCCCAAATAAGTGGGGGCTAGTTATTACCTAGCACTTTGTGCCTCATGCCTCCTCTGTGTCAGTGGCTCCTTGTGCGCTTCCCTATCCATCCCAAGCCTTCTGTGCGCTGTTTAGTCGCTGACTAAACCTGTCCATAGACAGCAGCAGGAAGTGTGACCCCCTACAGGTTTTCGGGATGAACTATAGATATTCTGAAATTTTGAGGTTTAGTTGCCCCAGGGACCTTAGTTGGGATACGGACCCTATTTAGGTAGAAACGTATTGGGTCTACCACTGAAGGTCGACAATCAAAAGTTTGACATGAGTTCCCCCCCCCCCCCTTTTTTTTTTTGTCGACATGTGCCGACAGGCGGCATTTCCTGCCCTACTGTCCGCTACGGGGTGATGAGAGAATTAAATGGTGCCCGACGCACGGTGAGCTACACGTTGACAGTGCACATTCGGGACAAAAATGTCAACCGTGCCATTGTCTAGCTAATGCTTGTTGACCTTTCATCCCTGTGGACCTTGGCCATGTCAACCTATTTAATGTTCCGATATAAGCCCTGTCTACCTTCAGTGGTCGACCCAATGTATGTCAACCTAAATTGGGTCACCATTATATACTGTATAAGTATTTATTTTGGTGTCCATTATTCTACTTTTCCAGTCCTCCTACTAGAACTTGAGCAACATTTGGGAAGTCCATCACTATAGATACCCCCCCAGCGTCCCCTTTCTCAGCATGGCCGGCTGCATTACATAAGATCCCCTGGGAACTCTGAGTGAGACGTTTCCACACAATAAACCCAGCGGCCTCTGGTCTGATAGTTGCCGAACTGGCTGCTCTCTCCCTCCCTCCCTCCTGCAGCACAGCACCGTCCTATACAGGAGCCACCGCAAGCTGTACGGCTATTTATAGACTTGGGACAAGCGAACTGTTTGCATTCCATCGGAGGCCGGGCTGCTGGCGACAGGGTTTCATCATGTACGCGGAGGCGCAGTATGGTAACTCTCTGCTCCGGGCCAGATGTACTAAGCTTCAAAAAGTGATAATGGGGAGAGAGAGAAACTACCAGCCAATCCGCTCCTTGTGTGTCCTGGAGATCCTCGGAAGCCTGTCCCTTGCTGTGCCACAATACGTTGGGAAACGGCCCTGACAGCCGTAGTAAGAGGCTTCTGGGAAGTTTTCGTCTCTGTTCAAAATATTGTTTGACAGAGCAAGTCGTATTCGCAAGTTAGGTGCACGAGCGTGGCGGTTGGTGCATGCCTTTCGCCATGCACGGCGCATGTGTGATTTGGCGGAGCTGTGATGATTTACATCGCATTACGTGACCGTAAAATGTACGGGTTCTGCATCCCTTTTGACCTTGTTAAGGTTTTGTTACTGGGGTTATTCTGGTTCAATCGGTCTAGCTGCGCGTTTGCACGGGGGACCGTTTGTAACTGTGCATAGCTTTTTATACACATGTGCAGCCACTGTGTGCGAGTGGCTCTTGGTGGACTCACAACCAGAATAAGGGCCACTGTGCGTGAGATAACAGGCAGCCTCTGTGTCGCATCCCCCCAGGACAGTATCAGCCAGTTACTAGGAAGTGAGAACCTGGCGGATCCTGTACTACAGCTGGAATGTTATCACTTCTGATTTGCATAGACCAACATCCTGGTCTCTGCCGCCTCCAGGTTCACAAGGAAGGCGAACCTTTAACACTTTTATTTCCCACCTTATCAGATTTACTAATCCGCCTCCATGACGTTCCTCTTACACCGCGGCACCCTGGCATTCTACCAGTCGGCTGCGTTTTCAGGTGTCCCAGCACTGAAAGGGTTGAGTGTTTTGGCCTCCTTATCGGAGGTGACGGGAACACATGCAGGTAGTAGGCACCTGGGGTGCAGGCGTGGCCTCAGGTAACATTGGGACCGACCCAACACACACAGACATCTACGCAGACGGCACAGTTTGTCCACTGAACGGGTACAATTCAGTGAAATCCGTTCCGCCCCGTAAGGTGCAGAGGTGCGGTATTATGTGGGGTCTCGGTATTATATGGGGTCACAGTGTTGGGTCTACACACTCAGCCTAATGCAATTTAGTATTTGGCCATGCTGAAACTGATGCAGGGCATGCTGGGATGTGTAGTTCGAGAACAGCTGGAGTGTCAGTTAGCCGTCACTGCACTAGGGCATGGTGGGAGAATAAAATAGAGTGCCAAGCGCAGCGGTGCACTTTTTTTTTTTTTTTGTGTGTACATGTTGACTGTGTTGACACTCTGGATAAAAATTGAAAAACCCCATGTCGACCTTTTGCCTGTCGACCTAGCCCATGTCATCAGACCCAGAATGTGCACGTGCTGCAGCGTCCCGTGGTCTGTTACTGACCATGTATTCTGTGTGGGCCACGATGGGGGAGAGTGTATTACATACTGTATAGTGTCAGTTACAGCACTGGCCTGTAATCCTAGCCGCTGTCAGACGTGATGAGGGAGGAGGCTGGCTTACACGCTCCCAGGGTGCGGGTCATGTGACTGTGTCTAGGTCAGTATGTCGACATGCACAAGACCAACACCTTTAAAAGGTCCACTTTTTATAGACAAGGTTCAGGTTTTTGGGGTGCCAATGTTGATACCTGATCAAATGGACCCCCAATTACTGTAGCATTTACCCTCCCATGGCTCACGTGGAGGGTTAAGCATCAAAAGTCCCTGAGACACACTAACGAACCTTCTGTCTGCAGCCTTTGTCCCAGGATGGGTCTCCTCTGACCCCCGTCTAGCATCCATGTGCTAATTGAGTCTTATCTGACTGTGTTCAGCTCTTGATGTTCCCTTCGCCCCAGTTACTGGCCCAGTAAAAGGGTACTTAGACATTTAATTATCCCAGCAGGTGGTCGAGTAGCGCGTTGTCCCCTGATTGTGGACATAAATCCAGGGTGTGCTGGCGGCAGAGATAGGATAGGGTGTACATTCTGCACTATCGTAACACAATGTAGTGTGACACCCAGACCTGGTGACTGAAACCAAATAATCACCTCCGCTTTACAGAACAGACCAGTAACCCTCTGCTCCAATTACCGGAGGCCGGTTCCCTTTCTGTATTCATTGTAGATGGGAAGGATTTATCTCCTTGTATAAATAGATAACACTAGTGATTGTCCACCCGTGGGACAGTGTGTGGACCTGCCGATGGCAGCAGGAGCCTGATTTACTACCTACTGCTACTACGAGGTTCCATCAGCTAATACACGAGGTCCGGGAACCAGAGCCGCCCACGGATTTTACACCAGTCCTAATCCATATTTGCACCAGCTCCATGCCAGATGCTAGAGATGCTCTGGCTTCCCAGTACCGCGGCTTAGAGCCAATCCCATTGGACAGGCCGATCCAGATTCCGCCCCAGAATGAAAGGTAGATCCAGCCAAGGGACAGACCCGAAACGGTGCAAATTCCTATCCGCTGTATGCAGACCAGTTTGCGCCCCATGCAGCGGGCCGCCTGACTGCCTATAACCAGTTTACACCTTATTGTCTAATTGTAAATGCCGGCTTGTGGTCACACAGGAGTACCCCTGTACCATACCTGTATATTGGTGGTCACTTTATGGCATCGTCTGTATTGCCCTGCATGGACTTTCCAATCTCGTGATCATGGCGGAATGGGTTTTGCAGGTGCCAGTCTGCTCTATACTAATGTTCTCTGTATGGTGAGACCAGGCAGAACCAAGCAATGGGTCCGTGGTGACAGACTGGGGCAGCTCGTTCAGGATTACCAGTGGTTTGGGCTGAAAGATGGTTCACCACTGGGGTTGTGTTTTGTGATGTTCCACACCGGCATCTTTATCACCATGGGGTTTATTCTAGTTCATTCTTTCTGACAAAATCCTTCTTAGATGGACAAAACCATGTGCACTGCAGGGGGGCAGATGTAACATGTGCAGAGAGAATTAGATTTGGGTGAGTTATTTTGTTTCTGTGCAGGGAAAATACTGACTGCATGATTTTACACTGCAATATAGATCTCACTATAAGAAAAACCCCACCCAAATCTAATTCTCTCTGCACAAGTTACATCTGCCCCACCCGCAGTGCACATGGTTTTGTCCATCTAAGAAGGATTTTGTCAGAAAGAATGGACTAGAATAACCCCCCATGTGTGGAGTAGCCAGTGTCTATTCTAGAACCCACAGGTGCACAATTCAAATGTGCCACCTATAACTAACATGTTGCCTTGCCTGGTGGCACTCTACTGCCTTACACCCAGCTGTGCCCGCGGGTTCTTCCTGCATGAAGGCCTGCTGTTTGTTCATTGAGTCTCACCGAGCACAGGTTACGGTGTCCCAGGTGCTAGATCAGCATTTAAAGGTCTTTTTGGAATCTGTTACTCTTCCAGGCATTGTGCAATCAAATCTACTGGAATGATATTAAGGTTCCGCGGTATTGTCCCCCATATATACAGGTAGTCACATTTCTCCTGTATATTGTGCTGCAGCTGCTGGGGGTTTGGATGTCTTATACACATGTGTGTTTCTGTTGGGGCGTGTAGTTATTGACTGTAATCAGGACCGGCTGCGTAACCGGCAGGTTCCAGGTGCACACACCATAAACAGCCGGGGCGGTGCACTGCGATCTCGTGTATCCTCCCGGGGGATCACGGAGAGTTGTCAGACTGTCCTGTGTAGGACGCTCTGATCAGTCTGGTTCTATCAGGCCCTGGGATGTTGTATCTGTCCTCCCCTCTGTTTGCACAATATGTGCTCGTTAAATGAGAACAGTATGGGGTGTTTTACAAACAAAAGCTTTTCAACGAATTCCGCACCCTCCACAATCCACTCCTAACGAATGCTGATCCCATTAGCAACGCCTCACAGGTTCTGGGCTTATTGTCCGTGCAGGGGCCCAGATGCACCTCCATACTCAGGCCGGGAAACTGGGACGTCGGCCGGGCCGCTTTCTGCCTGCTGCTGATCCCATCTGGGTATGGATCATAAGGTCGACACCTAGGCCGACAAGAAAATGCCGACACAAGTTTTTATTGTTGACCTCACTTGTCCTGCTTTGGGCCAGGCGCTCAGCACACTTTACCGTTCCTTTTTGTAGTCCACGTGGTTGGTAAAAGTGTGCATTTCGACTAATTGACAACGTATCATCCAGATCTTATCCCATAGAGGGGAGTTCATAGGTGTACAGGGTCTTGGTGGCCATTGGCAAAAGGTTGACATGAAAAAGGGTTGACATGGGTTTGTTATGTGTTTTTTTTTTTTTGTTTGTTTGTTTTTTACTTTTTTTATACTGTTAACATCCTTGTGGATTTTTATTGGGAACGGTAAAGTGAGGCTGAAGCATAAGGTGCCAAGCACGACACTAGTTTTTTTTTTGGGGGGGGGGGCCGGCATGTCAATATTGACACAAAATCCGGTCCCTGTCCTCCTCTTCCAGGGCATTGCTGGCTGTAAATCTGGGCATATATGTTTACCAGGCCCTGCTCTGTAACCTCTTCCCTCATCCATCCGTCAGGGTGTCTGTTACCCCCAGATAATCTGCTTTCTCTAGAACTGGCGCTGTCTTATCTTCCCTCTTTATCTGGTTGTAGCGTGCGGCCGTTGAACAGGCTCCTTCCTATAGCCCCAGGCTGCCTCTGGTTATGAATGGGTTAATGTGCGGTAAATGAGTTACACAGGCTGCAGGGTTGGATGCAGGATGTTCCTGCCGGAGTAGGTCAGTAGTTTTCTAGGTCATGTTGTATAACCTATTTACCTGCAATGTCATCCGAGCAGGTAGCGGCCGTGGCCCGCTGCAACTAACAATCCCCACATTACATGGACTAATCGGATGATACCACAATCCTTCTGTTGTGCTGCGACTGTTTCTGTCTGTGACAGAGCAGTCGGTGTGGCAGGTCCCACTCATAGTCATGTATGGACAGTGCGCTGGATGGGACATATTTAGGGGGGATGTACTAAGACTTGGAGAGTGAAAAACTGGAGAGCGATAAAGTATCAGCCAATCCGCTCCCTGGTATAGGCTGTGTTTAAAAAAAAAAAAAAAGACAGAAGCCGATTGGGTGGCGAGACTGCCACTCCAGGGCTCCCTCAGTGGTTAATTGACCCTCCCTTTAGAACCCCTGTTTATATTGGTAACCCCCTTGTCGGCTTTGGGAGCCCAGGTCCTAGGAGAGGGGGGTGTTGCTATGGGAGCCCTGCTTGAGGTGACCCACTGGTCGCACACTTCTGCCCTGCCAGACCTTTATAACAATGACCCTGCGAATCCCCAGCATTCGGTATAGGCCTCAGTGAAACAATGGCACACGCAGGACACTGGGAACCGGCACATCTGGCCCAGCCGCTGAGTGTGACCGCGTCCATAGAAGGAAGCACATGGGCTTCACGGGGCTGGAACGCGGCTTCCTCCCTTTCTCCCTGAGATAATAGGAGACTTCTGTTCAGATCAGACAAAGTGATTCACATGTTAATTATAAAATCTGATTCTGTGCAGCGGAGTTTTCTCACCATTCTATCGCACTTGGTATCCGGCTGCTGTCCCTCCAGTCTGCTGAGGGTGGGTACAGGGGAAGTGATCGCGCAGAGGGACTTTCACTGGCAGGGACGCAGGTGGGTAGAACGCTGTCAGCTTGGCCGTCTCAGTTATTCTGTACCATCGGCATTCAGCAGACGCCTTCAGTATTGGGAAGTTCCCCGTAATGACACCGTTCCCAATGGTGGGGGTCTGGGCACATAGATGCTCATGTACAAGCCACTTGCAGGGGACCATGCAGAATTTTTTGTTGGTGCACCCATAGAATCACTGGGCGTGTCCAATTCCGGCTCGGGCAGCTGACATCACATGACGTCAACACCCGCCCCCCAATTCGGCGGAATGCAGCCATCTGAAAAGTATGTATAGACTTTTCATGCCGAAGGGTGGAAAAATCATTTGATGGTGAGAGACCATCGAATGTTTTTTTTTTTTTTTTTCTCTCCGTGCGAGCAGATGTATAAGTGTACACACCTGTTCCCATGGTAGCGCAGGGATTCCTTCAGCAGGGCGGCGTTTACCTGCAGCGAATATACGCAGCCTAGCGAGCAGGTCTGAATCGGACTCATTGGGTGGGCTCCAGGACCTGCCAGAGGTTGGCAGCAGAGCTTACAATCCACATACAGAGCTTCTGAGGGAAGTAGATGGAAGCCATATATGAGGGTCTCGGGCTTCTGGGTAAGGTGCTGTGATGAAAGCAGCATTGGGGTCCGTGGTCTCTGATTTGTGAGCTGGGAAGGGAGGAGTGTCCCAGCCTCTGTACAGAGGTGATGGAGGTGGGCCATTGGCTGCTGAGAAGGGAGGAGTGTCCCAACCTCTGTACAGAGGTGATGGAGGTGGGCCATTGGCTGCTGGGAAGGGAGGTGTGTCCCAACCTCTGTACAGAGGTCTTGGAGATTGAGGCGGGCCAGGGGCTGCTGGGATGATGAAACCACAGGCAAGAGAACGCTCTAGTGCAGAGATCACACCGGGTAGTAACAGTGTCTTGTTACTGAAACGTGTTGTAATCCCTTCTGTCTGCCAGTGGCTGCCCTGCTGTAGCACAGCGACTGTGGGGCTTCTGATGTGTGTTATAGGTAACAGTTATGTGTGCAGGCACCACTGGGTAGTGTACGATCAGGTGGCACAGGGTCATTTAGGGGCCCGGATAGTAGGTTCAGATGATGGATGGGCAGGCAGCATGGTTGGGTTTAGTTGGAGGGCAGCATTGAACTAAAGCATTAGGGGCCCATGCTTAAGGGGTGTGGCCAGTTACAACAGGGGGTGTGGCTAGTCCCCACAAAGGCTTATGCTGTGTACACACAGTGAGATTTGACATTAGATGTTGACTATATAGTCATAATCGTATAGAGATCGCACAGGTTTTTACCTTGCGATCCCGATACGCGCTCCAGTGACAGCACAAATCGAAACCCACATAGACAGCAGCAATGACTATAAAGTGCAAATCTAATGCAGATTGTATGAATTTTGTATGTAAAAAGTACAGAGATAGCAAAGATTGTGCAGCACTCGAATCTTAAGTCGAATAGCAAGGGAATCTCACAGTGTGTACACAGCATTACACAGGCGCCATGACCCTGTAACTGACAATATAGTAAAGGTGCCCACACACGCACCGATGCGGGCGGTGCGATGCTGTACGATGGGGTGCGCGCTCCCACGGCACCTCATTGCACAGTACAAAAAGTATGTGCTGCACATACTTTTTGTACTAGCTTTTTCTAGCACAGCATCGCATCGTATGCACAAGGCATACGATGCGATGCTATGTGTGCTAGTTAAGCCCACAACGCACGTCGGGATCGGTGCTTGTGTGGGCTGAATAAGAATATATCAGTCTGAACCTGATATTAAAGGCCCCCATACACTATGCGATTTGGGAACGATTTCACCCGATTCGGCTGAATCGGGCTGTGAAATCGGCCCATATCGCACTTGAAGGCGAGGAAGCTGTTGCGCACAGAAGTGCCAGTGGGAGCAGGGCGCCAGGCAGTAGAAGACGCTGGCTGCCGGGCAGCGGCGGGAGGAGCAGAGAACTTGAAAAAAAAAAACGCCCATACAGATGATTAGCAAGCCACTGAGATCAGCGATTGGCTTAGAGAGGTCTCTATTAGTTGGCATCCCCCGCCCACTGACGTCCCCTTTACGGCTCCCTCCTGCAGCTCCCCGGGGACTGCATATGATAAATCCATGTGATTTATCATATGCAAAACTTGGCACATCAAGTGCCTCCCGGGGAGCTGCAGGGGTCCGACTTGTCCCTAGGACAAGTCGGAATAATGTATGGGGGCCTTAAAGGAAGCGGTGGGGCCAACTGGGAATTTCCCCTGCCAGTCTCTGGAGGGGGGGGGAGCTGTAGATATTTGATTTATATCGCTGTGTCAGCACAGACCTGGGTGCAATTCCCCACATGGAATTCCTATTCCACCACTGTCCGGCCTGGTACATGTTGTGCGCCTATTGATTGCCATTGTTGCACCCGCAGCCACTGCTATGGGTCACAGGGTCGCTGCACTCGCCATGCTTCAGACACCACGTAGGGGATAAAATACCTGTCAGGTCTGCGTTTTGACTGCCAACCTTCTTCTTGTCAATCTAATGCTTGTGTCGACTTTCTGATCCTTCCACCTCCTCAACGTCCACCGTATCCCACTGGTAGAGAATCACGTTGCCGGTGATGCCCCCGTGGCTCCCTAACCTTTTGTTACTGACACAGAGCATTCTGTAGCCATGCGGGTTCTGGTCTCCTTGAACACGCTTGGCCGACTGCCCGTTCCACTTCCTGACATTTCCAGACTCCTGTTACTTATCCCGGGCTGCAGCTCATTTCAGTAATTGCACAACAGGAAACGTGCGAGAGAGAGAGTTCTGTGTTTTTTAGCTGCTTTCAGCCCTAACGGTTCCGCTGAAGTCTCACCCTGGAATCAGTGTCGGCGTTGGAAGTCTTTGGCACAGTGGGCACGGTGCCAGGTGCTGAATTATTAATTGTGTAATTGGAAGAGATAAAAAAAAGGTGGATTATGCGAAGTGTTACTCACCCTGACTCATGAATATTGCCAGGCGCTTTCTCTGCCTATTTCGGTTCTTTATTCTGGTTTCCCGGCATTTTCCGGTCACCGATGTAGTGATGAAGCTGTATGTAGCTGCTTAGTATGGTAACTGTAGATTTACCTTCCACCTGCAAACATGGCATTGGCTGGTACATCTGGCACCGCAAACGTAAATATAATGCCTGGTATTTTCAATCAAGGTGCGGAACAGTTTACATGTAAACCTCAGAATGGCAGGAGGCATTTATAATCTAGTTTTAATTAACTCCTAGTGACCCTTTAAAAAGAGATCTGTAGTCAGGATCCTGACTTTCGGGCATTTAACAGTCGGTATGGTGACCGGCGGGCGGTCATCCAGCACCCTTAGTAAGGTTGGGAACCTCCTGGATAAGGGGTTCTAAGAGGAAATCGCCCCCAGTTGCTAAGCTGCCCATACACGCTGTGATCCCGGCGTGCGTTGTGGGCTTAAATAGCATCCATCACATCGCATTGCATGCCTTGTGCATGCAATATGATGCGATGTGATGAAAAGCAAGTACAAAAAGTATGTGCAGCACACATCGCATTGCCGGGAATCGCAACGTGTATGGGCGGCACTAGTACTACTCGTAGTGGGATGGTCAAAAAGCTCAAACATCAAAGCTTAGTTCTGTCAGTTATGTCTTCAACTTGTTCCTTTTTTTCAGACCATTTGTACAGGTTGAATGTAACGATGCAGAATATTTCAGTGCACTACGTGAATACAAGCGTCTGGGGACTTGTGAGGCTTCTATGGTGTGTACACACTTGTACAATTTAGACTATATGACAATTTAGACTATCTGCATACAATATAGACTATATAGTGCAGATCTGCACTATATAGTCTATGCAGCCAAGACTTTCTGGCTGCGATATGGGAGCGCGCATCGGGAACGCAAGGGTTAAAACCTGTGCGATCTGCATGAGATTCCGATGAGATTTTGACTATATAGTCAAAATCTCATGCACATTGTACAAGTGTGTACACACCATAAATTGTATGCAGATGTAAATTGTACAAGTGTGTACACACCATTACATTCATTATTCCGATCGGAAAGGGCGTTTCAGATATCGCTCATCTCCCTGCAGCCATTAAAGTGGATTCCTATTACAAATGTCTCACTGGACAGATACTAAGAATACAGGGTATCCCTTTCTGAGGACCGTAGGACAGGACGGGTGGGGTTTGTCACTGAGGCACATGATAAATGTCTGCTTTACACAAGTGTCCCAATACTGTTACATTGTATGTTATAAGACTCAAAGACCGGTTTGTGTGGGTGGAAGACCCCCTACACACAAACACACTATGGGCCTTATTCTATGTACGGTGTGTCGTACCTATATAGGGTTTCTGTAATAGCACTGAGGCTTTCCCCTGCAGCAAGCCCTGTTCTGCTGCCAGTGATCCCCAGTAACACCCCCCCCCCCCCTCCCCTGAAGTTATTACATCTGCAAACTGAAACCTGACTAGATCTTTCCCACCATTCACGTCCTCTGGATTCCTTCCTGTGTAATGAAAGTCACGGAGCTGTAACTGGAGGCACATACCAGAACCTCCCATACCATTACCCAGCAGTAGTGTCCGTGGGAGTCTGTGACCGGAACTGATGAGGGTTACACACAGGCCACCATTACACCGGTGCTGCTGCGGCTGGCGTGTGGGTTGTATAGGTGCTAAGCGCACAATGCCCAGTATTGCTGTACAGTATGCATTACGGGGTAATATTACTGTGGTGGGCTGTGCTTATGGATGAAAGTCTGTGGCACCACCGCAGTAGGCTTGTTCTGGTCTGCTCCCAGGGTACAAAAGTGCAAGTGCGTCCAATGAAAGTGTCCCAGTGCCAAGGTGCCTTGTATAATAAAGTGCAGAGGAGTGGATGTAGCAGCTGTTTACACTTACACCTCCTGCACTTTATAATACTTGGCACTTGGACACTTTCATTGGATGCACTGGGGTTATACCGGAGCTGCCCCCTAGTTACCCGGGCACTGGTGTGGCACAGAACACACACACACTCTGTCCCTAGTGTGTGTGATGCTCTGGGGTTACACTGGAGCTGCCCCCTAGTTACCCGGGCACTGGTGTGGCACAGAACACACACTGTCCCTGGCGTGTGATGCTCTGGGGTTATACCGGAGCTGCCCCCTAGTTACCCGGGCACTGGTGTGGCACAGAGCACACACACACACTGTCCCTGGCGTGTGTGATGCTCTGGGGTTATACCGGAGCTTGCCCCCTAGTTACCCGGGCACTATTGTGGCACAGAACACACACTGTTCCTGGTGTGTGTGATGCTCTAGGTTATACCGGAGCTGCCCCCTAGTTACCCAGGCACTGGTGTGGCACAGAACACACACACACTGTCCCTGGCGTGTGTGATGCTCTGGGGTTATACCGGAGCTTGCCCCCTAGTTACCCGGGCACTATTGTGGCACAGAACACACACTGTCCCTGGCGTGTGTGATGCTCTGGGGTTATACCGGAGTTGATCTCTAGTTACCCGGGCACTGGTGTGGCACAGAACACACACTGTCCCTGGCGTGTGTAATGCTCTGGGGTTATACCGGAGCTGCCCCCTAGTTACCCGGGCACTGGTGTGGCACAGAACACATACTGTCCCTGGCGTGTGTGATGCTCTGGGGTTATACCGGAGCTGCCCCATAGTTACCCGGGCACTATTGTGGTACAGAACACACACTGTCCCTGGCGTGTGTAATGCTCTGGGGTTATACCGGAGCTGCCCCCTAGTTACCCGGGCACTGGTGTGGCACAGAACACACACTGTCCCTGGCGTGTGTGATGCTCTGGGGTTATACCGAAGCTGCCCCCTAGTTACCCGGGCACTATATTGGCACAGAACACACACTGTCCCTGGCGTGTGTGATGCTCTGGGGTTATACCGGAGCTGCTCCCTAGTTACCCGGGCACTATTGTGGCACAGAACACACACTGTTCCTGGTGTGTGTGATGCTCTGGGGTTATACCGGAGCTGCCCCCTAGTTACCCGGGCACTGGTGTGGCAAAGAACACACACTGTTCCTGGTGTGTGTGATGCTCTGGGGTTATACCGGAGTTGATCTCTAGTTACCCGGGCACTGGTGTGGCACAGAACACACACTGTCCCTGGCGTGTGTAATGCTCTGGGGTTATACCGGAGCTGCCCCCTAGTTACCCGGGCACTGGTGTGGCACAGAACACACACACACACACTGTCCCTGGCGTGTGTAATGCTCTGGGGTTATACCGGAGCTGCCCCCTAGTTACCCGGGCACTGGTGTGGCACAGAACACACACTGTCCCTGGCGTGTGTGATGCTCTGGGGTTATACCGGAGCTGCCCCCTAGTTACCCGGGCACTGGTGTGGCACAGAACACACACTGTCCCTGGTGTGTGTGATGCTCTGGGGTTACACTGGAGATGTTGACACAGCATTAGCTGAAGCTTTGCGTTCTGGGCCGTGCCATGACGCTCGTCTGGGTAAACAGGCGGAACTGCTTTAGTGCGAACTTCTCACTCCCGCTGTGGAGCCTACAACACAAAGGTCACTTGCCTCTATATATAGCTTTTTATTTATTTATTATTTATTTATTTCTCTGAGCATGACCCCTGATGACAGCTACCTCTGCAAGGGGACTATGTACCATGGGGGTAGGGGTGGGGGGGGTTTACTGCTGTTTTTGGCTCCTCACTGTCCCTCTGTGATGGGGATGATTCTGCTACTGCAACTACTATTTCGGATTTACAGGGTTCCAACTGCTTATTGCAACCCTGCAGGTAGTTTCTGGAATAATAGGTCGACGCCCAAGAATGGTCAACATATCCTAGGTTGATAGTGACCAGGTCGATGCAAGCTTAAGGTTGACCTGTACGACATGCGTTTGTTTTTTGTGTCTATGGTGACCTATGCCGACACGGGCACTGTGTAATTGTACCGCACCCCCTCAAATGGCCTGCTGCCCTCGCCACGCTAATATAATCTGACTACACCCGCTTGGATTGGTAAATTATTAAAAAGTCAGTGACCCCGTGCTACAAGTTCTCAGCATCTAGCACTACTGACTGGCTGTGACTAGGCCGACATCTAGGTTGACACAAGTATAATGTTGACATGAACTTGGCCGACACGGCCAAGTTCATGTCAACATTATACTTGTGTCAACCTAGATGTCGGCCTAGTCACAGCCGGCCAGTAGTGCTAGAGGCTGAGAACATGTAACGGGTCACTGGGAAGCGCCGTGTACGGGGGGCTGGTTGGGGCGTCTATTACAGTGCACAGGTACCCAGCCTGTCTCACATAACTGAGTGTAGTATTAGGTGTGGGCGATCCGATGGTGAGAACCTTCTGGCCAGGTAATCGGAGACGCTGATAATGTAGTACGTACACAGAACCCAAACTCCTGGCACGTTTATCTGTGCCTGGTGTGTGCAGAGCTATGTATACACAGGAGTGACGCACCTGTGACGTGGGAGCTTCAGTCCTTTCCAGGTACCCAGAGCAGCCGGTGCTGCGACTTGTAATGGGAGAACGCATGCGGCCTAGTCGATTAACGCTGACAGACCGTACATTGCAGAATGGTCGACATCAACAAAAGGTCAACACATGCAAAATGTTGGCATAGCAATGGTCGACACGTGTAAGGGTCAACATGAATTTTTCAAATTTTTTTTTTTCTCTCTTTTTAATTTATTTATTTGGGGTCTTTTTCTTGCGTTATTGTCTGTGTGGACTTCATGGGGAATGGTAGTGACCAGCATAGCGGAGCGAGGCACGTGACTCGTGCTACACTATTCGGGGGTCCACGTGATCAGGTGTCGACAGCAGCACATGAGAAAAATTCATGTCCACCTTTTCTATTTCATCTTTTGATTTTTGTTGACCCTTTCTTAATGCCGACCTGGTGCATGTTGATTGATTGACTACCTAGATATTGTCTGAGGTAATCCACAACCTATAACACAATATGCAGCTCAGCTGCAATCACATTGTGTGATTGGTTGGACTGATCAGATTGTGTGCTGGATTGGACTGATCAGATTGTGTGCTGGGTTGGACTGATCAGATTGTGTGCTGGGTTGGACGGATCAGATTGTGTGCTGGGTTGGACTGATCAGATTGTGTGCTGGGTTGGACAGATCAGATTGTGTGTTGGGTTGGACAGATCAGATTGTGTGTTGGGTTGGACAGATCAGATTGTGTGCTGGGTTGGACAGATCAGATTGTGTGCTGGGTTGGACTGATCAGATTGTGTGCTGGGTTGGACTGATCAGATTGTGTGCTGGGTTGGACTGATCAGATTGTGTGCTGGGTTGGACTGATCAGATTGTGTGCTGGGTTGGACTGATCAGATTGTGTGCTGTGCTATGCGATCTCTGATCCCGGCCTTGTTGTCCCCGGTAACCCTGCGATGTCTGATCCCGGCCTTGTTGTCCCCGGTAACCCTGTGATCTCTGATCCCGGCCTTGTTGTCCCCGGTATCCCTGCGATGTCTGATCCCGGCCTTGTTGTCCCCGGTAACCCTGTGATCTCTGATCCCGGCCTTGTTGTCCCCGGTAACCCTGTGATCTCTGATCCCGGCCTTGTTGTCCCCGGTAACCCTGTGATCTCTGATCCCGGCCTTGTTGTCGCCCTGCCCCTGGCTCCCTGCGATCTCTGATCCCGGCCTTGTTGTCCCCGGTATCCCTGCGATCTCTGATCCCGGCCTTGTTGTCCCCTGGATCCCTGCGATCTCTGATCCCGGCCTTGTTGTCGCCCTGCCCCTGGCTCCCTGCAATGTCTGATCCCGGCCTTGTTGTCCCCGGTAACCCTGCGATCTCTGATCCCGGCCTTGTTGTCGCCCTGCCCCTGTCTCCCTGCGATCTCTGATCCCGGCCTTGTTGTCCCCGGTATCCCTGCGATCTCTGATCCCGGCCTTGTTGTCCCCTGGATCCCTGCGATCTCTGATCCCGGCCTTGTTGTCGCCCTGCCCCTGTCTCCCTGCGATCTCTGATCCCGGCCTTGTTGTCCCCGGTAGCCCTGCGATCTCTGATCCCGGCCTTGTTGTCCCCGGTAACCCTGCGATGTCTGATCCCGGCCTTGTTGTCCCCGGTATCCCTGCGATCTCTGATCCCGGCCTTGTTGTCCCCGGTATCCCTGCGATCTCTGATCCCGGCCTTGTTGTCCCCGGTATCCCTGCGATCTCTGATCCCGGCCTTGTTGTCCCCGGTATCCCTGCGATCTCTGATCCCGGCCTTGTTGTCCCCGGTAACCCTGTGATCTCTGATCCCGGCCTTGTTGTCCCCGGTATCCCTGCGATCTCTGATCCCGGCCTTGTTGTCCCCGGTATCCCTGCGATCTCTGATCCCGGCCTTGTTGTCGCCCTGCCCCTGGCTCCCTGCGATCTCTGATCCCGGCCTTGTTGTCGCCCTGCCCCTGGCTCCCTGCCACCATTTGTGTTAGATTTCTGATGAATCCTGAAGCTCTGCAGAACCCGTCTACTTTCCGGCTGCACATTCTGTCTCCGCTATCTGTGTTTGGCAAGTTCCGTTCCAGTTCTAGGAAAATAAATCCGCTTGCGCCATCGGTGCACAAACACACAAAGTTGTCTTTAGTCGCCGGATTACACTTCTCCGCTTACAAGTGTGTATCAGGAGGAAGCCGCTGAGTTTCTTGTATCAGATGACAATGGGAACTTTCTGGTTATTAATTGGGTCCCTAACGAGAGGACTTCCTGGCTCGTTAACCCCGGCGTGGATAATGCTGCATCTGTAACAGAGCACCCTGTGCTCGGAGCTCTGGATGTGGATCCCAGGCCGGCTCCGGCACAGTTATTTCAGGTCAGATTATCTGTCTGCAGCTTGTCCGTATCACCAGGTCCTGCGGGGTCGCAGCAGGCTATAGTACAGATCATTCCCTGCGAAGGCTTCAGCATTGTCCTTACAGCATGGGAACATCTCCATGTTTAGTCGCAGTTCTCTTATAATTGGTATCGGCTGCTTCTACCTTAATGTTTCTCCTGTCACTTTCTCGTTTTCACCCATTGGTAGTGTTTCACTGAGGGAACAACGTCGGTTGTCATAAATGACACGAGCCTCGTGTGTGTCACATACATGGAGCCGGAATGCAGATCACATACCTGTCTCGGGCGTTTGCAGGTTTTCCCATCAGCCCGGGCCTGGGAATGTGCCAGGCATTCTAATACTCCGCTCTGTGGAATGACCTGATTACCTGGCACAACCCTCACTAACCTATTGTGTCTCCTCTTCTGTCCCCAGACTGCACCAAAGATGTCTACCAAAACCACCAGCACGAATAACATCGCACAAGCGCGGAGAACCGTCCAGCAGCTGAAAGTAGAGGCGTCCATAGAAAGAATAAAGGTATAAGATTGGGTTGTGGTCATTAGGTCGATATGTGTTGGGTTGACACCTAAAATAGGTAGAGGTGGCTAAGGTCGACGCAAGCATTGGGTCGACATGCCGTGATGGGAGAATAAAATAGTGTGCCCGAAGCATGGCGATTGGACGCGGTGCACTTAGACGGTGTGCTCGAGGACTATGTCGATATTCGGGACAAAAAAAACCTAGTGAAACACGTGTTGACTTTTTTTTATTGCCGAACTTAGGCCGGTCAACCTTCAGTGGTCGACCCAATGCATGTTGACCCATAAGATCAGTACTGAGCAGTATGGGAGGGAAGTGTTCTGTGATCCATATGTGTATTAATGTTTCTTTCCGCTACAGATTTCCAAAGCGTCGGCCGACCTCATGCGCTACTGCGATGAACACGCCAAGAACGACCCGTTACTCATGGGCATTCCCACCTCAGAAAACCCCTTCAAGGATAAGAAGCCATGCATTATATTGTAGTGTCACCACGGAACATCTCTTACCGTCTCTTCACTTAATGCGCCAAGCGGATCCTTACCGAAATTGTACGGCCGGGTTTCTGGTTTCCATTTAAAACAAAACAAAAAATGACAAAAAAAAAACTTTTTAATCTTTAATCTATACCAATGATTTATCGTTTTCTATTGTTTGTTTTTGTTTTTGTTTTTTTATTGTTTTTTTCCTTTTGTAGATTTCATATTCATGGGAACAGTCTTTCTAAAACCAAACTGTTATCATGTCCAGGGGAGGATCGGGGGGGGTGGTAAATTTCTGTCCGTATTTCCGTGGGGGTCGTATTTTTATTTTGTGGATATTTCTCGTTGTGTGCAGCCTCCAGTCTACGTGTTGCTTGGAAAATCTTATTAAGACCAAAGTTGCCTCCACTCTTCTGCCCAGAGTAACGCTGGAGGCTTTGACCAGTGTAGGGCAACTACGTGGTCCATTGCCATATAATTGCCCATTTTTTATCTTTCCGAATGCGGTTTGACCCGCAATGCAGTTAAGGTGGACTTTGCCCAGGCAGATGCTTTGGCGCGGTATCCCCCGAGGATGCACCCTATCAATTCAGTAACCCCGGATGACATCATTATGGGGCGGTACCTCAGTGATGTCACCTAGATCTAGTGATTTGATAAGCTGGTTATATCGCTTTTTCCCATCAAGCCACCAATCCTGCTGTCTGGGACTATCGTGGACAATTCATTATTTACAAGACCTCAATGCCCTCCTAGCTAAGGCTGCTTTGGACTCCAAATTTAAACCTTTTTGCTTGTTTCCTGTGGGTCTTCCATGTTTGTGCGCTAACATGGTTTTTTTGAGTTGATGAAATCCTCTGACAAGATACATTAGACTTTGCCATATTATCCCTAGTTTATTCAAAGTATTTTTGATATAACTCCGATATAGAAGATGTTATTGGATATTGAGGTACCCATACCTTACACTGCACTCCAGCCCAACGCTGCTTAATCGATGGTGCCCGTTGTAGCTCCATAACGGTTACATTAAACCATCCAAACTTGTCCTGGGTATCTTCTACAGAATGCCCTACAAGCTCCTCCCCCTTTCTTCCCATCAGCCAACCAGATCTCTAAACATATTTGCTTTGTACATCACATTGTAGGAAAGTTTTGTGCTTGATTTATTAATGTCATTTGACCTGAAACGTGCCACAGGAGCCAATGTCATCTAATTCTGTGTAATATTGTCTGTAAAATGAGCCGCGTCCGGAACGACCAGCTACTTTTTTTTGGGCACCAAAGAAATAGAATGCACTCTCTGCGTTCCTATTCTGCAGTTACTATTTGCACACTAAAGGGGTATGTTCCAGAGCGTAGCATTGTAGAGCTATGGTAAGGCCCAATAAAGGGTATGATGCAATAGGACAGGACATATCTCTAACGATGATCCCTAGCGTCACGTCTTATTGTCATTGGTTACCTGTATGTTTATGTGTTACTGCCTCAGCGCTGGAAGACGAAAAGTCGTTTCCTTTCACTCGTGGTCTCGCTTCGGTTTGTGCATCTTTGATCTCTAGTGCCACGGTTAATACTATGTTGTATTTCGTTCATACTAACCATGGCATTCGCTCACTGTTGAATGGGACTACCTAACCGACCATGTCTAGGTAGACCGTCAGTAGGCCGACATGCACTAGGTAACAGTGCCAAAAAATCAACATGCTTTTTTTTGGTGTCACGGTCGTCACAAGTATGTGGACTTCAAATTAGTGTAGCGCATACCCTCGCCAGGTGCCTCGCTCCCCTACCACTGCACTTGGCGCACTTCACCGTTCCCAACCGGAGTCCACATGGATGGGAAAGCATGAAAATTTTCCCCCAAAAAAATGTGAAAATCCTCATATTCATGTGTTGAACTTTTTGTGTTGACCTATTCACTGTCTACCTAGACCTGGCGTTGGAGCCATCCGAATCCCCTCACTGTTTAAAGCCAAGTATTTAAACCATTAAGCCAAAGGCCCTTTTTGCACTCAGAAATTTCCCTGCAACACTTCAGTCAGATTGTATCCCCTGTGGCGAAACGCGCGTCACCCTAGTATTTCTGGAGCTTCCAGACTGTTTAATGTGTTTGATCGTATTTAATTACAATTTTATTTTTTTTGTGGTCCCTCTCGTGGTTATTAGAGAAAAACAAATGTGTGGCGTAAATCCTATAAGGTGTCACTAGCCGCACGCATTTTGTAAAGCAATGTGTGTTTCTGAGCTCCCGATATCGGCCAAGAGATGTGTTGTTGGAGATAACGTTTCGGTAATCCAGAACACCGTAACAAACTGGTGCTTTGACTTAATGCCATAAACTTGTATACACTCCCTAAGCAGAAACTTCAGTATATATATATTTCTTTTTTTCTAGAATTTATTACTCAATATTTGTGTTTTAATCGGTTACCAAGTTGAAAGTATTTTATTAAGTAGAAAAATAGTTTTAAAGACAAAAAATGAGGTTTTAATCGGACACTCCTATTTGACTGTCTTTTTATTTTCCGCAGGGAAATATAAGGGGGGAAGGGGTCATTTATATTACCAGAAGAATTAGTACACTCCATATGTGCCATAGTGGTCAGTGTTGTGTATGTTTTAAAGCCTCCTCTGATTGGAGAGGGCTAAAATTCAGCTGTTTTGCTATATCTTACAGGGCCTGCTGGGCTTTGTAGTTCATCTAGAGGTTACCTAATTCTTTCTGTATTTTTACCTACAAATCGGTATTCACGGATTTAAATTCATGTGTAATTAAAATAATGTGGTTTCATGATGGCTACCGACGTGTTTTCCAGATGAATATTCAGTGTTTGCAAACTAGGCAGCCATTTTGGGGGCGTCGCCGTCTTTTAAACTCTTTTAGGACCTAGTGACATCATGGAGGCAGCAATGGGGCCTCTAGTTCCCTCTGTTGCCAGGCAACAACCCTTGTCCCAAGCGGAAAGTTCTTGTGGTAATATCACCAAATTAATATATTTTATACTCTCATTAAATCAGGCTACAAAATGGCTGCCCCCGCTGTGCAGACAAAATGATTTCAGGGTGCAACGTTTCTCAAAGCTTTTTACTGTTATTTATGGAGTTAGAAAGTACAACGCTCGCTTAAATTTCAGCCGAAGAGATTCTAATTGCCCCTAGTACGGTTAGTTACTTACAAACGTAAAGCCACTGCGAGATGTAGCGGTTATTACCCAGATGTCATTGTCCAGTAGCGGAACCGCACTGGGAGTAGTCCATTTATTAGATTTTCTGTAGGTCCTTATCTACTAGTCACCGGATGCATTCACCCGACGCTGCAGATACCCAGTTTCTCGCCCAGTGACCTGGGACTGGCTGGGCGTCTGCCACTTGGAGAAAAGCGCAGAAACTTTAGCGGCTTCTTCAGGAGAATAGACCCTGGGCTGTCTAAGCCTTACACAGCCATATATGGAGTAGGGGGGCATAGGATGGGGGTATCGTCAGCCCTGCAGATTATAGTGTGACAGAACAGGGCCTGCGTGGCCCACCCCTGAAGTTAGATTCCTTCGTGGAAGTCTTGTGTAAACATTCACTTCTGGCTGGAATGCTGTGTCCAAAATTCTTAGCAGGCCCCAATTGGTGACTGTGGTTTGCTGGTGTTAGAATGAATCTCTCTTATGTCCTCTGTCACAGGAGTTATGTGGGAGGGGAGGAGCCAATCAGCTCCTGTCAGCAAGGAGACAGAGGCGTAGCCTGTTTCACAATATCCAATGGCAGGGCTGCACGGGATCTGGATGGTAGGTTCACAATCTGGTTGATGTGATGTTGACACAAGCAAATGGTTGAATTTGTCACAGTATTAAGCCAGCCTTTGGTCTGTTGTCTGCCCTCGGGTTCCTGGGAAGGTATCTGCCGGGATGACGTGTTTCCGTTTATTACCGTGTGACTGCTAGGGCAGAATACCGCTCTCGGGTCCGCTATGTTGAGTATTTATAATCTGCTGCAGTATAGACTTGGCTGAGAAGAGGAATTCCAGGTCCCCTAAAGCAATTTTTTGGGGACCCTTCATACATACTTAGTATAGCGTTTGTGCGCTGATAATGGCAATTGTTAACAGACAAGTGTTAGACCACATCCTACTATGAAAAGCTTCCACCCCATTGGCAGGTAGGCTTGTCAACCTCACTCCCGCGCCGCAATGAAGATGCTGGCGGTCAGTGGGGAGGGTCGAGAATGTTGCACCCTACACAAGTTATCATTTTCGGGAGGGAAGGAGCTGTTCTTCACCCGTCAATCGTTTCTATGTGAGTGTGCGTGAATAGGAAAATGAGCTGGTTGCGTGCTATGACCTAACATTCTATTTCCTTCCATACGATACTGCGATCACGCCACATGCGCACTATCTGCAAGTGTTTCTATCATGAGAATGTTGATTTATGCGATTCCACAGTACATGCCAAGGATAGACCGCGGACATCGTTCTGTACCCTGTATGTTCCTATGTGTCTGTATCCCGTACACAAACTACAGCCATCTCTCTTCTGAATTGGAGACGCACCTTTGTATACCCTAGAACGTCACAGTTTTTGTAACATTCCTTTTGTAGTTCCGCAATGACGATATCTGTAATACGTCTTAAGCATAAAACACTATTTGTCCTTTTTGAAAATAATTTTTTGCTCCATGTTTTAAACTTATTAAAATGTTGAATGTGATTTTCTAAATCCACGTGTGCAGTTGTGTTCTATTGGGTTCTGTTGGGTTTGGTTGGCTTCACTCGAGATTCTAAATGGCACATTTATGTCTGATCTTTTTTCAGTTTTAGAAAGGTTAGTAAATGTAATATCATTTATTGGTGTGGAATTGAGGGTAAAATGTGCCTTTTTGCAGATGACACAAAGGTATGCAACCGGGTAGACACACCAGGAGGGGTAAAACAAATGATTGATGATCTAGGTAGATTAGAGGAATGGTCAAGAACATGGCAACTGCAGTTTAAATCATGCACTTGGGTCTCAGAAACCCAAAGACTAAATATAGTATAAATGGCACTATAATGGAAACTACTGAGGAAGAGAGGGATCTAGGTGTCACTATTTCAGGGGACCTAAGGTGCGTACACACGGGGCAATATGATCGCTGGCAATATATTGCTCAGTGTCCCGTTTTCATCTGCGACCAGAGATGGTCGCAGATGAAAATTTAAACACTGCTGGGTTAAGAGGCAGGGGATGTCGCTGGTCGGAGGAGCATGTTCCTCCGACCAGCGACCATTCAGGGGCTGAAAACGGGAGTGCGCACCTGGCGATTTAGCGCTGGTGCACACTCCAATCACTGGCAATATGGTCGCTCAGCGACCATATTGCCAGCGATTTCAGCCCCCATTAAAGGCAGGTAGGCAATGTAACAAAGCAATGAAGAAGGCAAGTCAGGTGCTTGGTTGCATAGGGAGAGGTATCAGCAGTAGAAAGAAAGAAGTAATAATGCCACTGTATAGGTCATTGGTACGACCTCACCTAGAGTATTGTGTTCAGTTCTGGAGGCCATATCTCCAGAAGGATATAAATACATTAGAGACTGTACACAGAAGGGCAACTAAAATGGTGCATGGCCTACATCACAAAACGTACCAGGAAAGACTAAAAGATCTTAATATGTATACTTTAGAGCAGAGAAGGGAAAGGGGGGACATGATAGAGACTGTCACATATATCAAGGGCTATAACAAGGTACAGGTGGGAGACATTCTTCACAGGAAGAGGAGCAACAGAACACGAGGACATGCACTGACACTAGAGGGAGGAAGGTACAGGTGGGAAACATTCTTCACAGGAAGAGGAGCAGCAGAACACGAGGACATGCACTGACACTAGAGGGAGGAAGGTACAGGAGGGAGACATTCCTCACAGGAAGAGGAGCAGCAGAACACGAGGACATGCACTGACACTGGGGGGAGGAAGGTACAGGTGGGAGACATTAGTCACAGGAAGAGGAGCAGCACAACACGAGGACATGCACTGACACTAGGGGGAGGAAGGTACAGGTGGGAGACATTCTTCCCAGGAAGAGGAGCAGCAGAACACGGGGACATGCACTGAAACTAGAGGGAGGAAGGTCCAGGTGGGAGACATTCTTCCCAGGAAGAGGAGCAGCAGAACACGGGGACATGCACTGAAACTAGAGGGAGGAAGGTCCAGGTGGGAGACATTCTTCACAGGAAGAGGAGCAGCAGAACACGAGGACATGCACTGAAACTAGAGGGAGGAAGATTCAGGGGAAATGTGAGGAAGAATTACCTCACAGAAAGAGTAGTAGATAAGTGGAATAGCCTCCCATCAGAGGTGGTAGAGGCAAATACAGTAGTACAATGTAAACATGCTTGGGATAGGCATATTGATATCCTGACCAAGAAATAAGGATCAAATATGGTTTGAGGTAACATGTTTAAAAAAGGGGCAGACTAGATGGGCCAAGTGGTTCTTATCTGCCATCAAATTCTATGTTTACCACTGAGTGCAAGGCAAAAAAAGAAAAAGTGGTAATGTTGCCCTTAGCAACCAATCCTTTTCTAGGATACAATAAAGAAATAGAATCTGTACCTGTACTGTACCCTGGACTCCTTTTTGCTGGAGTGTACTGACATCACTCGCTGTCCCTCTTATGCTGCAGCAGGACAGTAAGGAGTGCTGGCAGAGACACGGTATCGGTTTCATGAGCTGGAGTGGGGCATGGTGGGAGATTATGCATAATCTAACATAACCCAGCAGCTCCTTCCCCCTTGGGCTCATACATTACATGACTACAGAATCGGGATAATACTAGGAAGAACTACACGCTATCCGCGGTCTCAGCGCCACCGTTCTATACATACAACTGCTGCCAATGGGGTGTATGTAAAGAATATATAGTATAAGAACTGGTGGGATATGATTGACAGGTCTTAGGTCGACATGGCTATGATTGACAGGGATGGAAGGTACACTTTAACGGTGTCCATGTTTTCGGGACCAAAAAAAAATTACACAAGTCGACCTTCCAACCCTGTCGACCATAGCCATGTCACCCTTTTTCAGATGTCGACCTAAATTGGGTCGAGCCAATGACCCATACCTTAACTGGTGTGGGCAAACAGTGGCCGGCCGGCCGTATTCAGCGCCACAGAATGCTACCAATGGGTTGGATCATATCCAACAAGTTATAGAGTTCCAGGTAGATCAGTGGTCTCAGCCAATCAGCTCCTGTCAGCAAGGAGGCGTAGCAAGTTTCACAATATCCAATGGCAGGGATGCACGGAATCTGGATGGTGGGTTTACAATCTGGAAGACGTGATGTCGACACAAACAAATGGTTGAATTTGTCGACGTGAGTTTGTCGCCATCCTATGACCCTTGACCAGTGTGCACCTGTTCCACCTTATTTGCCGGGTACTCCCTCTCCCCGATTGCGGCACTACCACGCCTGCCGCTTTATGTGGTGCACCCAGAGCCCTGTGGCATGTTACAATGTAGTGACAATAAACAGACCAAAAACAAAACTGATCTTTTAAGACACTCGGGAACAGGGAGGGTCACCCCGATGCTCAGTGTTTCACCTCGGATGAACTGGAGTGCTTATCATGTGCCAAGTCTTCTATTCCACCTGTTCTATCCGCACGCTCCCTCATCCACATTCCCACAGAAGCTGGCTGCGGCCTCCGCTCTGTTACAGGACGGCTGTCATTCCCATCTTCTGATCCTGAAAACTCCAGGGATTGCGGTAACCCCATCCACATACCCTCACCCACGGATTTCTGCCCTCCACCAGCAATATCAGACATTTATGGTAGGAATCTTAGCAAATGTTTTTGGTTTTGTCACCTGTAAGTTCTTCTGTCTGCAGAACAGCAGGGTGGCACAGTGGAAGCCATTGCTAATTGTCCCTCGCTGCTCCCTGTACTATATATTCATAGTACAAACATGAGTGTGACTTACAGCAGAGTAATCTATATAGGGAAGCCAATCCCAGAGCATTTTTTCAATCCCGGGATTCGGGATTGAAAAATGCCCAATCCCGGGATTCCCGGGATCCCCGGGATTGGCTTCCCTAATTAAAAAACCCGCCCCGGCCGCCCCGCATATTTACTTACATGTGCGGTGCGGTGCAGCCGGGCGGGTGGTCGGTGAAGCTGGGAGGGTGGGCGGTCCATTGCTGATGCCGGGAGACGGGCGGGAGGCGGCCACTTCACTTCAGGAGCCGGGCAGGGAGATGTGCGGGCGGCCGGGCAGGCAGGCGGGCGATGACAGGACGGGGCTGCGCAGCTGCTTGGCCTGCGCAGCATGACCTCTGGCCTCGTCACGCTGCGCAGAGCCACAATGCCGGGATGGGAGTAGCCGGGCAGCGTCTGAGCACTTGCTCAGACGCTGCCCGGGATTAGACTGCGCATGCGCAGTCTAATCCCGAAATCCCGGGATTGGAAACTCCAATCCCGGGATTGAAATCCCGGCGTTTTAGGGGCCAAATCCCGGGATCCCGCCGATCCCGATCCCGGGATTGGCCACCCTAAATCTATATTGACACACACTGTAGGGAATTCGTTTTACTTGTACTTGATCTGTTAAGGACTGTGAGGGGGTGTGGGTGACTGTGGGCCCGATTCACACCTGTGCAATTTTTTGCAGGTGGACAAAACCATGCTGCACTGCAGGGGTCAGATGTGACCGGTGCAGAGTTAGATTTGGCTGGGGTGTGTTCAAAATGAAATCTAAACTGCAGTGCAAAAATAAAGCAGTCAGTATTTACCCTGCACAGAAACAAAATAACTCACCCAAATCTAACTCTGCACAATTCATGGGTCTTCAAACTGCGGCCCTCCAGATGTTGTGAAACTACAAATCCCAGCATGCCTTGCCACAGTTTTAACACTCCCTTATAGCAAAACTGTGGCAAGGCATGCTGGGATTTGTAGTTTCACAACATCTGGAGGGCCGCAGTTTGAAGACCCATGCTGCACATGTTACATCTGGCCCCCCTGT
The DNA here is from genome assembly GCF_055691185.1 of Crinia signifera. Lineage (NCBI taxonomy): Eukaryota > Metazoa > Chordata > Amphibia > Anura > Myobatrachidae > Crinia > Crinia signifera. Next base: position 168,096,359 of record NC_139224.1, on the reverse strand, counting down.
GGTGCAACCTTGCTACCAGGTGGGAATCAGGCCTTGTGTGTGATTGTAGCAGAGGACACATTTCAGTTACACACTAACGAGTCTGTCAGTGTGAATCGGAGGAGGTTTTAGCGACAGATCACATCCCTATTACGGGTGCGGATCCTCCCACACAATGTCTAGGACAACCTTAACAAGAGGGGATGCGGTCATCTATTAGAATGAACTTAGGTCTACAGTCATTAGGTCGACCCCACTAGGTCGACTGGCAGGAAGGTCGACCTGACTTGGTCGACATGGGCCAAGGTCGACATGACTTAAGGTCGAATTTGCATAAAGGTTGACATGAGGAAGGTCGACTGGTCATAAGGTCGACATGGGGGTTTTCACTGTTTTTTGAGCCGACATGTACCGACAGGCGGTATTTCATGCCCTACCATCCACTAGGACGTGGAGGAGGTTATTAAAGCTGTGGCGAGCGAAGCGAGCCACCGTGTCCGAAGCATTGCGAGCGATGCGAGGGTCCGATTTTCATTGCCGACTGTCGACATTCAGATAAAAAAACAGTGAAAAACCCATGTCGACCTTATGACCAGTCGACCTTTATGCAAATTCGACCTTAAGTCATGTCGACCTTGGCCCATGTCGACCTCAAATCATGTCGACCTTCCTGCCGGTCGACCTAATGACTGTAGACCTAAGTTCATTCTGACAGATGTACCGATTCCAACAAGAGGTTGACATGACAAATTTTTGGAGTATCGGTGGAGGCACCTGAGCACATGGAACTCAAAATAATGTACTGCTTTGGACCACTTTACCTGGGAACCTGTATCGCACGTTTCTGCTGCCATCCTGCTAAATGTTTGTGACTTTCTAGGAACACACTGGCACCAATACAGGCTGCCCAGGGATGGACTGGGGCCGGGAAGCAGCTCTGGCGCATCACTGTGGTCATTATACCACGCATCTGTATGCCAGACGGGCCGGGAGAAGTTCCAGCGATGCACGGCAGCTCCGATCTGTGTGACAGGACCGGCCCATCGCACGTTAGCCTGGAGAACCAGTCCAGACCTGACTGCATCCGACAGAATCAAGCCCACAACGCTGTCCCACATGGTGCGATGTTCCTAATAATGTGCCCCGTCTATGCCCGAGTTCTGGCAGTATTATGCGAAGGACACGAAGCCTAGGAATCTGCTCTAGTGAGGCTGGTATCGGTATAATCTATGCCAACAGGGCTGTCAGCGGTGGCACAGGGTACTGAAAGCTGGTTACACTGGCTCCAACACAATGGTTTATAATTATAGGGGGTTGCCTGGATGACCCAAGACGTAGCCCCTGATCCAAACTATGGTGCACACAAGAATTTGTCTTCTTTGCCCCCACCCCCATCTAAATGGTCTGTTCGTGTGAATGCACGTTACATCTGCCCCACCTGTAGCATACCACGGTTATGTCCATTACCTAAAAAAGCAGCTCTGCAGTCTGAATCAGGCATGTCCAAACTGTGGCCCTCCAGCTGTTGTGAAACTACAAGTCCCATCATGCCTTGCCACAGTTTTGCTATTAGGGAATGTTAAAACTATGGCAAGGCATGCTGGGATGTGTAGTTTCACAACAGATGGGAGGGCCACAGTTTGGACAAGTCTGCCCTAAGCACTCCCACCCAAAATCTAACTTCCCCTGACTGTAGGACACCTGGGTATTTGAATTCATGGTCTCTCAATACGAGTCCACAGGAACAGTCCAGGTTTTAACTAAAATTCACGGTTAAGCACAACTGCGGTACTAAAGTAAACCGCCTTTGCTCAAGCTTAGCTATCCTTACAGCCTGGACTGTTCCTTGAGGACAGAGGTTGGAAATGCCCACTTTAAGGGTCTGGACCATAACCACGCACTTCAAACCTAGCCAATTCCAGTTACCCTAAATGACCCCCACAAAATGAGGCATTTACAAGTGTATTCCAAGTCATCACAGAAGTTTATTCCTGCGTGAACAACCTCGTGCCTCATTCTGTATTGAGGGGAGTGGGGAAAGTCCTCCCTGTTTTGAGGCACAATGTAATGTCCATACTGTGTGATTCTAGAACCAGGTCCATTTATCAGCGTAGGGTCCTCTGTCTCCGCAGATGTAGGTTATCGATTGACCTGGACTGAAAGCATGCAGTTGTACAGTAATATATATATATCTCTGTCAGGACATGTAGGTTTTGCTGGCATTTCCCATTACACATGACGACCAATGTTGGAGCCATTTCAAATGTTTTATTGAAAACCGGCCAATGAAAAACAAGAGAGTTAAACGGTTCAGTTGTCCTTTTATGTAAAATATTGAAGTACCAGTTCATGGAATTCTTACAATAGGTGACAAAGTTGCATAAATATAGCTTAAAAGAAATAAATTAACTTTGCATATTGGTAACATTAAGCATTAACAGTTTCTTTAAATATCTTATTAAAATACAGAAAGATTAAATTATTGTTGCCAGACATAAAGAGTCTTTTGTTCTGGACCTTCCCAACGACACCCCTCCTGATGTCACAATGGCGCCTTCCTCGTAACACTTTTTTTTGGTTCCATAACACATGGCTGTTGCCCTTGACCGCTACTCCTGGGTCCCAAGCCGCTCGTACCGTCCTCGCACAACAAACGCAGCCAACCAGTTTTGTCCACTCGTTAGTTTTTAGGTTTGTACATTTTGTAATCCTCGCCCGCAAAGTGGCTGCGCGCTCCGGAAACGAAGTGATGGCGTCGCGGCCAAATATTTTTTATATTTTAAAATTATTTTTAAAACAAGGAAGTGTCCATGAGCCTCCCGGGCAAGGAAGATCACCGCTCCGGGAGGTTAATCACCGGCACCCACTGATCCAGGTAACGACTTTCTTTGCAAAAACCGATCACTTGGTTGATGGCGGGGTCCTTCAGCTGCGCCGCGTGCGGGTTCTGGAAAGAAGAAAAAAAAATGGTGTTAAAACTTAATAAATTATGAATTAAAAAAAAATGTCAAAGTCAAAATGTTAAAATTCAGCCTTAAATACTCTGTCACGCTGCAACCATGCACCTGTCGTACTATCAGGTATTTGCAACTTCCGCCGGTAAAAGACAAGTCGGGACAAGTTCAGAGCAGGAATACCATAGAGGTGAAGTCAGAGGCACTTGTCCAAAGTCCATTTGTAATCACGAAAAAAAAAAAAAAAGTGCAACTGTAGCAGAGAGCACAGTCACTGTGATCTTGCATTACCGAAACTTCTTCCAGGGGTGGGAGCAGACGCCTGGAGCTTAGGAATGTGGGAGTGAGTTGGCCTCACAAGTGCCTGGGAACTCTGCAGAGGGCTGGGCAGGACAGGCTTACAATACCCTCTGAACATCAATTGTTGGAGGGATCAGGGGGGATATGGGAGCAGGATATGCTACTGGGAGGGTGTGGTACCGATTTCTCAATGACTGAGTAGGTGTACGGTAGCGGCAATGCATACAGGTGCAGCTCTGAGCACGCAGGTGTACGGCTGCGCCGGCAATGGGTCTCTTAAAGGGACACTAACACCATTATCTGGGAGAACGGCACTGACAACGTATTGAGCTACTGGTTGCAGCGGACATAAAACAATGTTGTAAAACATATCCAGGAATGGTAAAATCATCGTATGGTATGTAATAGGGTCCGGTGTATATAATAAGCCAGCTCAGAGGTGCAAAACTAATAAGGGGCTTTCTGCCAGTGCATGAAGCACCTCTGTACTAGACTGTCCTAGTGTCGACACAAGCTTACAGGGTCATTTCCCCCTCATGGCACACTATTATTTTCTCCCTCCACGCCCTACTTGATGGGAAGTCATGAAAAACTGCCTGTCGGCACAAAAAGACATGAAAAACTCACGTCGACCTTTTGACTGTCAACTTAGCCATTATCGACCTAATACTTGTGTCGACCTTCCATCCCTGTTGACAATAGCCATATTGACCTATGTCATGTGTCGACCTAATGTGTCAACATGCATAGTGCCGACCTAGCAACCATATCCCCGCTGCACTCATTGCAAAATAAAAAGAAGTTTAAAAACGTGCAATCTTGCAGAATCTGCCGATTATTCCATATACTTTAACAGAAGTGTGAACAGGCGGCGCGGCAGGCATGCGGCATGACAGGCATACAGCCATAGACGTCTGCATACGCAAGTCTGTTGCTATAAAGCTACAAAGGAATGGGGCACCTCCCTGGCACCGTACACTACAGACATGGTAACCCACAACAATCCCCTCTCAGGTACAGTTCAGGAATGCAGCATCACCCACCTCCCTCCCTTTCATCCTCCCAGTAACAATGTCACCTACGTTGATCAGAATACAATGCAGATCAGCAGGTTCCCCGGGCTTGTCCGAGCCGCCCAGGATCTCCGCCAGCCGGCTCATGTTGCTGATTCTCAGGATGTTGATGTCATTCTCGCAGCAGAACGCCTGGATCAGGGTGAAGTGAATCTGTAGAGCGACATCCTGATCTTCTGTCTCATCTGTGGCCAGCAGGCAGAGCACCACATTGTCTGGGTCCCTGCAAAGAGGAAACACGGGAGGCATTAGGACACGCTGCATGCCGGCTCCGACACGGGAAAGCTACACTCACTGGATGCCCAGCGTGCAGATGGGCAGAGTGGCACACTACGGGATTTAGTAGTCCCTGTTAGAGCTATCGGGTCTCATTTATAAAGAGCCACAATAGGCAGATAAATAGCATACAGTGATAATACACAGCGGAAGAAGGGCTCTGGGCAGACGAGTGCACAGTCTAGATCTGCCATGCAGGGGGGCCATGCACATGGAGATCTGCAGAATGTTACACTATAGAAGTGATGCAATATACCGTAATAAGGGGTAGTCAGGATATGATGGCACAGTGCAGTGTAATACACTGGCAGCCAGACTGTCCCCTATTATATTACACTGCACTGTACCATCATATCCTAAGGGACAGCAGTAGTGGGTGACAGACTGGATATTACTGCACAATACAGTGCATTATAATAAAGCAGCAGTAATGGTGTAGTCAGGATATGATGGCACAGTACAGTACAATATAAGGCAGCAGTCAGGATATAGTGGCACAGTGCAGTACAATATAATAAGGCAGCAGCAACGGCACAGTCAGGATATGGGGTATAGTACAGTGTAATATAATAAGGCAGCAGTCACAATCAATATATGGTGGCATAGTACAGTACACTACAATAAGGCAGCAATCACGGCACAGTCGGTATATGGTAGCATAGTACAGTACAGTAAGGCAGCAGTCGGTATATGGGGCCATAGTACAGTACAATAAGGTAGCAGTCGGTATATGGGGGCATAGTACAGTACAATAAGGCAGCAGTCGGTATATGGGGGCATAGTACAGTACAGGAGACTTACACGTTGAGTAGCTTGGCCGCCTCGTACACCCCGATGGTGATGGTCCTCTGCAGCTTGGCCTTACTCAGCACCTCCTCCAGCGCGGTCCCCACACTCTCCATCCTGCGGGCACAGCACGGGAATTACACACGGGAAACCCACAGCAGCGTCACTCACGCGTGATTCACTCCGCACACAGCCCACGGGCACACACAGCCCACCACGGGCACCGGGCACACACAGCCCACCACGGGCACCCTTAAACGGTCACCCCACTAGCACTCTGCACCGGGCACAGATGGCACATTGCACCCCTCGAGCACCGGGCACAGACCTGACAAACTGTCCCAGATCGCACCCTGCACCAGGCAGACCCTACAGTGCACGGGAACCCACTAGCACTCTGCAGAACAGGGGGAATGCGGGGCACCCCATGCACCCACATATCACCCTACAGTGCCCCGCTCCAGCACACCGGGTCCCTCTGCTCCTGAACACCGGGTCCCCCTCGCTCCAGCACACCGGGTCCCCCTCGCTCCAGCACACCGGGTCCCCCTCGCTCCAGCACACAGGGTCCCCCTCGCTCCAGCACACAGTGTCCCCCTCTCTCCCGGGAGCAGCCGCTTACTTTCCCATGCTCTGCTCCCCAGTCAGCTCCTCCAGTGTCATAGTGCAGCGATGCTCCGTGTGATGCTCCGGTCACAGCTCAGTCTCCGCTCTCCCGTGTATCCTGTCTGTGTCCCGGCTTCAGTTCAGTCTGACTCACCGCGGGCCGCTCAGTACTTCATGTGCCGGCGCTCAACCAACCACCAAGCAGCTCATTACCATAGCCCGCCCTCCATTGGCTTGTGCATCTCAATCTCCGCCCATCAACACAAGCCCGCTGCAAGCGGCGGAGCTGCTATTGGCTGGCAGGGAGACGAAGGGCGTGTCTTACGGGCTCGCACGGTTGCCAGGTGATGGGACTGGTGGCGGTGTAACCCTTTCACTGCCCACATGGGTGACATCACCTCACTGTATAAGTCACCATTACTGTAATGTCACATCACCTCAACTCTGTCCCCTCATGACATGCCTCCCACTGGTACATACAATTCTTATTATTGTCAGTCTCCTCAGCAGTACAGGGACAGGGTGCAGTGTCAGTGATGTCACTGCCAATGCACCCCAATCCCCACATTGTTTCCTTATTTGGGTTTACTGAATGATTATGTAACAAACTTTATTATTATTTTATTAAATATAGCGCATGCATAGTCTGTAGTGGTGCTGCATTCGGAGCAAACACCGGAAGAACATACAAACTCCACACACACAGTGCACTGGTACCCAGGGTGTCATTGTGTCACTGCGCTGGGCTCCAGCCCACATAGCAGCCTATGTTCATGTAAGCCATGTCGACCTCCAGCCAAGTGCTGCTAGTACTAATGGTGCCCATGCACGGAGCGATGTGCTGCAATAGTTTTGTACTAGAGCGCATACTTTTTGTGCTATGCAATATGATGTGCGCAGGAGCGTGCTTCGCTGTACATTGTTAAAACACGCCCTGTATGGGCACCTTTAGCGCTGCCCAACACAAATGTGCATATGTAACCTGTGAATCTCCAAAAATCCAGGTATATCACCGATCCTAATGCCGGGATTGGCTTCCCTAATTGCAATCTGATCCTGTGTGGTAAGATCCCGCATTGCGAAGTCGGGACAGAGGAATCATGGCCCTTATTCTAGTTCACTCTTTCTGACAAAATCCTTCTTAGATGGACAAAACTATGTGCACTGCAGGTGGGGCAGATGTAACTTGTGCAGAGAGAGTTAGATTTAGGTGGGGTTTTACTTCAAAGTGAGATCTATATTACAGTGTAAAAATAAAGCAGCCAGTATTTACCCTGCACAGAAACAAAATAACTCACCCAAATCTAATTCTCTTTCCACCTGTTACATCTGCCCCCCTGCAGTGCACATGGTTTTGTCCATCTAAGAAGGATTTTGTCAGAAAGAGTGAACTAGAATAAGGCCCCATGTCTCCACACCCGCACACCACATGGACCTTCCCTCTGAAATCAGTCATTTCGATAATTCTTTATAGTACCAATTCTATCAATTCGAAAATGACCCTGATTGTTGTTGTGCAAATTTGCAAGCCGATCGATTATCGACAGACAACACATGCATACGGATCTTAACACACATGCGTTAGACCAGTGGTTATCCACCTCTGTTCTCAAGGACCCCCAACAGTGCACGTTTTCCAGGTCACCCGGCAGGTGCACTCATTAGTCACTGACACATTTTAAAAGATCACAGGTGGAGCTAATTATTTCACCTTTGAGTGTGTGTGGAGACCTGGTAAATGTGCACTGTTAGGGGTCCTTGAGGACCACTGCGTTAGACCAGACAGCAACAAAAATCAGCAATTACTTTTTTTTGCAATCCGCTCTCAACTTGACGGACAGGAAGCCGGCAATTGGGGGCGGTAACTGATCGTTTCCTGGAGTGTCAGAAAAATCACAGGTTTGCGCAGGTAGGGGACGGGATGTCATCGCAGGCTTCGATTGGCCTGATTCTGTCACATATGATCAGTCGAGATGGTTTGCGGTTCGGCCGATCTTATGGCATATGTCATAACACTGACCACTATCAGTAACCGTGTGTGCCAGCCTCATCCTTGTGTACCCCTTTGCTTGGCACACTTTACTGTTCATGTGGATGGTAACATAAAAAAAAGCTTTAAAAAATAGAACAAATCACCAAAAAACTCATGTCAACCTTTCCATGTGTGAACCATAGGCATGTCGTCATTTTGCTTGTGTGTCTGTCTTATCTGATATACTGTTCTGAGTGTAAGCTCTGTGACAGGGAAAGATCTGGCTGCCTCGTCTGCAGCATTACATTCACAGCACATGCAAATCCAGTAAGTGCTGGGAAAGTCTGTGAGCAGGAACTACATCAATCAAAATGTTTCCTGTGAAATGCTCCCTGCGTCTCACACACGTAACATGTACGGGCGCAGGCCCAATACTCTGGGACTGAGGCAGATCTGGGTGTGATTGCTCCCCAAAACACAGGTGCATATTGCCTTCACTATACAGAGCACAAGTGTAGGCTGTCACCAGTAGCACATGCAGCGGGCATGCACCGGGCATGCGTCTCACAGGCTCTTCTTCTCTGGGTTTCATGTTTGGTATCAATAAAACTGCAAATACAGTTTTGCTAGTTGGCCATGCTAAAACGGTTGCAGGGCATGCTGGGATGTGTAGTTCAACAACAGCCGGAGGGACAAAGTTTCCCCATCCCTGGTTTATAGAGACTCTGAAAAGGGGGCGTGTTCTCATCAAATTATGAGTAGGGATGGCCATCGTTGCCATTGCCATCGATGGTTGCCATCGATGGCAATTCTGAAACTGGCCATCGATAGTGCTTAACTATGCAATGGATGACCATCAATATTTTTACATATCGATGGTCATCCATTGTATTTGATTGATTGGTCTGTGGGCCAGGGGGTGGGGCCTCACAGGTGTCAAGGGCGGAGCTATGCTCAGTGTCCCTGCACTTTGAAGAAAAAAAAAAAGCAAAACATCGTTTTGCTATTCCATCGATGGAGGGAAACCATCTGGTTCTCACCTATTGATGGCAAAAGTGTCCGACATCGGCCATGAACCATCGATGATTTTGAATCATCAATGGTCGATGGCCATCCCTAATTATGAGTTACACCTCCAACGCTCTACCCTTGTGGGTGCGTGCCCAGCACTCTGTAAGCTGCTGGCATGCCCCCAGCGCCTCTGTCTGCTTGTATAAATGCTGTGCGCATGTGCACAGCATCTATTCACTGCTGCCTCCCAACTGCCCCTCCCACACACCCACACAGCGGGACATTGCTACCTTCAGGTGGGACAGTCAGACAGTCCCAAAAAAATGGTGGTACAGCGGAACAGTCCCAAAAAAAATGGTGGTACCGGACAGGGTTAGGGTCGGCAGAGAAGCGGCGGATTAGGGTGCTAAAAGTGATGGTTAGAGTTGTGGGGCATGCCAGTGTCGGTACCCTGAGCACCGGTCATCCATATGCATCATCCTTGCCTACCTGACCCTCTCCATGTGAGAGAAAATGTTCTGCTCCTGGACTGCCCTGGTGATGTAGGATTGCCAGCACCTGTGGTGAAACACCCTTCCCTTCAATTACCTAGTTCCACACAGGTGCTGGCAATTCTACATTACCAGGGAAGTCCAGGAGCAGAGCATTTTATCCCGCATGGAGAGGGTCAGGTAGGCAAGTATGATATGCATACCACATACCTCCCAACTTTTTCATTTGAAATACGCCACGTCCGAAAAGCGTGATGTATGCAAATGAGGGCGTGACTTATGCAAATTAGGTAGCGCCCCTGTTCTCGGACACTGTACCGCTGAAAAGACGCTGTGCGCATAGCGTCTATCCTGTCAGATTGGGGGGGGACTCCCAACTGCCCCCCCCTTCCCACAGCTGGACACTGCCGGCCGCGGGAGGGACACGGGAACGTCCCCAAAAACCAGGACGTTCTCGCGTTTAGCGGGACAGTTGGGAGGTATGATACCACCCAACATGACCCTCTCCAGGAGGGATACAATGCTCTGCTCCTGGACTTCCCTCTGATTGTATGATTGCCATCACCTGTGCTGACACCTTTCTTATCAATTAACCTGTGTGAAACAGGTGATGACAAGAGGGAAGTCCAGGAATAGAGCATTGTGTCCCTCCTGGGGAGGGTCATGTTGGGAGGTATGTATTGTACATGCATCTCTGCAATGCACCTGCCGCCCATTGCAGCTTACTGTATGTTATGCACAGTAGTCAGTGTACTGGGAATGACCCACAACCAGCCATTACTTATGGGTGACACAGTAACCCCAGCTCCCACCCGCACACACTGTGTGACTGTGACTACAGTACAGTGACGTCAGGCGAGCGGTGACAGTGCCCGGCCGTTGCTACGGTGACCGGGATGACTGGAAAGCGCGTGGATCCCCGGGCTGGAATGCAGGAAGCCAGTCACGTGGTGCGGCCGCCTGTTGCACAATGCCGGCTCTTCCTGTGATCTCAGTCACCTGACTCCTGTCATCCCTGTGTGTGAGCAGCACTTGTCTGGCAGTTCAGGGCTGCTGCAGAACATCTTGCTGATCAGCAGCTCTGCCAGTCTGGCAGGGTGCAGCACTTGTCTGGCAGTTCGGGGCTGCTGCAGAACATCTTGCTGATCAGCAGCTCTGCCAGTCCTCCCTGTGTGCAGTACTTGTCTGGCAGTTCGGGGCTGCTGCAGAACATCTTGCTGATCAGCTCTGCCAGTCCTCCCTGTGTGCAGCACTTGTCTGTCAGGTCAGGGCTGCTGCAGAACATCTTGCTGATCAGCAGCTCTGCCAGTCATCCCTGTGTGCAGTATTTGTCTGGCAGTTCGGGGCTGCTGCAGAACATCTTGCTGATCAGCAGCTCTGACAGTCCTCCCTGTGTGCAGCACTTGTCTGGCAGGTCAGGGCTGCTGCAGAACATCTTGCTGATCAGCAGCTCTGCCAGTCATCCCTTTGATCAGCACTTTTCTGGCAGGTCAGGGCTGCTGCAGAACATCTTGCTGATCAGCAGCTCTGCCAGTCATCCCTTTGATCAGCACTTTTCTGGCAGGTCAGGGCTGCTGCAGAACATCTTGCTGATCAATGCCTCTGCCAGTCATCCCTGTGTGCAGCACTTGTCTGGCATGTCAGAGCTGCTGCAGAACATCTTGCTGATCAGCAGCTCTGCCAGTCATCCCTTTGAGAAGTACTTGTCTGGCAGGTCAGGGCTGCTGCAGAACATCTTGCTGCTCAGCGCCTCTGCCAGTCATCCCTGTGTGCAGCACTTTTCTGGCAGGTCAGAGCTGCTGCAGAACATCTTGCTGATCAGTGCCTCTGCCAGTCCTCCCTGTGTGCAGCACTTGTCTGGCAGTTCAGGGCTGCTGCAGAACATCTTTCTGATCAGCAGCTCTGCCAGTCCTCCCTGTGTGCAGCACTTGTCTGGCAGGTCTGGGCTGCTGCAGAACATCTTGCTGACCAGCAGCTCTGCCAGACATCCCTGTGTGCAGCACTTGTCTGGCAGGTCAGGGCTGCTGCAGCACATCTTGCTGATCAGCAGCTCTGCCAGTCCTCCCTGTGTGCAGCACTTGTCTGGCAGGTCAGGGCTGCTGCAGAACATCTTGCTGACCAGCAGCTCTGCCAGACATCCCTGTGTGCAGCACTTGTCTGGCAGGTCAGGTCTGCTGCAGAGCATCTTGCTGATCAGCAGCTCTGCCAGTCCTACCTGTGTGCAGCACTTGTCAGGCAGGTCAGGGCTGCTGCAGAACATCTTGCTGATCAGCGCCTCTGCCAGTCATCCCTGTGTGCACCGCTTGTCTGGCAGTTTAGGGCTGCTGCAGAACATCTTGCTGATCAGCGCCTCTGCCAGTCATCCCCGTGTGCAGCACTTATCTGGCAGGTCAGGGCTGCTGCAGAACATCTTGCTGATCAGCAGCTCTGCCAGTCATTCCTGTGTGCAGCACTTTTCTGGCAGGTCAGAGCTGCTGCAGAACATCTTGCTGATCAGCAGCTCTGCCAGTCATCCCTGTCTTGAGCACTTGTCTGGCAGTTCAGGGCTGCTGCAGAACATCTTACTGATCAGCGCCTCTGCCAGTCATCCCTGTGTGCACTGCTTGTCTGGCAGTTTAGGGCTGCTGCAGAACATCTTGCTGATCAGCAGCTCTGCCAGTCATCCCTGTCTTGAGCACTTGTCTGGCATGCCAGGGCTGCTGCAGAACATCTTGCTTATCAGCAGCTCCAGTCATCTCTGAGCAGGGTATAAGTGTTTATAAGCTGTCATTCAACTATGAATGAGGCCCTTAGTAGGGATTATGCACCACAGTGCTCCTACTTTTGTATCAAGCAGCAAAAACATTTTGTTTTGCAGGATGAGATTTTCAAGGAGCTAAATCATACCGTTTTCAGACCGCACTCTAGACCCGGGCTGTTGCCATGTCCTTGCAGAACACAGGTCGAGGTGCAGTCGGAAAGGGCCACCACGGGTCGAGCAACACGGGAGTTCAACCCTGGTAATGACCAGGTTTACCCATTTCAAGGGACCTGGGTCGAGCGACCCGGGTCCCGTTCACAGTATAGAGGAGACAGCACTGTCAGCTCTAAGTGCTGCCCCTGGTGACGCGCCTCCGCTCAGCTCCGCCCCGTGTGACGTCACCGACCCGCCAATAAGCCGGGTCAGTGATGGAGCTTTCAGACCGCATATGCCATGTCGCTCTGGGGATGGGACTCGTGTCCTAATCCCGGGTGCGACACGGCATATGCGGCCTGAAAACAGTATCAGAGGTGGAGACAAATCCGGGTGTGTGTAAAAATTGGACTCGGACAGACTCCATTCAGCAATTTCTGTCATTCCAGAGCTTGTAGTGTCCGCTCTGGGGGAGTGCCTGTCTGTGGGTGACCTGTCCGAGGAGGCAGCTGTCACCAGGACAGAAATAATAAAGCCTCCAATTACATGGTCCGGGCATGTAGCAAAAACCGGATCAGTCCAAAACTCTCACAGGGAGGCTGTAATCTCCCCTTCCCCATGTCCCTGGTGAAAGCTATGACAGGTATCTCCCCGGACAAGGCCCCCCCCCCCCCCCCCTGCCGGGTCAGGGTTTTACTTAGTTGATTGATATTTGATCCCAAACATTTCCAGATTTTCATTCCAACCAGCCAGATTGGAAAGATAATCTTCTAGTGTGTTTGGGCCTTTACATGTGCAGGGAGTTAGAATTGGGGGCGAGTTGTGTTTAAACTGAAAATTAAATTGCTGTGTAAGAATAAAGCAGCCAGTATTTACTCTGCACAGAAACAAAGTAGCGCAGTGCAGCATGGTTATGTCCAGGGGATAAATAAAATGTGCTTTGTAATCAGGTCTGAATAGCCCTCAGTTCCAAGCCCTGCCAATTATCGATAGACCGCACATGTGCACGGTGCGCTGTGCATATGCGCAAGGTCCCCCTGCGACCGAATACAGCAATGGTATTTTATCACTGGCCATGACTGACAGCCGGCTGGCATTTTGGAGGCTACACAGATACAAACGCATTTACAGGTGTGCACAGGGGCGAGGAGAGAATCTGGTGGGGGGCAATGTGCCTGATCGCTGGAATCTGAAGATTCACAGCCCAGCGATCGGGTCTGAATCATGCCCAATGTGTCCAGTCTGTGATGTCCGTGTGTAACCAAGGGCCTTATTCTAGTTCACTCTTTCTGACAAAATCCTTCTTAGATGGACAAAACCATGTGCACTGCAGGTGGGGCAGGTGTTACTTGTGCAGAGAGAATTAGATTTGGGTGGGGTTTTACTTCAAAGTGAGATCTATATTGCAGTGTAAAAATAAAGCAGTCAGTATTTACCCTGCACAGAAACAAAATAACTCACCCAAATCTAATTCTCTCTGCACAAGTTACATCTGCCCCCCTGCAGTGCACATGGTTTTGTCCATCTAAGAAGGATTTTGTCAGAAAGAGTGAACTAGAATAAGGCCCCAAGTGACATGACAAATACATGGAGAAGGCACCCGTGTTATGTCACCCCCTTCCCTGCAGCAGGAATGCCGCCAACTGATGCGACTAACCTAACAAATCCGTCTATTACATTTTACCTCATCCAGTTTGTTCAGGTTTTCCTGGGATGTTACTGCCTGGTGCCTGGTACATTGCAATGCTCGGTTGTATGTGGAGTTACTCCCAGCAGAAGAGTTTCCCAGACTCCACCATTACAGTCCATGTATTAAGGATATTCATGCTTGAGCGCACCTGACATAGCTGGGGCGATATCCAGACTTCCCTGCATGCGCAGAGTTTGCTGTGCACATCCGCGAGCTTCCACAGTGCTATCGGATTCTGGAGCGAGAGCAGGAGCCGTCCTTTGCCCAAATCTATAGGCCTACGGCGTTGGGAAACGCTGATGAGGGCCGGGATGGGGTAGGGATCATTGGATAGACAGACATTAAGTCTACAAGCATTAGGTCGACATGACTGAAGGTCGACATGGGTTAGGTCGACAGGGACATTAGTTCGACACAAGTATTAGGTGAACATAGGGAAGGGCGACAGTCAAAAGGTCGACATGGGGTTTTTCACTTTTTGTCCCGAATGCCGACACACTAAAGAAATGCACCTCGCATTGCTCGCTGCGTTCAACACACTATTTTATTCTCCCACCGTGCCCTGGTGGATGGTAGGGCATGAAATACACATGCCGGCTCCAAACAAAGTGAAAAACCCCATGTCGACCTTTTGACAGTTAACCTTCTCCATGTCGACCTAATGCATTTATCGACCTAATGTCCCTGTCGTCCTAACCCATGTCGACCTTCAGTCATGTCGATCTTCATGCATGTCGACCTAGTTACCGTATCCCGTGGGGATGCATCTAGTTTGGTTGCTGTGGGTTACTGAGCATTTGCATCCAATAACGGCCAATGGGGGTTATTCTGATTCACTCGGAAAGGCACAATCACTCTCTAATGGACAAAACCATGTGCACTGCAGGTGGGGCTGAAGTAACATGTGCAGAGAGTTAGATGTGTGTGTGGGGGGTGTACTTCAAACTGATACCTATATTGCAGTGTAAAAATAAAGCACCCAGTATTTACCCTGCACAGAAACAATAAAACACCCAAATGTAACTCTCTCTGCACATGTTACATCAGCCCCACCTGCAGTGCACATGGTTTTGTCCATTAGAGAGTGATTGTGCCTTTCTGGGGGAATCTGAATAATCCCCAATGTCAGTGATGGGCTAACCAGCTTTTGTCTGTGGACTACAGGTTTCTCCCATTAATGCCCAGAAGATCCTCTTCCCATCGTTTGCCCTGTAGGCCCCGGCTCTTATTCTCTGCTTCATCCCCCCAAGTCCTACCGCTTATTTAAAAAGGGGTGACAGGTGAGCCCTGGGTGGAATAAATGACAGATTGGGCACTGAATGAGCTCTGCATAGTGCGGGGAGATTGTGCCGCGCCAGCATTGCGCCTGCTAATGGTACCACCAGTAAGGGACATGCAGCAGGTGTAGGACTGGGAGCCTAGGTGGGGGTGCACTGTACGCTCGCTTCCAAAGTGCAGGTGTAAGAGGGGATGGACACCCAGATTGCTGGACCCTCAAAGTGTTCGGCTATGGAGGCCAGCGATCTTATGTTATTGTGTGTATTTATTTTTTATATGTTTAACCTTTTCCTGACCTTATCTTATTTAGATGTTTGAAACAGACTATACTATAGATCATCTCTACTGATGATTATTAATACTGTACCAGTGTATAAAAAGACCAATTTTCGGGGCTGTTAACGCTCCCCCAGACTCGCATACTTACTCCAATGCACTGCAGAGTGGGAGATTTTGGATAACATTTAGAAACCTCCCCCCCCCCCCTCTCTAAAAATCCTGCGTTTGACACTGCCCCTGATATATATAATTTTTTAAGCATTGGGCACTGGAGGGCATGTGAGTATAATTTCAACATAGGTTGAACTAGATGGACGCAAGTTTTTTTTCAGCCTCACCTACTATGTAACTATGTAAGGTAACCATGGATTCTACTGGAAAAGGGGACCGGCCAGCGGTGGGCATATTGGACCTTATTCTGGTTGACTCGCTCGGATACACATTCGCATGTATCCGAGCTTTTGCCTCGCTCACTTGCTCGGAGAGTGAAAACATGCCCATAAAGTTTGGTTGGTCGCACAAGCAAAAGGGAGTGGCGTGCAAATGAACGTAGGCTAGCGCTACTGCTCAGAGACTGAGCATGTAGATGAGCGTCCGGACATTAATAATAGCTATGAATGCACATAAGTTTCTTCCAAATGTCTGCCTTCCGTGTGTGTGGGCAGCAGTGACTTAATGGGTCAATGAAACTAAATTGACCCGAGCACTGGGTTAGTATTGTGTGCAGCTGGGAGTATTTTCGCTACGGTGCGTGCTGATTGCCACCCATGTGTACGCCCCGGTTTACGCCCAGTTTTGTCCACTATTCAAACCGTGCCCAAGGATACGCCCACATTACGCCCATATTGACCGCCCGTGCTCAGGGGAGAATTTTTAATTGCAGAGTTCCGTCCGAGTACGGTGTCCCGCCGCTGAACATGCACATTGCGTATGGCACTTAGCAGAAAAACGCACTCCGAGCGAATGTGTATCCGAGCATGTCAACCAGAATAAGGCCCATTGTTTGTTTGATTGTAGCATGTAATAAAACTTTACTTTTTTTATGTGTCTGTGTTTTTTTTTTTACTATTTCCATTTCTGTAGAAAGTAGAAGTGGGGCGCTTAGGGCACTGTGCAACAATGAATGAATCAGTTTGTAATTAAAAAATATTTATTATACATTAAACAATGACTATGAGAATCAATAAAAAGACACACTGACATACACCATAAAACATACAGACTATGGGCCTTATTCTGGTTCACTCTCAGAGGCAAAGTCCTTCTCAAATGGACAAAACCATGTGCACTGCAGGTGGGGCAGATGTAACATGTGCAGAGAGAACTAGATTTGGGTGGGGTTTTTCTTTAAAGTGAGATCTATATTGCAGTGTAAAAATAAAGCAGTCCGTATTTTTCTGCACAGAAACAAAATAACTCACCCAAATCTAATTCTCTCTGCACATGTTACACCTGCCCCCCTGCAGTGCACATGGTTTTGTCCATTTGAGAAGGAATTTGCCTCTGAGAATGATCCAGAATAAGGGCCTATGGCCCTTATTCAGATCTGATCGTAGTATAAATTTGTTCTCAAAATGGGCAAAACCATGTGCACTGCAGGTGGGGCAGGTGTAACATGTGCAGAGAGAGTTAGATTTGGGTGAGTTATTTTGTTTCTGTGCAGGGTAAATACTGGCTGCATTATTTTTAATCTGCAAGTTAGATTTTAGTTTTAACACACCCCACCCAAATTTAACTCTCTCTGCACATGTTACATCTGCCCCACCTGCAGTGCACATGGTTTTGCCCATTTTGAGAACAAATTTGTACTGCGATCAGATCTGAATAAGGGCCTGTGTTCACTTTCCAGGGAGTGATGATAGACCCTCTGTATATGGGAGACTGTTATAAGCAGTACCTGCAGGTAAGAGGTCAAATATATTCAGCATTTGGTAATTGTTGGAATTTTCCGATAGTCATCCTCTCTGGGGGATTAGTAAATCCAACTTTCCCAATAATGCAGAAGTTTTAATATTGCACAAGCCCACAATAGATTCATATTTGTTTTTACCTCCTTTGGGAGACGTGGGGTCCTGTGCAATCTGTTCCTGTAGATGTGTATCACAGGTACCTGCACTCCAAATAACACACACTCTGTCTGGCTGGGCAGAAATAGCAGGATCATGTACTCTGTAATACCCCTTTTACTCCCAAAATCCCGGATCCGACCTGGCATTTGGAACAAGGATCCAAACTGGTTCGGATCCGGGATTTACCCCATTTACACTGCGGTGCCTACCCGGAATGTAGACGGAGGTGGCGCTTGGAGATGAAATCATCTCCAAGCGCCGGGACCACAGTCACACCCCCCCCCCCCCCCGGACCGCCAATCGCCGTGCTGGCGATTACCGAGCCCTCGTGCACCCCCTAAGCCTTCGTCCGAGAGGTGAATGGATGCTGCACACAGGCATCGATTCACCTCCTCCGCTGTGTAGCAGTCCAGTGTAAAGGGACACGGGGTGGCCCAATTATTCCGCTGCTGACCCGGGTCTGACCCACCGCTGATCCGGGATTTTGCGGCTGTGGAAAAGGGGTATAAGGGCCACATGTATCAAGCTTCAAAAGTGATAAAATGGAGAGTGATAAACAGCCAGCCAATCAGCTCCTACCTGTCATGTCACATGCTGGGTTTGAAAAATAACAGGCAGGAGCTGATTGGCTGGCTGCTTATCACTCTCTGTTTTATCACTTTTTGAAGCTTGATACATCTGGCCCTAAGTGAGTGCACCGCTGGGTATTCGCCATTTTACGTTGCCTCCGCCAGCGTGACAGCTCTACCATACGCCAGGGAGCTTGTCACAGGTGTCCGGCTGCTGTGAGGGGATGCTGGGTAGTGGTGCGGCTGCTTTCTCCTGCCACATCTACAATCAATTGTGCAGCCATAGTTAAGTCTGTGCACACAGGGACGGCGCAGTGGGTTGATGGACATTCCAGCTGATTGTCCTGCAATAGATGGTGCCAATAGTACACGTCACGCCGCACGCAGGGCGGCTTTCTCAACTCAGTAGGACTCTGTAGTACTACAAGACCCAGCGGGCCCTTTAATGCCCCGCATGCTGGGACTTGTGGTTCACTAACAATGTGAAATAGTTTTGTCTACTTTTATACAGTGGAGGGGGGTCCTCACTCCTCACTCCTCCAGGGTCCCTGTTTTGGGGGGGGGGGGGGGGGGTTAGCCGCAAATATTAAGAATCACCCCAATGTATGTAGGAGGGACCACAGCAGGAATCTCTGATCCCTCCTGCATCGTCACCGGCTGCCTCCCCATAGGTTTTTATGGGGGACCCAAAGCTGCCCGATGTATCAACATCAGGCAGCAGCGCATCGCATCCCCGGGCTACCGCCATTCTGAGATAGCCCAGTGTAGCCTACGGGCTACGGATCGCACTGCTGCTGGCTGACTGTACTGGTCAGCAGGTCGGCGGGGGGTCAGTGCTAACCGCGCATGCACAGACCCCCCAGTGCCCGGCTCAGCACATCGCAGGGACGGGCTCCTTTCGGAGCTCTGTCCCTGTGTATCAGGGATGACATCCCACCGTTAGGATTGCGGGCGGTAATATTCCGCCCAGATCGCATTGTAAATGCGATACCTGATAAATGGGCCCCTACACCTCAAGGTGCCATTAGGGATAGAATAGAAAGTCTGCCAGTGAAACTGATTGCCCGCTCCAGAATCAGGCCCATTGTCTGTTAATATTTGATTCAGTTGTCCCCTGTGCTAAACACCGGCACGTGGAATAAACAGATCACTCTGTCCGAGGACTCGCAGACAAAAGTAGAAAATAACTGTGAAAAGTTTCCAGGACATGGAAAACTACTGATCGTCTGCTCACCCCGAGCTGAGCGCGTAACCTGACGTAGCCCGGCGCGCCCTCTGAGGTGTAAAGCCACTAATCTGTGTTTGTTTTCCACTGTGCCGGGTCCGGACTGTTATCCACTCATGTACCAGACAGTCTGCCCTGTTTGTGCAGAGCGGTTTCCTATGGAAACTGGAGTCACCCATCGCCCTGTGACCCTCACCTCTACCATCAAACTATTCCACTCAGATGGGAGCGCGTGCTGGCGGAACAGGGTCAGGTGGAGCAGGATCAGACGGGACAGGGTCAGGTGGAGCAGGATCAGACGGGACAGGGTCAGGTGGAGCAGGATCAGACGGGACAGGGTCAGGTGGAGCAGGATCAGACGGGACAGGGTCAGGCGGAGCAGGATCAGATGGGACAGGGTCAGGTGGAGCAGGATCAGACGGGACAGTGGCATCGCGGACGTCTTGCGGATTTCTGCATACAGAGTGGGCGTCAAGGAAACGAACTGGCGACTGATGCACCACACGCCCGCGGACAGAAATCACTAGTGTGTACGGACTGATCTGGCCATCGATGGACCACACTTAGGGGATCATTCAGATCTGTTCGCTGGGCTGCAGTCTGAGTGATTATCTGAGGACAGTGCATGCCATCGATGGAATTGTCAACCTAATGTTTGTGTCGACCTTCCAACCCTGTCGATCTTGCCTAAGTCATGTCGACCTTCTGTGGTCAACCCAATGCATGTCGACCTCATATGAGTCAACCAATGAGCCATACCCATTAGCCCAATGTGCAGTGCACATGGCAATCCAGCGGACTGCAGCACACACCTTACTGACATGCACAGGCCAATCCAGGGGACTGCAGCACATATCTTACTGTGACGCCCAGGGGACTGCAGCACATACCTTACTGACGTGCACACGGCAATCAAGCGGACTGCAGCACATACCTTACTGACATGCACAGACCAATCCAGGGGACTGCAGCACATATCTTACTGTGACGCCCAGGGGACTGCAGCACATACCTTACTGACGTGCATGGGGCAATCCAGGGGAATACAGCACATACCTTACTGACATGCACAGGGAAATCCAGGGGACTGCAGCACATATCTTACTGACGTATAGGGGACTGCAGCACATATCTTACTGACATGCACGAGTCAATCCAGGGGACTGCAGCACATACCTTACTGACGTGCATGGGGCAATCCAGGGGACTGCAGCACATACCTTACTGACATGCACAGGAAAATCCAGGGGACTGCAGCACATACCTTACTGACGTGCATGGGGCAATCCAGGGGACTGCAGCACATACCTTACTGATGCACACGGGACTGCAGCGCATACCTTATTGATGTGCACGGGGCAATCTATGGTACTGCAGCACATATTTTACTGATGTGCACGGGGCAATCCAGGGGACTGCAGCACATACCTTACTGACATGCACAGGGCAATCCAGGGGACTGCAGCACATACCTTACTGACGTGCACGGGGCAATCCAGGGGACTGCAGCACATACCTTACTGACGTGCACAGGGCAATCCAAGGGACTGCAGCATATATCTTACTGACGTGCACAGGGCAATCCAGGGGACTGCAGCACATACCTTACTGACAGCCAGGGGACTGCAGCACATACCTTACTGACATGCACAGGCCAATCCAGGGGACTGCAGCACATATCTTACTGACGTGCACAAGGAAATCCAGGGGACTGCAGCACATACCTTACTGACGTGCACAGGGAAATCCAGGGGACTGCAGCATATATCTTACTGACGTGCACAGGGCAATCTAGGGGACTGCAGCACATATCTTACTGACAGCCAGGGGACTGCAGCACATACCTTACTGACATACACAGGCCAATCCAGGGGACTGTAGCACATATCTCACTGTGACGCCCAGGGGACTGCAGCACATACCTTACTGACGTGCACAGGGAAATCCAGGGGACTACAGCACATACCTTACTGACATGCACAGGGAAATCCAGGGGACTACAGCACATACCTTACTGACATGCATGGGGCAATCCAGGGGACACTGCAGCACATATCTTACTGAAGCCCAGGGGACTGCAGCACATACCTTACTGACATGCATGGGCAATCCAGGGGACTGCAGCACATACCTTACTGACGTGCACGGGGCAATCCAGGGGACTGCAGCACATACCTTACTGACATGCATGGGGCAATCCAGGGGACTGCAGCACATATCTTACTGATGCCCAGGGGACTGCAGCACATACCTTATTGATGTGCACAGGGTAATCCAGGTGACTGCAGCACATACCTTACTGACGTGCATGGGGCAATCCAGGGGACTGCAGCACATATCTTACTGACGTGCATGGGGCAAACCAGGGGACTGCAGCACATACCTTACTGACGTGCATGGGGCAATCCAGGGGACTGCAGCACATACCTTACTGACGTGCACAGGGCAATCCAGGGGACTGCAGCACATACCTCACTGACGTGCACAAGGCAATGTAGGGGACTGCAGCACATACCTTACTGACGTGCATGGGGCAATCCAGGGGACTGCAGCACATATCTTACTGACGTGCATGGGGCAAACCAGGGGACTGCAGCACATACCTTACTGACGTGCATGGGGCAATCCAGGGGACTGCAGCACATACCTTACTGACGTGCACAGGGCAATCCAGGGGACTGCAGCACATACCTCACTGACGTGCACAAGGCAATGTAGGGGACTGCAGCACATACCTTACTGACATGCATGGGGCAATCCAGGGGACTGCAGCACATACCTTACCGACACCAACTACATAGGCTGTGATTAAAGAATGTGGCCCAGTTTACTGTGATTCACTCCCTAATTATCTGTCGGGTGCTGTTAGCAATAACAACAACAATATCTGGTAGTGGTGCAAATAATAACATCAGAAGAGAATAATACCTGAGCCGTTCACCGTCCCAGCCAGAGCATGTTGCACTTAGCCCTTATATAATAATGCTGGAGATATCACTCTTTAAATAGCTCCCGTAAAGGGCGAAGGTGGCGCAATATAGTGTTGTAACGCTGCTGTTGTGCTTAGTGTACAAATCTCGCCTGGGGCAATAAACCACGCACAGGATAGAAATGAATAGGAATTAGCTGTATGACGTGTGGTGCTGCCGACAGCAGGAGCTACCTCGCAGAGTATTACTCCTGTACACAGGTAGCACCTCCGGCCCTGCTGCAACGGGATCCCACATCCGATATATTAGTCATATCAATTATACAATGCTTCCGCTGATCTGTGCAACAATTCGCTTTATATTCAGCACTCCCAATAAATGATGTAGAAAGCAACCAAATTGGACAACTTAATTGTTACGTGTGACGCCAGCGCAGGTGCTTTGGGAGCTCCCAGTGCGAACAGTAAAAAAGGCACATTATAAATTTTATAAGGGGTGTGGCCTAACTGCAAGGGGTGTGGTCTTGCTGGAGAAGACTACCTTACACCCCAGTTTTGCATCTTGCTCCTCTAGACATTGGCCACCACAGGAAAAAAAAAAACAAATCCTGATTAATGCCCCTTACTTTGTAATTTTTCTTCCTATAGTAATGCCCCTTTCACATTATGTACCAAAAATGATGCCTCTTACACAATATGCACCACACCATTATGCCCCTTACACAAAATGCACCAAACCATAATGCCCCTTTCACAATATACACCACACCGTTAGGCCCCTTACACAATATGCACCACACCATTAGGCCCCTTACACAATATACACCACACCATAATGCCCCTTACACAATATACACCACACCGTTAGGCCCCTTACACAATATACACCACACCATAATGCCCCTTACACAATATACACCACACACTAAGGCCCCTTACACAATATGCACCACACCATAATGCTCCTTACACAATATGCACCACACCATAAGGTCCCTTACACAATATGTACCACACCATAATGCCCCTTACACAATATGCACCACACCATAATGTCCCTTACACATTATGCATCATGCCATAATGCCCCTTACACCATTATGCCCCTTACACAATATGCACCACACCATAATGCTCCTTACACAATATGCACCACATCATAAGGTCCCTTACACAATATGTACCACACCATACTGCCCCTTGCCCCATATTATGCACCACATCATAATACCCCTTATACATTATGCATTACGCCATAATGACCCTCAGGGGGTGGGTCTGTGATGAAGAAATTTAGTGCATATTATGCCATCTGTCTGAGCGGCTAAATGGGGAGTGTGAGTAGGGGGGGGGCGTTATGTGGGAGCATTGCTGGGGGTGTCACCCAATTTTCCAGAGCAATCTCATCCTTTCTGTGAGAGTAGGCAAGCATGCCTTGCACTATATTATGCACCACACCATGATGCCATTTTACACAAATGCACCACAAAGTAATGGCCCTTGCACAATATGCGCCACACTGTACTGCCCCTTACACAATATGCATCACACAGTAAGCTCCCTACACTGTATAATGCATCACACTGTAATGCTTCTTACACAATATGCCCCACACAGTAATGCCCCCTGCACCATATCAAGTCGACCTAGACATTGCCTGCAAGCTATACCACACCCAGCTAGACTGCATGGAATACTGCTGCAGACACTGGCCACATCGCCCAGCCCTAGAAACAACCCTGTCTGGTCTACAAGTCTATTTATATGAAGGGCCCTGAATCTAGTAAGACTCCTCACCTCACTATTGAAGAAGCCCCTAATTCATTCAACAAGCGCAGTTGCTGTACCTGTGCTGACTGGAGCAATCCACCAATCAGAGTGTAGCATTCCACACAGTGCGTGACTATCAGCATGCTGATTGGTAGATGGCAGAAGCTAGTCACCAATTACAGTTCTGTCAGCCATTCCCTGTATGGAAGCAAGTGGAGAGGTGAGAGCGATAAGCTTCAACATAGGGCCACTCTGACTATTGTTGTACAAAGGTGTATTAGCGTAATGTAGTATGCAGGTAACTGCGGCGAGGCGTACAGCAGTGATGAATGCAATAACCCAGAATCTGGCTAACACACTACGATTTGAGGCAGAACACATTGAGATTAAATTACACGGTATCCAAACAAACCTTTGCTACGTCTACAAAATGCCAGTACACACGCGTGTGAGCGTTATTGTGTCTTCAGACGCCTGATTCTTGGCATCTGCATGTACACTGGTGCCAATTTATGCAGGCTGGTGACGGGATGCAACGTGGAATTATACATTCATCTTAAATTACTCATTAATGGTAATTCTAACGAGTTATTTTTATCTTTGTTTGATGACGGGCTCTGGGGAACTGATTCAGAGTTGGACGTCTTTTGCAGATGCTCAGATCCGGGGGGGGGGGGGGAAGTGTCAGCCTCCTAGATCCGATGCCTGCATCCAAATACGCAGCGTCTAGGACTGGGACCAGAAATCGGCCCTGGCATTTTTGAGCACACAGGCCCATCAGTAGTAGGCGGGACCAGTGCGGCAAAAGGGGGTGTGGTCTCACAGAAAGGAGGCGCGGCATCACAAAAAGGAGCATTACACCTTGTGGCACACACCGTTATACCCATTACACCTTGTGGCACACACACCAACACCGTAATGCCCAGCACAGAATATGACACACACCATATGCCCCCACTAATCCCAGATATGCCCCCAATAGTGCAAGGTATGAACCCACTAATGCCAGGTATGCCCCCACTAATGCCAGATATGCCCCCAATAGTGTCAGATATGCCCACAATAGTGCCAGGTATAGAAACATAGGTATGCCCCCAATAGTGCCAGATATGCCCCCAATAGTGCCAGGTATGCCCCCAATAGTGCCAGGTATGCCCCCAATAGTGCCAGATATGCCCACAATAGTGCCAGGTATAGAAACATAGGTATGCCCCCAATAGTGCCAGCACTCACCCTTGTTGCACCATTGTTGCTCTGAGAATCTGATGTTCCCATCTGCTGTGGCTGCTGCCTGCTACCCTTCTTCTGAGGACAGGAGAGCAGCACAGCACAGCGTCACACAGCACAGCGCCACACAGCACATCGTCACACAGCACAGCGTCTCTACTTCCCTGTGACTGAGCAATCAGCAAATCAAAGCTCGCAGGCCGGCTCCTGATTGGCTACCAGCCTGTGAGCTCTGATTGGCTGATGGCAGCACAGGAATTCACACTGAGGGGAAGGAGAGACACGTGATGCGCTGTCCTCCCCTCAGAGCTAGCGGTGGCGGCGATCAATGGAGGGAGGGAGGCAGGGACGGGCAGGTGAGATGGACTAACGAACGGACGGACGGGCAGCTGCAGTGGCGGCCGCCGCGTGATGATGTCCTGACACGTCGGCGTCATGACGTCAGTATGCAAATGACGTGGCAGCCAGTATGATGGACTGGGAGGGCGGCAGCGGGGCAGACACAACATTTACTGCAGCACAATATCGGCCCACAGGTCCATCGGTCCTTCTGGCATTTGCCATAAGTGCCAGATGGCCAGTCCGGCCCTGGCAGCATCGGATCAACATTGCGACCGCTGGTTGTGATGTTTGCAGCATCGGCAATCTCAGTAAGCCTAAACTAGGGGGCAAGGACTACAATCTTGCAGACCAGATCCAGCACCGGCGCAGTCCCATAAACATTAGAGTAGTTTGCTCTTCCGAGGGGGCCTCAACCCTCAAGGCAGTCAATGGAAAAGCCCAATAGAGTACCCATTCCCATGACAGGGGGTTAATTTAGCATTGAATGTCCTGGGCCTTTTGGCTGGGGTAGGACAATTTTTTACACCCCCACCCTGGCCTTCTGGCTGAGGTCTCTTAAATTATTTATTTCTCTTCACCCCTCTCACGTTTGTCACTTTTTAACGTTTTCCTTTTTCATTTGTTTGGTTACATTTTTTCACCAACCAACATCCAGGTGACCTCATCTGGAGGGTGCAGTTCAAGGTGCAGAACCCCACCAAGCCAGCATCCAGGTGACCTCATCTGGCCGATACAGTTCAGGGTGCAGAACCCCACCAGCCAGCATCTAGGTGACCTCATCTAGCGGGTACAGTCCAGGGTGCAGAACCCCACCAAGTCAGAGTACAGGTGACCTCATCTGGCAGGTACAGTCCAGGGTGTGGACCCCACCAATCAGCATCCAGGTGACCTCATCCAGCAGGTATAGTCCGGGGAATGGAACCCCACCAAGCCAGTGTCTAGGTGACCTCACCTGGGGGGTACATTTCAGGGTGCGGAACCCCACCAACCAGCAACAAATTGACCTCATCTGGTGGGTACAGGCTGGCGTGCGGAACCCTACAAGTCAGCATCCATGTGACCTCATCTGGCTGGTACTGTCCAGGGTGCGGAACCCCATCAAGCCAGGGTCCATGTTACCTCATCTGGGGGGTACATTTCAGGGTGCAGGACCCCACCAAGCCAGCATCCAGGTGACCACATCTAGCAGATACAGTACAGGGTGCGGAACCCCACCAAGCCAGCATCCAGGTGACCTCATCTGGCGGGTACAGTCCAGGGTATGGAACCCTACCAAGTCAGCATCCAGGTGACCTCATCTGACGGGTAAAATCCAGGGTTCGGAAGCCTATCAACCAGCATCAAGGTGACCTCATCTGGCAGGTACAGTACAGGGTGCGGAACCCCACCAAGCCAGCGACCAGTTGACCTAATTTGCAAGTTACAGTCCAGGGTGCGAAACCCCACTAAGCCAGCATCCATGTGACCTCATCTGGCAGGTACGGTCCAGGGCACGGAACCCCACCAACCAGCATCCAGGTAAATTCATCTGGCGGATTCAGTCCAGGGTGCAGAACCCCACCAACCAGCATCCAGGTGACCTAAGCTGTCTGTTACAGTCCAGGGTGCAGAACCCCACCAACCAGCATCCAGGTGACCCCATCTGGCGTGTACAGTCCAGGGCACCGAACCCCACCAACCAGCATCCAGGTGACTTCATCTGGCGGATTCAGTCCAGGATGCAGAACCCCACCAACCAGCATCCAGGTGACCTAAGCTGTCTGTTACAGTCCAGGGTGCAGAACCCCACCAACCAGCATCCAGGTGACCCCATCTGGCGTGTACAGTCCAGGGTGCAGAACCTTACCAACCAGCATCCAGGTGACCTCATCTGGCAGGTACAGTCCACGGTGCAGAGCCCCACCAACCAACATTCAGGTGACCTCATCTGGCGGGTACAGTCCAGGGTGCGGAACCCCACCAACCAGCATCCAGGTGACTTCATCTGGTGGCTACAGTCCAGGTTGCGGAACCCAACCCAGCTAGTGTCCAGGTGATCTCATCTAGTGGGTACAGTCCAGGGTGCGGGAACCCCACCAACCAGCATCCAGGTGTCTTCATCTGGGGGGTACATTCCAGGGTGCAGAACCCAACCAATCAGCATTCAGGTGACCTCATCTGGTGGGTACAGTCCAGGGTGCTGAACCCTACCAAGTCAGTGTCCAGGTGGCCTAATCTGGCAGGTACAGTCCAGGGTGCGGAACCCCACCAACCAGCATCCAGGTGAGCTCATCTGGCGGTTACAGTCCAGGTTGTGGAACTGCACCAACCAGCATCCAGGTGACTTCATCTGAGGGGTACATTCCAGGGTGCAGAACCCCACCAACCAGCATCCAGGTGACCTCATCTGGCGGGTACAGTCCAGGGTGTGGAACCCCACCAACCAGCGTCCAGGTGACCTCAACTGGCGGGTACTTATGTATAAGGGTCCTTTAAACAGGATGCAGTGAGCATCCCATTGGCCAGGGTGCCAGCATTAACTATACCGATGGCAGCATCTTGACTGCTGTCTAAACACTGGCGCTGGATCTTTAAAAGGATGCTGACACTGAAATACCGACAGCCGGTATCCCGATTAAAACCAGGGCTGGCTAGTTTGCAGCTGGGGAAGAGAGATTAAGGTGCCCTTACACTAGAACGATTAGTTTCGCCGATTGGCCGATATCTAAACAATCGACCAAAAAACCGGTCCATTTTAACTGATAATCGGCCACAAATCGTCCGATATCGATCGGATGCGCGCTCCAGCTGATCTTTTGCTAAATCTTCTGATCTTACATGCAACATGAAAGATCAGCAGATTTAGCAAAAGATCCATAGGAACGCACACGGGATCTTAAGAAAAGTCTTCGGTGAAGATGTGCGCGTGTCTGAAATCTTTCGTCCAGGACGGACAAAAGAACTAAAGCATAATTTATGCGCACATCTTAAGATCGCAGATCTTTCTAGGGTGTGGGCACCTTTAGGTTTAGGTGCTAGCAGGGAGACTAGGGTGAGGCTGTACCGGGGAAGGGGGGGGGGGGGAGACTTACCTGACCCCTGTTGGGATCCCTCCATAGATAGATAAGCATCCCCACCATATATGTCCTCTTTTTAAACACCATCATTTCTACAATAAATAATGTCTCTCTAGTGTGAGTTACAGTTGCATAAAATGGTTATTTCTGTTTTGTTATCCGATGTCCGTGGAGTAACAGGCCCCCGATGATCTGTAATCTGTAAAGAATGGTGACATTGGCCCTTATTCTGATCTGTGCGGCCGGAGCCGCATACGTTGCTCCGGCCGCACAAACCAATCCCCGCCTACAATACGGATCGCCACGGCCGTCCGTACGCGGACGGCTGGCGATCCGCATAAAAATGGTGGGGCGTACGCCTCCACCATGGTGGGAGCTGCCCCCTGCATTCGATGGTCGACGACCATCGAAGGCAGGGCCGCACGCTCCCCCCGCTCACGCAAGCTTAGACCACACGGACAATCGTCCGTGTGAAAGCTTGTATTTGGGCGGAGAGCTGACATCCGGCGATGTCAGCTTTCCGCCCCCATCACTGGCGTCATAGCCTCATTACCATGCATACGCCCCGCGTTTGCATGGGAACGCCCATGAAACGCGGGGCGTATACATAGGTAAATGAGGCTATCAAGCCCCTCACGCCCCTATACGCCCCCTTTGCGGCGTATAATTTTTGTGTGCGGCGAATTCGCCTGCACATGCGCAGAGTGACCTCTGCGCATGTGCAGAGTGAAAACATCGGCGGTACGGCCGCACGCGGGCCGTACCGCACAGATTAGAATAAGGGCCATTGTTACGTAAGATTCTGTCCGTGTCCAGCCTCCCTGTGATACTGGGCTGGAAGATGGGTTACACTGCATTGTGATACAAAACATGAAGTGGGGGAAAGGTTTCTCAGTGACTTCACCCTGAGTCAGAATCTAAACGTCTTCATGACACAAATCTGCAGTCACAATTATCTGAGAATAGGATCTGATCCACATACACATGGGTGATCTGGTGACTTCCAGCAAGACGGTAATGTATCGTGCTGTCAGTATGATATCACCGCTGTGCAGCCTGTGGGCCTGGCCAGCTGCGGGCTTACACGTGACAGGCATGCAGTGTGGCTGTAACAATGGAAAATCCTTCGGTGTCCCTGGAGGGGAAATTAATCCAGAATATGGAATTGTTCTTGTGGGTAATTAGCGGTCGTCGTCATCTGGACAGAGTGATAAGCAGCGGACCAGGGGGGACTTGTGCAGGGGCAAGTGCAGAATTCTGATAAGGGGCAGTGCAGACAAATACGAATGATTTCACCATCGGAAAAACACGAATCCAGGGAATACGGCAGCTTTGTAAATTAGCCGTATACCCCGTTCGTATTTTCGGGCCGATTATGGCCAATCCCGGTCACACTCGTTCGGTCTTCTTAGTATATTTACCCCATAGACTCCATATTTGTGCACCCCAGAAATTTTTTTGGTACTTGTTTTCCACGGCGCCCACAATTTTAATCTTGTTACATCTTTTTGATCGCATTGATCGCATCGCATGCGACCAGATCGCATGCGATGCGATTGATGCGATCAAAACGATGATTTCATTGTACAATCACCCTGATGGGTGATTACTATGTTATATGCACCCGCATTGTTAATGCCACCGCCACTATTAACGCCAACCCGAAGCGTGGCGAGCGCAGCGAGCCCGCGAGGGGCGGCGGTACGCGAACTCCGACCTTTTCATACCCCCACTATCCACGTCGGCGTGGAGCTGATTTTATACAGTGTGCCCGAAGCGTGGCGAGAGCAGCGAGCCCCGCGAGGGGACGTGGATAACTTCACATTTATTCCGCGTCCCCTCGCCACACTTCGGGCTCGGTGGCTCGCTGCGTTCGCCTAACTATTTAAAATCAACTCCACGCCGACGTGGATAGTGGGGGTATGAAAAGGTCGGAGGACACGTACTGCCGCCCCTCGCGGGCTCGCTGCGCTCGCCACGCTTCGGGTTGCCGTTAATAGTGGCGGTGGCGTTAACGATGGGGGTGCATATAACATACTAATCACCCATCAGGGTGCATGTACAATTAAATCATTGTTTTGATTGCATCGCATGCCATTTTAATGGCATGCGATGCGATTTTAATATTGTACAGTGTACCACTAATTAAGGCATGCGATGGTATGTGATGGGCGCCGTGCTAGGAAACAAGTTTTTTTGTTTCTATTATCATTATTGTATATATTAGTGACCAGTGGCGTAGATAGTGTAAGGCAGCCACCGCTGCTGCTTGGGGGAGCGGGGGGCTGCATGGGCGCCGGCACTGGCCCGGCAACGTGTGAGTGTGACATACAATTATCTCTGAGTCTGTGACACTACACCAGGGGTGGGCAAACTCTGGCCCGCGTGCTGAAAGCGGCCCGCGATGCCATCCGGACCAGCCCACTGCCCTCCACCCCTCTGCTTACTGTGCCCCGGCCCCTGCCTCCCCCGCCGCGTCTGTATTCGGCCAGGAGTCAGGACCGCATATCTACTAATCTGTGTCCCGGCGCCTGGCTCCTTATGAGTCAAATGTCCATCACAAAATGGCTGCCTCCTTAGAGCAGACAGTTTTTTAAAGGCCACCACTGCCTCCTCTAGCATCCTTACAAACGGTCTGCTGTAAGGAGGCGGACATTTTGTGATGGACATTTGACTCATAAGGAGCCAGGCGCTCAGGAAGAGGGGCAACAACGGATAAAGCAGACACTTGGCGCACAGAAAGTTGGTGTTCCCATCATGCTTCTGGGGAACTTGACTCCGCCCAAGTTTTGTAATAGAACCCGGCTTAGGGGGTCATTCAAACCTGATCGCTTCTATTCTAATTAACAGAGTCCTGCAAACAGATAGCCTCCGCCCCACCACAGTGAAATCCAACCCTGCGCAAGTCTACGAACGGCTTGCAAAAATATCAGAGATCGACAAATATCTGCAAATCCATTCGCAACTCACTCACCATCGAACAACATCACTGACCCTCCCTGACAATGCTTGGGCACGCCTGCGTTTATTATGACCCTCCCAGAAATGGCCGGGTCACACCCACAAACGCCAGCGTCCTGTCAATCAACTTGCAAAAGTCTTGCAATTAGAAAAAACGCTAGTAATATGACTGGATGGCCTCACGCATGCGCGCAATGATCCGTAAGCACACGCAGTCACCCGATAATTGCAGCGTGGCGTACAAACCTGAATCAGGCTCTCGTCTTTTGGAAGTAGCCTAATACCTGGGTCACATTTGTAGTACCCTGGCCGCCCACATACAGTGGCTGAGACCATTTTGTGTGTCCAAATATTTTTTTTATCCTATTAAAGATCATCAAAAGGACTTTGGGAGTGTGGGCGGGTCCATGTGATGTCATAATGTGATGTCACGCGGTAGTCGCGCGTTGCTCCTCTGGGAATGGTTGGGATGGGCCATGAAATCTTTATGCTGCCCCTTGGGACCTGCTGGGCCCTAGGCAGGTGCCTAGGTTGCCTTGTGGAAAATCCACCTCTGTACGTACATTGCCGCACTGTGGTGGCATAGCACCTCCATGGAAGCATGATATGCAATTAGTCGCCCCGTTATTTAAAATTATTATTAAAGAAAAAAGGTTTCTGGTGGCCATGGACCCATGTGATGACAACCGTATTGTTCTCTGCAGTTCAGTGTTACCCTGGCAAAACTTGGAGTGTTACCTGAACATTCCGTCAGCTGAAGCCCCGCCCACACGTTTAGGACAATGCCCTGATACTACCTGAGATAGGATTTATGCTGGATTCCTGTTGGCAGCAGATTTCCTGGAAGAAACCCATTGATCATTAATGGGAAACATGAAATCCATTTACTGTATGTGGAAACCAGAGAGCAGCTTAAAACTAACAGGATAACTTTGTTCCCAAATCTTATATGGCCCACTGATACTAGTGGATTGTTGGTGGAAGGGTAGGATTTCTCTGGGGGCTTTACATACAGATAAGGAATGGCTTGCAGGCTTCCTCTAGGTCTTGGTAGTGCACCACAGGCTTTTTAGGGATATCCCAGCTTGTGCACAGATTGTATAATCAATCTGCCTGACTGATTAAGGGGATGCAGTCAGCAGGTGGCTCTGAGGCAAAAAAAAAAAAAAACAGGGTGCCAGTCCCCCGTTTCCAGCCCCCCTTCCACCCCTGCCCATACCAACTATTGGCAACAACACAACAAGGCCTGTTCTGTGCATGCGCAGGATGAACCGCGCACAGCCGCAGATTCCCGATCATCTCCTGCGCAATAGTCACACCCATAGTATATGTAGCGGAGAGAACAGCCCACCTGCATAGAAGTCACTAGATACAGGTGCAGTTCCAGAGGACTGGAGAAAAGCAAATGTAGTTCCACTGCACAAAAGCGGAAGCAAAGAAGAAGCAAGTAACTACAGACCAGTGAGTCTTACATCAGTAGTAGGGAAAATAATGGAAACACTATTAAAAGAAAGAATAGTGGAATATCTTAAATTAAACAACTTACAGGATCCAAAACAGCATGGTTTTACTGCAGGGAGATCATGCCAAACAAGTCTCATTGACTTTTTTGACTCCGTGACCAAAATACTAGATGAAGGGGGGGCTGTAGATGTGGCATATCTAGACTTTAGTAAGGCATTTGACACTGTCCCACATCGCAGGCTGCTAAATAAACATGAAAGTGTGGGATTGGATTATAAAACAATTAAATGGATAAGAACCTGGTTGCAGGATGGAAATCAGACAGTTGTAGTAAATGGAGTGCATTCTATGGAGGGACATGTTACCAGTGGAGTACCCCAGGGATCTGTACTTGGACCACTGCTCTTTAATATCTTTGTTAGTGACATTGCAAATGGTATTGAAGGGAAAGTATGCCTTTTTTGCAGATGACACAAAGATATGCAACAGAGTAGACACACCAGGAGGGGTAAATCAAATGACTGATGATCTAAGTAAACTTGAGAATTGGTCATGAGAATGGCAACTACAGTTTAATGCTAAAAAATGCAAAATCATGCACTTGGGACTCAAAAACCTAAAGGCTCAATATAGTATCAAGGGTACTATAATGGAAACTACTGAGTGTCACGATCCGAGCTGTCAGACAGACCTTCTTACCGGCTAAGTGCCTCCGCAGGTTCAGCTTGCGGTCCAGACGTCATCTCTGCCGGCGTCCTGTCTCCCAGTGACAGTCCCCAGTGCACGGCAATCCACCTGTCCGCCGCTATTGCTCCCAGTATCCAGCATGGTGTGCACAAACACACTTTCCCGCCATAACAGACATGGGGGCTGCCATGTTCTTTCCAGTCACATGTCTGTGCTGTCCAATCCTGTTGGTTCTGATCTCCCTGTCATACTTCCTCGGCGAATCCTGGCCACCCAGTGGGGATAAGTATGCTGGGAGCTCTCAGAACCATTGCTAGTGCTTCAGTTGTCTCCAGTGTATGGTCAGCTGTCCTTGTCTCCGTGCAAGTGTATTTCTCTGCTGGTGTTGTCTTCCATGCTGCAGTGTATTCCAGGTTATTCCATCTCCTGTGAAGTCCAGGTTATTCCATCGCCTGTGATCCTGCCTCTACAGCCCAGCGACCAAGCCTAGCTCCGGGACTCTGGTCCTCCGATGCTCCAGCATCACCATCCACCATCGATGTTCTACCATCGTCTGTAGTCCGATACTCCGGACCTCCAGCTCAAGCTTCCGTCCGTCATTCCGGACCCACAGTCAAGCTTCCAAGCCTTCCGTCCGTCATTCCGGACCCACAGTTTCCACATCCGATATCCGGATCCGATGTTCCACCATCGATACCATTTCTCATCATATCTGTAAAGTATTGCAATCTGCATGAACTGTGTCATTATCCCTGCATACTTTACTGCCTGTCATATTACAACCATCTGCTAAATAAACTCGGTTGTATTTTACCTCTGACTACTTATTGGCTCCGGGTGCACTGTCGCGCAGTCCATGCGCAAGGGTCCTCTCCAACCTCCCCGGTTCAGGTACCGGTCCAGGTCCCCACCAGAGGTCTCAGTCTCGTCGACTCAGCCCCCTGGTGTGACACTGAGGAGGAAAGAGATCTAGGAGTCACTATTTCAAGTGACTTAAAGGCAGGGAGGCAATGTAACAAAGCAATGAGAAAGGCTAGTCAGATGCTTGGTTGCATAGGGAGAGGAATCAGTAGCAGAAAAAAAGACGTAATAATGCCACTTTATAGGTCATTGGTACAACCTCATCTGGAATACTGTGTCCAGTTCTGGAGACCATATCTTCAGAAGGATATAAATACATTGGAGAGTGTACAAAGAAGGGCAACTAAAATGGTTCATGGCCTACATCACAAAACTTACCTGGATAGATTAAAAGATCTTAACATGTATAGTTTGGAGCAGAGAAGGGAAAGGGGGGACATGATAGAAATCTTCAAATAAATCAAGGGTTTTAACATAGTACAGGTGGGAAATTTTCTTCAAAGGAAAACAAGTAATAAAACACGAGGACATGCACTGAAACTGGAGGGAGGTAGGTTCAGGGGAAATGTTAGAAAGAATTACTTCACAGAAAGGGTAGTGGATAAGTGGAATAGCCTCCCATCAGAGGTGGTAGAGGCTAAGACAGTAGAACAATTTAAACATGCTTGGGATAGGCATATGAATATCCTTACAAAGAAATAAGGATTAAAAAGGGTTGAGTTTACCTGAAGGGTAAAAAAAGGGGCAGACTAGATGGGCCAAATGGTTCTTATCTGCCGTCAAATTTTATGTTTCTATGTAAGTGCTGGGGTAATACACCGCACCTTCCCTACAGATCATTGACATTTACACAGCTGCCATAATGGTTAGCTTTACTGTTTCACAGTTATGAGGTCTTCGGTTCAATTCCCACCAAGGCTCCTATAAATGTGTAGAGTTTGTATGTTCTCCCAGTGTTTGTGTGGGTATCCTCCTGGTCTGGTTGCCTACCACAATCCAAAATGAAGGTAGGTAAACATTTTTTACAAAAATTAACCCTAGTGTGTGCAGTGGCGTAACTACATATCCAGCGCTCCCCCCACCGGGAATTTTGGGAGCCCCTCCCCTCCTAACACCCTCCTTACCCCATAGCCGCCGCCGTCTCTAACCCGGACACACAGATCTGTCGGGTCCCCGGCTCTCCCGGCTCCGGCTGCTAATAAAAAGTGACACTCGGAAAATGGCTGCCCCCATAATGCAGACAGTTTTTAAGGATGCGGGGGCATCCTCTAGCAACCTTTAAAACGGTCAGTTGTATGGGGGCAGCCATTTTCCGAGTGTCACTTTTTATTAGCAGCTGTAGCCGGGAGAGCTGGGGACCCGACAGATCTGCGTGCCAGGGTTAGAGGCGGCGGCATTGGCAACGGGGTAAGAAGGGGGGAGGGTGTTCACTTTTCTGGGGGGGGGGACGGCGGGACAGGAGCCGGGACCCTGACAGAAGCGGCGGCGGGTGGACGGCAGAGGGTAAATATAGCCCCGAAGACCCCCCTGGCGCCCACACCTTCTTATCGCCTCCCCGCCACCGTGGGGGCTGTGGGACTATAGCTACCCCACTGGTATATATGTGTGTGTGTGTATATGCTGTATGTATATATGCGTGTGCCAGGCTTTTAAGTCCCCTAGACTCAGTAGTCGGACTACCTGTGTGGCGATCTTGATTTGGTGTCAGGTTCCATAGCTGTGTGACATCTGTCAGCTCCTGGGCCAGCTGTCCCTGGCCGCTCCTCCTCCGTGTGCCCCAGCGGGAGTTTGAAGAGTCTCTGATACGAAGAAGCAGCTGTGACCATAATCATTTCCCCAATGCTACTGGAGAACCACAGCACGGAACAGAGCGCATTTCTTGTGACGAGGCGATGCCACTTCTCAGGTAAGTCAGCCGTTAGCGTTATCTAAGAAGAGTAAAGGTGCGTACACACAGGTAGATTTGACCAATGATTCAGTCTCGTTAATGATTTCCTCTGAACCTCCTGCACAAACGATTTGAACGATTGAGCAAACGATTACACATG
This sequence comes from Crinia signifera, assembly GCF_055691185.1. NCBI lineage: Eukaryota > Metazoa > Chordata > Amphibia > Anura > Myobatrachidae > Crinia > Crinia signifera. Next base: position 168,059,563 of record NC_139224.1, on the reverse strand, counting down.
AACGATTGATCTTTAACGATGGTGGAGGGAGAGGGAGCCAGCCAATCAGATGTACCAAATCGTTCATCGGTATACACATGAAACGATTGGTACACATCGCTAACGATTGGTCGCTAATCTTTCTGCATGCAGGAAAGATATGCGACCTCTACCAACGACCGTCGGGTGCGCGCATCGTCGATATATCGTTCATACACACGGAACGATTTGAGCGATTGGTCGTTTAAATCGGTCGGGAACACCCAGATCTTTTGCCAAATCTATCCGTGTGTACGCACCTTTACTTTCCGCCAGCTGGGAGATAGTATAGAAAGACAGCAGGGCACATCCCCTCACAGCTAGAGCTCACCACTCACCTTCTCCAGAGAGGTTATCCTGCCCACCTACAGGCCCCCCAAATCCATCCAAAAACCATGGTCAATGTACAACCACAGTACACAACGCATTTCACCGCTCCTACATTGGCCTCTATCATCCTATTTAATACATAAATAAAACACCTAGGTTTTTAGAAAATACCCAAGCTACATGGACATTGAACATAAACAAGCCCCATCTTACCACCCAGGGTTGCTTCTAGAAAGGTGGAGGGCCGTGTGCAGGCTGGGCCCCCTCCTCTCTAGCTGGCAGTGTTGTACACTCTGGGCACCCTAGGGCTGTCCCATAATCTACTGGCATGTTCAGGTCTCCAGGAAAATGGCCGCCACACAATTTTCCAGGTGATTTCTGCAGAGCTGCAGTGGGTGCAGGGAGTACAGTGTGGGCCCCTTGGACACACTGCACACATTATAAATACGCCAGTGCCACCACCCTTCTTTCCGTTTTTCGTGTTGGTGGCATAAAATGGGTATTTTAGAAGTTTGGTGTCAAAAGCTATCAGTACCTAATCAAAATTACATTACAAAAAGAAGCACAAGCTATAAGCTCATACAGGTAGTGTAATGACCTGGGATGCGGTCATTTGGTCTACAGCATTATGGTCGACAGTCATTAGGTCGACACCATTAGGTTGACATGGGAAAGGTCGACATGGGTCCAGGTCGACATGGGAAAAGGTCGACATGGGTAGTGACCGTATTCTGTGCTTATTAGAGACAGGCACTATGTAGTGATATGAAAAGTGAGATAACTATGACCCTGCTCTTGCAGATAAGTCCCCTCAAGCTAAAGGTGGGTACACACTAAACAATGATGTGTACTCCGTGAGATTGTGAGTGACGGGATCGGCCACCAACAAGTCCATACACATTTTCCCATGCTGGCAGAGACAGAGACAATATTGATTAAGCAGGAGAAAAATAGGGAGATTTTTGGCTAACCTTCTAGGAGATTTTGACTATATAGTTAAAATCTCCTGCCAAAATCTCACCGTGTGTACACCCCTAGAGTCAGATTTGGGTGGGGTGCGTTCAAATTGAAAATTTGAAGTGTAAAAATAAAGTAGCCAGTATTTACCCTGCACAGAAACAAGATAACCCCCCCCCCCCAAATCTAACTCTCTCTGCACTTGTTACATCTGCCCCACCTGCAGTGCAGCATGGTTTTGCCCATTTTGAGAGCAAATTTGTCCTGCAATCAGGTCTGAATTAGGCCCAATGTCCTAGGGGACCATTTAACAAGAATCGCATATACAATGTGGTAATGGTTGCCATCGATGGCGATTCTGCATTCAGCCATCGATAGTCAGAAACTATGTGATATATAACCATTGATAGTTTTAGCTATCGATGGTTATCCATCACCTTTAACTGAAAGGTCGGAGGACCAATAAAAATGTGAGAGCTGGGCTTCCAGGTGTCAGGGGGAGGAGCTATGCTCCGTGTCACGAATCCTTGAAGAAAAAAAAAAAAGAAACTTCGTTTCTACTATGCCATAGATGTAGGGAACACATCTGGTTCACCCCCTTCGATGGCAAAAGTATTCGACATCAGCCATTTTGAATCATCGATGGTCATCCCTACTCCTGATGTATACGATCGACCTTTTGTCTGTCAACTTTCCCATTGTCAACCTAAAGATTGTGTCTACCTTCTGACACTGTCGACCTATTTCAGTTATCGACCTAAGCCCCGTCGACCTTCATACAGTTGACCCTATGACCCACACACAAAGCTGTGGTGCAGACCCACTATGTGTCAGTCAGGTGCCCCATAACCCAGGATGCCCTCTTGTTTGGCATGACACTGCCCTTGGTGCCATGATAGCCCCCTGAGAGGGAATACTCAGGTGGTGCACTCAGGTGAATGGAGCAGGGCCTGGGCTCATTGGGGGCTGATAGACATCTACAAAGGGGACTGACTGTAAATACACATGAAAGGTGCCGGCAATAGACTCCACAGCGCCGCAGTAAGGACATGAATAATAGGCGCGCTCAGTCCAGGGAGCCGGCGGCTAGGGCGCCAAAACCCCCGCTGCCCGCCACTTGGATCGGTCCGGCCCACTGACAGCGGGTGCTCCCATTCCGAGAGAGGGGGGTCATACGGCCACATACCAGCAACGTAACGCAGCCCTGCGTCAGAGTGGCTGGATCCAAGTGGGGGCGGTATGATGATTGCAGAGCGGCAGCATGCTCCTGGTGAGTGCTGCATGAGGGGACAGCATTGCAACCTCCCCTCACATACATCATACATGCCAGTGCCTGGGAAGGTGTGGTGCATGCATAGCCTATAGCTAGGAGACCTGTATTATACAGGTGAGCCCGTATAGCCAGGTAACTAGTGCTGCACAGGTGAGACCGTACAGCCAGGTAACTGGTGCTGCGCAGGTGAGACCGTACAGCCAGGTAACTAGTGCTGCACAGGTGAGACCATATAGCCAGGTAACTGGTGCTGCACAGGTGAGACCGTATAGCCAGGTAACTAGTGCTGCACAGGTGAGACCGTATAGCCAGGTAACTGGTGCTGCACAGGTGAGACCGTATAGCCAGGTAACTGGTGCTGCACAGGTGAGACCGTATAGCCAGGTAACTGGTGCTGCACAGGTGAGACCGTATAGCCAGGTAACTGGTGCTGCACAGGTGAGACCGTATAGCCAAGTAACTAGTGCTGCACAGGTGAGACCGTATAGCCAGGTAACTGGTGCTGCACAGGTGAGACTGTATAGCCCGGTAACTAGTGCTGCAATATACAGGTGAGACCGTATAGCCAGGTAACTGGTGCTGCACAGGTGAGACCGTATAGCCAGGTAACTGGTGCTGCACCGGTGAGACCGTATAACCAGGTAACTGGTGCTGCACAGGTGAGACCGTATAGCCAGGTAACTAGTGCTGCACAGGTGAGACCGTATAGCCAGGTAACTAGTGCTGCAATATACAGGTGAGACCGTATAGCTGGGTGACTAATGCTGCACAGGTGAGACCGTATAGCCAGGTAATTAATGCCGCACAGGTGAGACCGTATAGCCAGGTAACGTGCTGCACAAGTGAGACCGTATAGCCAGGTAACTGGTGCTGCACAGGTGAGACCGTATAGCCAGGTAACTGGTGCTGCACAGGTGAGACCGTATAGCCAGGTAACTGGTGCTGCACAGGTGAGACCGTATAGCCAGGTAACTAGTGCTGCAATATACAGGTGAGACCGTATAGCCAGGTAACTAGTGCTGCAATATACAGGTGAGACCGTATAGCCAGGTAACTAATGCTGCAATATACAGGTGAGACTGTATAGCCAGGCAACTAGTGCTGCACAGGTGAGACCGTATAGCCTGGTAACTAGTGCTGCACAGGTGACACTTTGTAGCCAGGAAACCTGCTTTGCACAGGTTACACCTTGTTGCCAGGTAACCTGCCCTGCACAGATAACAACTTGTTGCCAGGTAACCTGCCCTGCACAGATAACAACTTGTTGCCAGGTAACAAGCACTGTACAGGTGAGACCATGTAGTCAGGTAAACTGGACCACACAGATGAGACAGTGTAGCTAGGTAACCTGCACATGTGAAACCGGCCTTTGTTACCGGAAGGTTTCACTCTGCTGAGGGCGACAAAACAGTAATTACACACCCCAGGCCGTACATTGTGTTCAGCAAGGTCCTGGTAATGAGCTCAGTTACCTGGTACATTCCCTTGTTCTCCATGTACAAGCCACAGTTCTGTAGATGGATGTACAGTATAGCCATGGTATAAATTGCATATTCTCTGTAACTATTCATCTATAGATGAATAGTTACAGAGAATATTCTATTTTTTTGCATCCAAGCAATTCTGAGACCCTGTTTTATATTTACTAGAGAACTGAGTTTACCCTATAATGCTGGGTACTCCAGTGCAATATTAGACATTGGTAGACCCCATGCCAGTAGAACACGCCACACACAGTATATCCGTGTTTCCAAAACACTGTCCTCAGAGCCCTGTAACAGGTATGGATCATTAGGTCTATGACAGGATGGTCGACATGGGCAAGGTCAAAAGGTCGACATGGGTTTTTTCACAGTTTTTTTTTTACCCGAATGTCGACATGGACACAGGATAACGTGCACCGCGTCCACTCGCCAGGCTTCGGGCACGGCGCTGCGTTAAACTCTGCACACAATTTTATTCTCCCACCATGCCCTAGTCGTGGATGGTAGGGCATGAAATACCACCTGTCGGCTCAAACAACAGTGAAAAAACCCATGTCGACCTAATAACCGTATCCCCCTGTATCAGTTCTGGTTTTAAGGCTATCCATGCTTGAGCACGTGTCTAGTGTAGGGTTGCCCACCCGAATATTCCCGAAAATCGGGTCTGCCCCAAGTCCCCCACATTGCCTCCAGTTAGAAAGTTGGCACCCCTGGTCTAGTGGCGCTCTGTGATCACATGAGGGGGCAGCTCAACACTCTGCAGGGCACATGTCTCTCATACCCCTTTTACACCAAAAACCCTGGTCCGACCCTGGTCTTTGAATGCTGGAGTATCCAGGGTCTGACCCTGCTTTATACCCCATTTACACAGCACTTTGACCTGGGTCGGACCTGGGTCTGCACCATTTACACTGAACCTGGGTCAGCCCTGCCTTAAATAATATTTTATGTATATATTTATAGAAAAATATATATATATATATAGAAATATATATATATATATATAGAAATATATAATATATGGAAATATATAATATAATATATATATATATATATATCAGGGCTGACCCAGGTTAAGTGTTTTTTTTTTTTTTTTTTTTTAAGGTGCTGGGGGTGCCGGAGGGTACCTGTCCTGCCTGCTGTGCTTGGTGTACCTGGGGGTACCGGGGTGCTGGGGGGTGCAAGGGGTGCTGGGGGTACCTGTCCTGTCTGCGGTCGGATCTCAGCGGAGAAGATGATGTGCGCCGTTGCTGTACCACCCCCCCCCCCCCCGCAGACGGTCCCTGCGGCGTGCGGCGTATGGAGTGTCAGTGGCGGGGGTCCCTCTGGCGCATGGGAACTAGTACTAGTTCCTATTGCGCTGGAGGGACCGCCGATACTGACACTCCATACGCCGCAGGGACCGGCTGCCGGATTGGAAAGGGGGGGGGGGGGGTGATACAGCAGCGGCGCACATCATCTTCTCCGCTGAGATCCGACCGCAGACAGGACAGGTACCCCCAGCACCCCTAGCACCCCGGTACCCCCAGCACAGCAGGCTGACAGGTACCCCCCTCTCCTCAGCAGCCGCAGGGACCCCCCTCCTCCCGCAGCAGCTGGGAACATCTTCCCCAGCGCTGCACGCTGTGGACCCGCTGCGGGTGCCTGCACCCGCAGCGGGACCATTTACACCGACATTTACACGGGTCCTATCCGTGTTCTACCCAGGTCAGGACCTGGGTAGAGGACCCGTGTAAATGGAAACGGATACCCCCCATTTACACCGCCGCGGATCCGGGTCTGACCCGCCGCTGACCCGGATTTTTCGGCGGTGTAAAAGGGGTATCAGACACCCCAAAGTAGTGCAGGAGCTGCGCTTCTGTCCTGGGACACTCTGGAGGCTGTAATCTCTCCCTGGGCGAGATTCACCAAACACAAAATGCCGTAAAAACCCAGTTTTCTGGGTTTTAACCGCATTTTCATATGCAGCAAAGCCCCACCGCCAGGACTTCACTGTCGCGGGTTACGCCAGTTCCATATGGCGTAACCCCATGGATGCCTATGGGATTCTCTTCGTGTCCCCCGCCGATCCGCGCCGCACCCCCCCTCACCTGTGTCCGGGCAGCCTCCTGCTGTGCTGCCTGGACCAGTGACCTCCTCCTCCCTGCACCGCTTTCGGGTGCAGGGAGGAGGAAAAGGAGCCCTCACAGCCGGGTAAGGGTGCAGGGAGGGAGGGGGGGAACCTGCTGCACATCGCTGGTCATCGCTTTTGCGTTACTAATCGCATATGTTACTGCATATGCGATTAACAATGCTAATGCCGTCGATGTGTACCCGGCATCACCTGTGTACCAGGTGTACCCGATGTGTGCCAGCTGTCACAGGCACCCCCCTCGGACAGGATCCCTCACCCCCTCCGATAGTGATGTGCACTACAAGCTCCAGAATGGCAGAATTTGCAGCATTGAGCCTGTCCGGCCTGACATTCCAGGGTCAGGACCTTTCCGTTTTTTACCTAATCCCCTATATAATGATGTATATTTTACTGTGTCTGCTTCTTGTATGCAGATGGGCACCATAAAGCTGTCACCTCAGGATTCACTAGAAATGAGAATATTACCGTCACCCCACTTCCTGCATCTACTGCTACCGGCTCACACAGCCCAAACCACCATACATTCTGTAGGTTATATTACACACATTTCCTTCCCCTGTATTATGACTGTTCTCTGGGGCGATATACAGTAAGAAGCAGAGGGTTACATGGGGTCGCTGGGGTGAGAAGGGGATACAGAATGCTGGGACAATATAATTACAGGGTGGATGTACAGAGAACAGGTACACTTGTAAATGATTTGTCTGTTCTGAGGGTCTCATTTGGTGCGGGAGGAGTGTGCTGTGCGAAGGCTGGCACCGTGCCCGCGTCGCTGTATTGGGCCCCGTTGTGGAGTGTACGGTGGAAGTGTCTTCGCGGGACGCAGCGTTGCAGATGTGTGGGAAGAAGTTTTGCTTCATGAAAGTTTGAGAATTCTCACACAGATCAACTGTACTTCCAGTTCCAGACTTCTAAGGAAGCCAGTGCTCCAGGGTGGGAAATTCTCTGCACAACGTGCAGTGGGGGGGTGGGGGTCCTGGAAATCCTAAAGTTCCCAGTGTATGAGCGAAGGAGTAAGGGGGTCTATTGGGCGAGGAGGAAATATGAGATCCCTATAGAATCGTGTACTTGGTTCTTGTTATTTATTAGGTTCTCTCCCTACAGAGTACCTGAGGTCTATATATAGTAGTTCTGTGTGTGAACCAATACTCCAACGCATCCCATGCCTCACTATAGGGGCCGGGACTAATGGCCCGGGCTTGCTGGAGGGGCCCAGCACACCCTTAGTGGCCCTGGTGGTGGTACTTTACCGCAGTAGGATATATGATCATTTAATTATAGATTACGTACATCTGTTTGTTTTACCTGCACATGTGTGAATTGGGTCCTGTATTATTGGATGAAGTGCAGCTGCTGAAGTGAGTGAGGGTCAGGACTTGGTCTTCCAATGCAGCTTCGCTGGGCCTGGCAGTATGAAATCATCATCCACCCTGATTAACCTGACACAGCGACGGTAACCAGTGACCACTGCTGCTCTACCTGTCGGCCTGGAGGAAGTTCCTTGCGATGCATTCCATCAGTGACCCCGAATAATCCTTATTGCAACAACAGGGATTTTTTTTATGGGTCAAATATACAAATTTAAATCCCCATCTCCATGTGATCAGTAAAAAGTTACATTCGGATGAGACACAGTTGCGTTTGATGAAGAAAGAGGTCTTGGGAGCCCGTTTGAAGCTACTGTATGTAGAGAAGTGGAGAGTTTGCGGAGTCAACACTGGGGAAGTTTAGTCTTAAAGCCCCCGTACACTAGAGCGAGTTGACATGTTTTCACCCGTTTCCGTTGGATCAGGCCAAGAATTCGGGTCAAATCGCATGTGCTCGACATTAAAATCGACTTAATGTGCGGTCCCCTATATGTGTAGAGTTTGTAAGTCCTTACAGTGTTTGCGTTGGCTCATCCCACAATCCCAAAACTTGGCAGTAGGTTTATTGGATACTGTATGTACTGCTTTGGAAATATCTGCATCCAGCATATAACATGGGCCTATCCCAGCTATGCCCCTGAGGAAATCGCAATCTGTTGCATAGAAACGCGTCAGAAGGTAGCATATCCTAGACTGCATGTCTGCATCTGGTTGCACTGACAAGTGCGATGATCAGGATTGTGTATCGGTAGTTTATCACCTTGTTGATCACATTATTTAGTGATCTATTGTGTTCTCTGCAACTGCATTTGTTGTTAGATAACTTATTTGGACATAGTGTTAGTTGTTTGTTTTTGTTGTTGTAGCGTTTTTTTATGTATTACACACAAAGGGTGCTCCGCCCAGTGGGTGTAACGGCATTTAGATAATCTAATACAGGGGTTTTTGTGGAATGAAGACTGATTCATCCTCAAAATGACACAATGTGCGTGTCGGCTGTCAAGCAGGTTTATATAATGTTTAGGAGTACGAGCGGACATGGCGCCAGCGACAGTAACGATTGTGTTTTTGTTTTACTTCTTGCATATGTTCTGCTGACTCTCTCAGGGTTTATGCAGGACACACAAGTACACTTACACCAAGTGGCTGTGCATTGATGGGGAAATCTACCTGTTTCTAGTGCCTTATGTATTAAATAAAGCACTTCCGAGTCTAGACTGACTTTTATATTGCCCGGAGAAGTCCGAATTCGGGGCAGCCGCTGATGTCATGTAATGTCAAATGCTCAACCCAAAAAGCAATCGACATGTCTGCATGTGCAGGGGAACGCCCAGCGTTTGCATGGGCACGCCACTAGGGGAGTATGGGCTGTCACTAGGGGAGTACGGACCGCTCCTAGGTTGCAACAAAGTGCCAGCCCCTGCTCATTCTGAGATGGCGGTAGACATACATCACGCCGATAGGATCACATATTGCAATGCCCCCGCAAAAGCTTGAATAAAATGTATTCTGTAGCCACGCCCCATCATGTGAAGCCATGCCCCCTGTACAGCATAGCCATGCCCACTTTTTTAGCGGCAGATGCTCCGGATTTAAAAAAAACCTGTAAATGACGCTACTCGCTATGCTATACAATAGGGAAAAATGTGACCCAAATAGTTTTTGTGTGATGGGGCAATAAAAATTCTGGAAAAACCTATTTGTCTCTGTAGATCGTAAACATTCCCTAGAAGTAGCAAAATACGGGGATGTGTCAGCGCTAAAGTACAAGTGAGCGAGGGGGCAACTGAACCGGAGTAGTCCAGTACTCCTGGGTAGATATAGTGCAGATGGGATGGTTCTGCGCTCTCCCTCTAGGTGTGTGTGCAGGGTAATGATTGGCTATAAGACAGTGAGTTTAGTAAAAAGGATGTTTTTATTTACTGAGAATATATATAAAATAAGCACGTGGATAAGGGGGGGGGAGAAAAAATGCTGGTGCATATGAAACACACCGGTGGTGGTGTAAGGAGTTATATAATCACTCCAAATTGACAATGAGACAGTGAGAGCTGTCTCATTGTCAATTTGGAGTGATTATATAACTCCTTACACCACCACCGGTGTGTTTCATATGCACCAGCATTCCCCCCCCCCCCCTTATCCACGTGCTTATTTTATATATATTCTCAGTAAATAAAAACATCCTTTTTACTAAACTCACTGTCTTATAGCCAATCATTACCCTGCACACACACCTAGAGGGAGAGCGCAGAACCATCCCATCTGCACTATTCCCTAGAAGTACCAGTATATTTCTCTATATAGCTCTGCTACCTTAGAACCTACTAACGTTCTGTGGTTCTGTAGTCCCTGCCAGCAGCACAGTACACACAGATGCCCTGCGTGTGTAATACCACTTTGTGTGTTCCTGAGTCACCTAATCCCAACAAAAGGTGCATTGATTCCCTAGTGTTGTGCAGGGAACATTAACGCCACTGTGAGGAAATGTACTGATTGCAGGTAATGTCCCCTTTGGGGAAAATAAAGTAAATGTGTCTAATTCTAGTAGCAACCAATGTAACTCCAGCAGTGGGGAACTATAGGTCCCAGCACTGCTTATTATCTAGGCCTTGCATGCTCAATTTTCAGCCCTCCAGCTACTGTGGAACTACGCATCCCATCATGCCCTGCCACAGTTGTAGCATGTTCTAATAGTAAAACTGACAGGGCATGCTGGCATGTGTAGTTCCACATCACCTGGAGTGTCATATACTGAATACCCCTTATTTAGACCGAAGCTGAAAAACCATTGGGTCACCAGCTGCTGTGGAACCGCAAGTCCCAGCATGCCCTGCCCTAGGCCAGAGGTTTCTTAGCCTTTGTTCTAGCATTGAGCAATTATATAATCGCAACATTGTTTACGACTTGGGATGTGACACAAGTAAAACATCTCCCTATGACATCACCTGTCAAAACTCTGTCTCCTTTTACCAGATAGTCCGCATTGCGGAACGCCCCATCTCCCCAAATTATGAAGCCAAAAAAAATCACCGGAGGTATTTTTTTTTCTCTCCCCCTTTGGAAAATTCATGTTTCAAATGCAATTGGATGGTAAACATTGTGTGACATGTACACAGGTGAGTGACACAAGGAGGAAGAATTCAGCAGGTGTTATTGTGTGCAAGCTGTTTACTGGATACCTGGTGTCAAGGAAGCAAAGTCTGCCTCAGTGTTGATCAGAGCTCACCCAGAAAGCAGAACGTAATCTAGGTGGTGGTTCTCCTGCGCAGCATCTCTTGCAGCTTCACTGGGTTCTGCACGCTGAAAACATCCCTGATTCATGTTTGGGGACTGTTATTCACGTCTGAGAGCGGTTACTGTCACAACAACAGTTTGAAGTGTTTATCAGATGGGGGACAAGTCTGGAGCTTTGCGTTTGTTATTTCTGTATCATGAAGTTTGGAAACTGCCACAACACTGCCATGTGTCACTGGGGCAGATGTATTAAGCCTTAACAAGAGATAAATGCAAGGGTGATAAAGAGAGATAAACGTCCAGCCAATCAGCTCCTTACTGACTTTTTTCAAACACAGCCTGTAACATGGCAGTTGGGATGTGATTGGCTGGGCATTTATCTCTATTTATCACCCTTGCATTTATCTCTTGTTAAGGCTTAATACATCTGCCCCAGTGTGCGTTAACCCATTCACTGCCACCCTGGCTGCGTCCAGGGCTACATCACGTCTGAGGGCATACCTCCCAACAGTCCCGATTATCAGGGACAGTCCCGCTGTCCCTCCCGCGGCCAGCAGTGTCCCGCGGTGAGGGGGGCTGTTGGGAGTCCCCCCTGTCGGCTTTCTAAGCAGCGGGGAATAAACGCTGTGCGCATGCGCACGTGCACAGCGTCTATTCCCGCAGCCAGCGGGCTGGGGGCATGGCTAGAGGCTCACAGAGCCTCTGAGTCATGCCACCATAGCGTCAAAATGGGGGCGTGGCCTCGCGGGGAGCCGTGAGTATAGGCCACGCTCCCTGAATTAGGCCACACCCCCCCGAATTTTTGTCGCGCCTACGGCGTGCAGCAGCTTTGTCCCGGCTCCTGGACATGAAAAGTTGGGAGGTATGTGAGGGGGAAACACGTGGAGGATACGGCCTGTTTTGGAAAATTTGCAGCAGGCTATTTAACCTTATTACGTCTTTTTAATTCCTTCCATGCCATTGGGGTTAAATCACCTCTCCGGAGTCTATTTTCCCAAAACAAAGAGTTCTAGTCATGCTTTTCCACTATGTGTGAGCGCTGGTTTCCAGGAAATGGGATAGGCTGGGGATTTTCATGTGTTCTCGTGGTACAAAATAAAGTTGTTGTTTTTTTTTTTATGTTTTACACCAGTTTAACCTCTTATAATCTTTACTATTTTAGATTGTCCGCTACAATTCCGGTTGTATTGTTAATGTTGGAGTGGATATTACACGCTCTGCGCCTCTTTCAGAGATGTGCGCTGATGAATCGCTGTGTGCGCATGTGCGATGGACCGGTTATGGCTCAGCTATGTACATATTGGCGTTGCGTATACATCTCTGAATAGGCCCACTACGCAGTCATGTACTGTAACTATAGGCTGGTGGTTCCCAAACTTTTCATTGAGAAAGTCAGAAAAATATATGAAGTTACGTAAATTGTGTTTAGTGTCAATTATGTGGTAATATAGGGGGTGATTCAGGTTGGTTTGCAAAAACAAACTCCTTCTTTAAAACCATGTGCACTGCAGGTGGAGCAGATGTAACATGCATAGCTCCCAACTTTTTGTCCTCCAGGCGCGCAGCCAAAAAGGGGATGTGGCCTCATGGGATGATGCAGCGTAGGGCCACACCCCCGTTTCCCGTCGCTCTGCACTGCTGAATAGACGCTGCTAGAGTCTGTTCTCTTCAGGCTGGGGGGGGGGACACACTCCCAGCTGCCCCCCCCCCCCCAACCCCACCGTGGGACAATGGCAGGACACAGGAACTTCCCCAAATACCGGGACGTTCCCGTGGTAAGCGGGACCGTTACGTGGTGTGAACATGTGATGAGAGGGTTATATTTGGGTTTGGGTTATTTTGTTTCTGTGCAGGGTAAATACTGGCTGCTTTATTCTTAAGGCCCCCATACATTAGGCCGACTTGTCCGAAGGACAAGTCGGACCTAATCTACTGACAACTCCCCTGGGGGGGGTCACATACGATTTGGCACTTGATGTGCCAGGTTTTGCATGCGATTTATCACCTGCAGTCCCCCCGGGGAGCTGCTGTCAGCGGGAGCCGGGAGCTGAGCAGGGCATGGGGGCTGCAAGCAGGCAGCGGACGCAGCCTGTAGTACCTGCGGTGGAGGGAGCCAGATGCCGAGCGGGGGACTGCAAGCAGGGAGCCAGGCAGGGGAGGCAGTGGGCGCACTGGTCCAGGCGGTGAACTCCGCGAGGGGACCAGAGAGCAGAGACCGGGTAGCGTAGGGGAAGCCGGGCAGCAGCGGGCGGACATAGAAATGAATTAACAGTCAGTGATTGGCTGAGAGCTCTCTCAGTCAGAGAGCTCTCAGCCAATTACTGGCTGTCCATTAATTTCTATGTGCCCGGCTTCCCCTACGCTACCCGGTCTCTGTCTCTGATCCCCTTGCGGCGTTCACCGCCTGGAAGTATCTATTTGCGCCATTCCCCCCCGCCCAGGATAGAGCACCCACTGCCTCTCTAGCCCGGCTCCCTGCTTACAGTCCCCCGCTCGGCTCCCTCCACCGCACGGGACCGCGCATCGGGTCGGATGGGATGTCTGCACATGCGATTTGGCCCGATTTCGCGGCCCGATTCCTCCGGATCGGGTCAAATCGGACCCAAATCGCATAGTGTATGGCGGCCTTTACACAGCAATTTAGATTTCAGTTTAAACAGACCCCACCCAAATTTAACTAGTCACTAGAATGGTAGCATTCTAGTGACTGCCATAAAATACAGAGAGCATCCTAGTGACTGCCATGCAATATAGCTATTATCCTTGTGGCCACCATACTAAACAGAGGGCATTCTAAGGACTTTTATGGCCATTCATATTGCATAATGTCACCTCATTCTGTGCATTTATTTTTCAGGTGGCCCCTCTACACCGAGAACAAGCCTCAGGCATAGGCAAACGCAGGGGGAGGGGGGGGGGGGGGTTTCTGGTTGCCTGGAAACCCCCCCCCCCATCTCTTGGAAAGTGACTTAAATTATGACAATAGCACTGGTATATAATATGATCAGTAGAGATGCCACCACATCATGCAGTGTAAGGGACAGAGCAGAGCCAGGGCCGGCTCTACCATTAGGCAGCTGCCTAGGGCGGCAGGATTTGGGGGGGCACCACCAAGTCTGCCTATCAAAAAAAATGAAGGATGTCTATGAGGAACTTTGTTGTACTTAATGCAAGTGGTTGCTGTGCAACTTCTAAGACCTCACCTCCTGAGGTATACTACCCTACATTGCTGCCCCTTCTCCATGTACTCTATTGGGGATGACAAAGGGAAAGCAGGAGACTTGCCCACCTTCCCAGGGGGCTGGGTAGACCACCCGATTTTTGGGAGCTTCCATGACATTCTGGAAAGTGGATATTGGTGGCAGTATGGGGGGGGGGGGAGGGGCAGTAGGTTAAAGTTTAGCCTAGGGTGCTGAGAAGCCTTACACCGGCCCTGAGCAGAGCTGCTGCACATGCCCAGTGTACCAGCTTCTTCTACTACATTTACTGTATGTGTGGATCTGAGCCCTCAAACATCGCAAAGGACAAGAGAGTAGCTGCCAGGAGCAAGAGACAGGAGCCTGACCATGAAGTGGGAGATTGTAAAATTAGTGTAGTACTGGTTTTATTATGTTTGTGTATTTATTATATGTTTAAAAATTTCCTGTCAATTTTATCTGTTTGAAACAGCCTATACTATACACCATCTGTACTGTTAAATATTGATACTGTATTCCATACAGTATTCATTGTATAAATGGACCAATATTCAGGCCTGTTACAGCTTCCCCAAACTCCTGTACTTAGGCCCTTATTCAGATCTGATCGCAGTACAAATTTTTTCTCAAAATTGGCAAAACCATGTGCACTGCAGGTGGGGCAGATGTAACATGTGCAGAGAGTCCACATAACCACTCGTCAGTCATATATGCAGCTACTGTGCCCATCAACAGGGCTGGAAACTAACCTGCATTGATAAGGATGAGATAACTATCAATGATCTGAAGCCAGTGGCTGGCCCAGGTGCAAAAATATAATTTGGGCCCCGTCCTCCACTCACAGTTCACAATGTGCTACGCAGCAGTTCGCCCCTTTGTATTCAGTGGCCCTAGTGCAATGCGTCTGCTGCACCAGCTACTCTCTGCAGCCTTATTGATCTCAACGGCTCACTCATTTGAATGAAGGTTCCACGTGTGCTCCCTTATGGAACTGATCTGCTTGTTTGTTTGTCAGCCATCCGGATACAAATGATCATGTTTAGGTTGACCCCAAACTGTCATCATTTAAAAACATTTGACACAAGCAGAAGATAGACATTAGTCGACATTGCCACCAATTTTGTTTTTTAAACTCATGTTGCTTTTTCCCATGTCAACTTTTTGTAAATGTTGACCTTGTGCATGATGAGGTCATAGTAATGGTTTAAAAAACATGATACAGGGCTATAATGATAAAATACTGGAGTATATACTGTTACAGGCTGTCATTTGTCTTTAACCCCTTCCTGACACAGCATGTTTTTGCCTTCCTGACAGAGCCCTTTTTTTCAAATCTGACATGTATCACTTAAGTGGGGACTTTTTTTGCTTTTACTTATCCCAGTGATTTTGAGATTGTTTTCTCGTGACACATTGTACTTCAAATTAGTGGTAAATTTGGGTCGATACAGTCTGTGTTTTTTTGTGAAAAATACCAAAATGTCGTAAAAAAATGGAAAATTTAGCAATTTGCAAAATGTTAAATTTTCTGCTTGTGAGACAAATAATCATACCACTCAAAATAGTTAATAACTAACATAGACCATATGTCTACTTTATGTTTCCATCATTATTTCAACTTCCTTTTAATTTTTTTGGACACTAGGAGGCTTACAATATGAATAGCAAATTTTCAAATTTTCAAGAAAATTTCAAACACTGATTTTTTTAGGGACCAGTTCAGTTCTGATGTGACTTTGAGGGACTTGTATGTGAGACACCCCCATAAATGATGCCATTTCAAAAACTGCACCCCTCACAGTATTCAAAACAGCATTTTGGAAGTTTGTTAACCCTTTAGGTGTTTTACAGGAATTAAAACAAAGTGTAGGTGAAATTTCAAAATTTCATTTTTTTTGCAGATTTGCAATTTTAATACATTTTTCTAAGGAACACAGTAGATTTTACTAGAGAAATGTGACTAAAAATTGATTCCCCCAATTGTTTTGTTTTCATAAATATCCTATATGTGGCCCTAGTGTGCACGTTGACCAAACCACAGGCTTCATAATAGAAGGAGCACCTACTTGATTTTGGAGCCTCCTTTTTATGAGATTATTTTTTAGGCACCATGTAGGTTTCTAGGCACCATAAGATGCTAAAAGTTAGGAACCCCCCCACAAGTGACCCCATTTTGCAAACTACACCCCTCAGGGAATTCATCTAGGGGTATAGTGTACATTTCAAACCCCCAGGGGTTTCACCAATTTTGATACAACTGGGCTGTGCAAATGAAAAATTACATTTTTTACACAAAAATGCAGTTCTGGCTCAAAATTTTTCATTTTCACAAGGAATGAAGGAGACAAAGCACCCCAAAATCTGTGCCCCAATTTCTCCCGAGTATGGCAATGCCTCTCATGTGACCAAAAAATACCAGTTGGGTGCATGGCAGGACTCAGAAGGGAAGGAGTGATTTTTGGATTTTGCAGCTCAGATTCTGGTGGAATTTTGGTGGGTGCTATGTCGCATTAGCAAGACCCCCGAAGCACCAATACAGTGGAAGCCCCCCACAAGTGACCCCATTTTGCAAACTACACCCCTCTGGGAATTCATCTAGGGGTATAATGTACATTTCAAACCCCCAGGGGTTTCACCAATTGTGGTACAACTGGGCAGTGAAAATGAAAAATTAAATTTTTTACACAAAAATGCAGTTCTGGCTCAAAATTTTTCATTTTCATAAGGTATGAAGGAGAAAAAGCACCCCAAAATCTGTGCCCCAATTTCTCCCGAGTATGGCAATGCCTCACATGTGACCAAAAAATACCATTTGGGTGCATGGCAGGACTCAGAAGGGAAGGAGTGATATTTGGATTTTGCAGCACAGATTCTGGTGGAATTTTGGTGGGTGCTATGTCGCATTAGCAAGACCCCCAAAGCACCAATACAGTGGAAGCCCCCCACAAGTGACCCCATTTTGCAAACTACACCCCTCAGGAAATTCATCTAGGGGTATAGTGTACATTTCAAACCCCCAGGGGTTTCACCAATTTTGATACAACTGGGCTGTGCAAATGAAAAATTACATTTTTTTTTACACAAAAATGCAGTTCTGGCTCAAAATTTTTCATTTTCATAAGGTATGAAGGAGAAAAAGCACCCCAAAATCTGTGCCCCAATTTCTCCCGAGTATGGCAATGCCTCACATGTGACCAAAAAATACCAGTTGGGTGCATGGCAGGACTCAGAAGGGAAGGAGTGATTTTTGGATTTTGCAGCTCAGATTCTGGTGGAATTTTGGTGGGTGCTATGTCGCATTAGCAAGACCCCCGAAGCACCAATACAGTGGAACCCCCCCACAAGTGACCCCATTTTGCAAACTACACCCCTCAGGGAATTCAACTAGGGGTATAGTGTACATTTCAAACCCCCAGGGGTTTCACCAATTGTGGTACAACTGGGCAGTGAAAATGAAAAATTACATTTTTTTACACAAAAATGCAGTTCTGGCTCAAAATTTTTCATTTTCACAAGGAATGAAGGAGACAAAGCACCCCAAAATCTGTGCCCCAATTTCTCCCGAGTATGGCAATGCCTCACATGTGACCAAAAAATACCAGTTGGGTGCATGGCAGGACTCAGAAGGGAAGGAGTGATATTTGGATTTTGCAGCACAGATTCTGGTGGAATTTTGGTGGGTGCTATGTCGCATTAGCAAGACCCCCAAAGCACCAATACAGTGGAACCCCCCCACAAGTGACCCCATTTTGCAAACTAAACCCCTCAGGGAATTCAACTAGGGGTATAGTGTACATTTCAAACCCCCAGGGGTTTCACCAATTGTGGTACAACTGGGCAATGAAAATGAAAAATTACATTTTTTTACACAAAAATGCAGTTCTGGCTCAAAATTTTTCATTTTCAGAAGGTATGAAGGAGAAAAAGCACCCCAAAATCTGTGCCCCAATTTCTCCCGAGTACGGCAATGCCTCATGTGTGACCAAAAAATGGCAGGACTCAGAAGGGAAGGAGTGATATTTGGATTTTGCAGCACAGATTCTGGTGGAATGTTGGTGGGTGCTATGTCGCATTAGCAAGACCCCCAAAGCACCAATACAGTGGAACCCCCCCACAAGTGACCCCATTTTGCAAACTACACCCCTCAGGGAATTCATCTAGGGGTATAGTGTACATTTCAAACCCCCAGGGGTTTCACCAATTTTTATACAACTGGGCAGTGAAAATGAAAAATTACATTTTTTTACACAAAAATGCAGTTCTGGCTCAAAATTTTTCATTTTCAGAAGGTATGAAGGAGAAAAAGCACCCCAAAATCTGTGCCCCAATTTCTCCCGAGTACGGCAATGCCTCACATGTGACCAAAAAATACCAGTTGGGTGCATGGCAGGACTCAGAAGGGAAGGAGTGATTTTTGGATTTTGCGGCTCAGATTCTGGTGGAATGAATGGTGGGTGCTATGTGGCATTAGCAAGACCCCCGAAGCACGGTGAAATTATGAACCTAATAATCCATAGATGTGTGGTATATTTTAAAACACTCCTTTATACATAGGCCGGGTTTGTCGGGGCAAGTGTCACACTGGAAAATAGTTTGCTTTCTTATTCCCTTTTTATAGCAAACTTTGCACCTTTTTTGTGTCCTGCCCTTTTTTCCAGTGGAGGGGATTTCATCAGGAAAATGCTGCCCTGGTACAATACGGGGGCCAGTACTAGAAGTAGTGGGGCCCTCTGCCTGCTGGTTCCCAAATATTAGGCCCTTTATGACTTCCTCTTGAAAGTGCATAAATGTCCCCCTCTGGCTGGTAGAACGGAATAGCACATAAGCGTTATACAGTGCCATCTGGATGATATACACGGCCAGCTTCTTGTACCAGATTTTTGTTTTCCGCAGGGCACTGTACGGCTTCAGTACCTGATCTGAAAGATCCACTCCGCCCATGTACCTATTGTAATCCAGGATACAATTAGGTTTTGAGGTGTGGGTACTGGTACCTCGTACAGGGACGGAGGTGGTACTGTCTCCGTGAATTGTTGTCAGTTTAAGGACATCCCTCTTGTCCTTATATTTGACCAACAACATATTTTCGGTGCATATTCCCCTGCTTTCACCCCTTCTCATTACTTGGGCAATGTGCGTTTTTGGGAGGCCTCTTTGGTTCTTGCGCACAGTACCGCAAGCTGCTGTACCTCTTGAACCAAGGGCCTTAAACAGGGGGATGCTGGTGTAAAAGTTATCCACATAGAGGTGATAACCTTTATCCAGGAAGGGGTGCACTAAATCCCAGACAATTTTTCCACTAACACCTACGAGGGAGGGGGGGCATTCTGGCGGTTCAATTCTTGAATCCTTCCCTTCATATACCCTAAACCTGTGAGTGTACCCTGAGGTGCTTTCACACAGCTTATACATTTTTATGCCATACCTTGCCCTCTTACTGGGAAGGTACTGGCGGAATTTAACCCTTCCTTTAAAATGTATAAGGGACTCGTCTATGCAAATGAATTTATCTGGGATGTACATCTCTTCAAATTTGGCACTGAAGTGATCAATGACCGGCCTGACTTTGAATAGCCGGTCAAAGGTGGGATCATCTCTGGGTGGGCACTGTGCATTATCGTTGTAATGCAAAAATGTAAGGATTAACTCAAAACGAGTCCGGGTCATGGCCATACGGTAAAGTGGGGTGCTGTACAGAACATCTGTACTCCAATATTGCCTAATTTCTGGCTTTTTTACTATGCCCATATGAAACACCAGACCCCAAAACGTCATCATCTCTACTGCATCTACAGGGGTCCACCTAGCAAATGATGACGTGGGGTTTTGAGCAATAAACTGCTGGGCATATAAATTAGTTTGGTCCACCATTAAATTTATAAAATCATCAGAGAAAAATAATTTGCAAAAGTCAATTTCTCTGAGACCTGTGGAATCAAATTGGATTCCTGGGATGGCCAAAAACTCAGGAACCTGGGGCTCAAAATTGTCTGGTGGTGGGGTCCATACGAGATCAATTATTGGGGGGGGGGGTCTCAGCTGCTCTACGGGGGCGTCTTTGAGGGGGTCCCTCATCACTAGAGGAGGAAGAGGAGCTTAAGATGAATCCTTCAAATTCCCCGCTTGCCTCACTGGCTGTGTCAGAGTCAGAGGCAAGCATGGCATATGCCTCCTCCGCTGAATACATTCTTCTGGATGACTGGGATGACATTTGGGATGCCATTTTTATTTTTGTGTTTCTGGTAGTGAAATGTTTCAACACGTGTATAGTGTAGGGGGGGTACAAACTTTATTTCAATGTAGTGTGTAGTGTGTATGTAGTGCAGAAAAAAAAAAAAAAAAAAAAGGTCCTGCGCCAAAAATTGAGCACAGATGTTGGTCAGTAACGTCCGCCACTGAACAGCGCTCAAAGGCAACAGGAATTTGATCAAAAAAATTTGATCAAAAAAAAAAAAATTAAAAAAAGACCCCACAGCACCCTCAAAAAAAAAAAAAAAAAAGGTGATCAGTGATGCGACACTGATTACCAGTGAGGGGCAGCAGGTGCACAACCTTTGGTGCAACTGACAGTGCAACTGGCAGGTATATATAAAAAAAAAACCTCTGCACCCCCAAAAAGTTGCTGATCACCTCAGATATAGTGATCAGCACAAAAGGAGGGGGGCAGCAGACACAAAATATAGCACTCTCTATCACTCTCTGTCACTATCTCTCTCTATCTCTCTCTATCTCTCTCTATCTCTCACTATCTATCACTCTATGACACTGCAGCAGCAGCACTGACAGTTATATATATAAAAAATAACCCCTGCACCCCCAAAAAGTTGCTGGGGGTGCACAAAAGGGGGGCAGCAGACACAAAATATAGCACTCTCTATCACTCTCTGTCACTATCTATCTCTCTCTATCTATCACTCTATGACACTGCAGCAGCAGCACTGACAGTTATATATATAAAAAAAAAAACCTGCACCCCCAAAAAGTTGCTGGGGGTGCACAAAAGGGGGGCAGCAGACACAAAATATAGCACTTTCTATCACTATCTCTCTCTATCTCTCTATCTCTCACTATCTATCACTCACTACAGCAGCAGCACTGACAGGTATATATATAAAAAAAAAACCTGCGCCCCCAAAAAGTTGCTGATCAGTTAATTTATACTGATCAGCACAAAAGGGGGGCAGCAGTCAGTTGCACACGCAGTACAGCTGTATATATATAAAAAATATATAGCACAATCTGTCACTATCTCTCTATCTCTCTCTATCTCTCTATCTATAACTATCACACTGCAGCAGCACAAAATATAGCACTCTCTGTCACTAGCTCTCTCTATCTCTCTCTATCTCTCTCTCTCTATCTCTCTATCTATAACTCGAACACACTGCAGCAGCACAACACAGCACAGCACAACACAGGAAGTCACAAGAAGTAACAAGATCCAGGAACGCTACAAGCAGTGATCAGGTAAGTGTTTGCAAGGATCAGGTCAGTATATCGCGGCAGATAGGCACGGTGACCGCACTGCACGCAATTCCAGACCGGAATGGCGTCTGCAGTGCAGTCACCGTTAGTTTAAATCACCCTCCATGGCTGTGATTGGTTCATCGGTCCGACGAACCAATCACTGCCTTTGGGGGCGGGTGAAGTGAGGTGGGGTGACACCAGTGTCACCCTTACACCCCGTGGTGATTGGTGCTGTACTTTACAGCACCAATCACCACCGATCCCTGTGTCACCGGCGAACGTTATTCGCCGGTGACACAGAAAACGCTGTAATTGGCTGTTCACACTGAACAGCCAATCACAGCGATCACCGACGGGGGGGCGGCATCGCAGCCCCCCCCTGGGCATGCAGGGACATGTCTGCTGTCAGGGACAGCAGACATGTTTAAACTGTCACCGCGTCTATAGACGCGGTGACAGTTAAATGGCATGACGTACATTTATGCCAGGTGTCGGGAAGTACATCCCGGCCATGACGTAAATGTACGTCAGATGTCGGGAAGGGGTTAAATACATCCCTGTCGCTATGCTTGCTCCTAGTGCTATGTGTCTCCTAGTCCCATCCAGTGACTGCACCCAGAGCAGGATGAGCGCACAGGCAGGGCCCTCCTACCTCACGGTTACATCCCTGTCGCTATGCTTGCTCCCAGTGCTATGTGTCTCCTAGTCCCTTCCAGTGACTCTGCACCCAGAGCAGGATGAGCGCACAGGCAGGGCCCTCCTACCTCACGGTTACATCCCTGTCGCTATGCTTGCTCCTAGTGCTATGTGTCCCCTAGTCCCTTCCAGTGACTGCACCCAGAGCAGGATGAGCGGACAGGCAGGGCCCTCCTACCTCACTGTTACATCCCTGTCGCTATGCTTGATCCTAGTGCTCCGTGTCTCCTAGTCCGTTCCACTGACTGCACCCAGAGCAGGATGAGCGCACAGGCAGGGCCCTCCTACCTCACGGTTACATCCCTGTCACTATGCTTGCTCCTAGTGCTCCGTGTCTCCTAGTCCCTTCCTGTGACTGCACCCAGAGCAGGATGAGCGCACAGGCAGGGCCCTCCTACCTCACGGTTACATCCCTGTTGCTATGCTTGCTCCCAGTGCTATGTGTCTCCTAGTCCCTTCCAGTGACTGCACCCAGAGAAGGATGAGCGCACAGGCAGGGCCCTCCTACCTCACGGTTACATCCCTGTCGCTATGCTTGCTCCCAGTGCTATGTGTCTCCTAGTCCCTTCCAGTGACTGCACCCAGAGCAGGATGAGCGCACAGGCAGGGCCCTCCTACCTCACGGTTACATCCCTGTCGCTATGCTTGCTCCCAGTGCTATGTGTCTCCTAGTCCCTTCCAGTGACTGCACCCAGAGCAGGATGAGCGCACAGGCAGGGCCCTCCTACCTCACGGTTACATCCCTGTCGCTATGCTTGCTCCTAGTGCTATGTGTCTCCTAGTCCCTTCCAGTGGCTCTGTACCCAGAGAAGGATGAGCGCACAGGCAGGGCCCTCCTACCTCACGGTTACATCCCTGTTGCTATGCTTGCTCCTAGTGCTATGTGTCTCCTAGTCCCTTCCAGTGACTGCACCCAGAGCAGGATGAGCGCACAGGCAGGGCACTCCTACCTCACGGTTACATCCCTGTCGCTATGCTTGCTCCCAGTGCTCCGTGTCTCCTAGTCCCTTCCAGTGACTGAACCCAGAGCAGGATGAGCGCACAGGCAGGGCCCTCCTACCTCACGGTTACATCCCTGTCGCTATGCTTGCTCCTAGTGCTATGTGTCTCCTAGTCCCTTCCAGTGACTGCACCCAGAGAAGGATGAGCGCACAGGCAGGGCCCTCCTACCTCACGGTTACATCCCTGTCGCTATGCTTGCTCCCAGTGCTATGTGTCTCCTAGTCCCTTCCAGTGACTGTACCCAGAGAAGGATGAGCGCACAGGCAGGGCCCTCCTACCTCATGGTTACATCCCTGTCGCTATGCTTGCTCCTAGTGCTATGTGTCTCCTAGTCCCTTCCAGTGACTGCACCCAGAGCAGGATGAGCGCACAGGCAGGGCCCTCCTACCTCATGGTTACATCCCTGTCGCTATGCTTGCTCCTAGTGCTATGTGTCTCCTAGTCCCTTCCAGTGACTCTGCACCCAGAGCAGGATGAGCGCACAGGCAGGGCCCTCCTACCTCACAGTTACATCCCTGTCGCTATGCTTGCTCCTAGTGCTATATGTCTCCTAGTCCCTTCCAGTGACTGCACCCAGAGCAGGATGAGCGCACAGGCAGGGCCCTCCTACCTCACGGTTACATCCCTGTCGCTATGCTTGCTCCTAGTGCTATGTGTCTCCTAGTCCCTTCCAGTGACGCTGCACCCAGAGCAGGATGAGCGCACAGGCAGGGCCCTCCGACCTCACGGTTACATCCCTGCCGCTATGCTTGCTCCTAGTGCTATGTGTCTCCTAGTCCCTTCCTGTGACTGCTCCCAAAGAAGGATGAGCGCCCAGGCAGGGCCCTCCTACCTCACGGTTACATCCCTGTCGCTATGCTTGCTCCTTGTGCTCCGTGTCTCCTAGTCCCTTCCTGTGACTGCACCCAGAGAAGGATGAGCGCACAGGCAGGGCCCTCCTACATCACGGTTACATCCCTTTCGCTATGCTTGCTCCTAGTGCTCCGTGTCTCCTTGTCCCTTCCTGTGACTGCACCCAGAGCAGGATGAGCGCACAGGCAGGGCCCTCCGACCTCACGGTTACATCCCTGCCGCTATGCTTGCTCCTAGTGCTATGTGTCTCCTAGTCCCTTCCTGTGACTGCTCCCAGAGAAGGATGAGCGCCCAGGCAGGGCCCTCCTACCTCACGGTTACATCCCTGTCGCTATGCTTGCTCCTTGTGCTCCGTGTCTCCTAGTCCCTTCCTGTGACTGCACCCAGAGAAGGATGAG
The DNA here is from genome assembly GCF_055691185.1 of Crinia signifera. Classification (NCBI taxonomy): domain Eukaryota; kingdom Metazoa; phylum Chordata; class Amphibia; order Anura; family Myobatrachidae; genus Crinia; species Crinia signifera. The sequence continues at coordinate 168,035,151 of NC_139224.1, read as the reverse complement.
CGCACAGGCAGGGCCCTCCTACCTCATGGTTACATCCCTGTTGCTATGCTTGCTCCTAGTGCTCCGTGTCTCCTAGTCCCTTCCAGTGACTCTGCACCCAGAGCAGGATGAGCGCACAGGCAGGGCCCTCCTACCTCACGGTTACATCCCTGTCGCTATGCTTGCTCCTAGTGCTATGTGTCTCCTAGTCCCTTCCAGTGACTGTACCCAGAGAAGGATGAGTGCACAGGCAGGGCCCTCCTACCTCACGTTTACATCCCTGTCACTATGCTTGCTCCCAGTGCTCCGTGTTTCCTAGTCCCTTCCAGTGACTGCACCCAGAGCAGGATGAGCGCACAGAATGAGTCTCTGTGAATGCTGAGCTGCCTTCCATTCCCCCTGACTCACCTACAATGGCTGTCAGGACACAGAGAGTCACCCTCTCCTCGCCTTCTGTCTGCGTCATACCTCCTTTGGTTTCTACAATGACGTACCACAGTTATGTCACCTGACAGTTGCTGTTCCATTGTTACTTCAGTTTCTTTGTTTGGATTGAATTTATATGGGAATAAAGGGCCTGATTCACACCTGCTTGCTATGCTGCGTATGTTCGCAGTCTAGTGAACAGGTGAACGCTGCCAGTGTGAATGGCCCCTGTATCACTCTGGACAGCAGACATGGTCAGACCATACGGCAGTGTGGCACATGCGCTGTGACGCCCCACCAGGTCTAGAACATACCATACCCAGTCACAGCCTTCCTGAGATTTACAGAATATATAGGGGCCGATAGGGGGGTTATTCATAGTTGATCGCTGTTATTCGAATTCACAATCCTATCGATGAACAAACTACTGCGCATGTGAGAGGCCAAACAGCAAAAAAAAATAGCAAATAATCTAATCACAATCCCCTCGCAATTTGACAGGAAGCCGGCGGTTGTCGGTGGTAACCGCCCATTTTCTGGGAGTGTCAGGAAAAATGAAGGCGCGCCCAGCCGTTTCCAGGGAGAGTCTGTGGCATCACCTCCCACCTCCATCAGCGTGAGTCTGTCGCACGCTTATTGGAGGACCAGGGTTACATCCACTTGCAGAGACTGGGAAAATCATCATTACATGAATCAAGCGAGCCGAAGGTGCGCAGCCAAAATTTGGGGGCATGTCCTAGCGGCAAGGGGGCCCTGCCTACAATTTGCATCACCCCCGTGAGGCCACACCCCCATTTTGCCGCAAAAAATGCCGGCGCCGCTCACAGCGACTATTAGGGTGCAATATTTAACTAAACTTCAACGAATTGCCTGTATTCGTATTTATTTATAGTAAAAGAACAGTCGCTGTGAGTGGCGCCGGCATTTTTAGCGGATGTTTTGAGGATCTCTCACAGCGATGTTGGCACTCAAAGGGATAAGGCAGTAAATACCCCAAAAATGGGGGTTTACAGCATCTCTCCTTTAGAATATCCTGCCCACGTTGTCTTGTCTCGGCACTACAGCCGCTACTAGGCTTTGTTGACACCCGTTTGCATAAGGCCTAATGAATGCACTCCTAGTTTATGATCTTGTTGTGCGGTGGAAGGGTTAAGTCATCATCAGTGATGAGGGAGCCGTCCTGGTAGCTGAGCTGTGGACAACAGCTGTCATCTCTCTGATGCGAGCACCTTGTGTATGATACAACACAAATGCATACCTCCCAGCATTGTGAAGAGGGACGCCAAAGGAGAGTGCCTGAATTTTTTGGGGCGTGGCCTATTCCAGCAGCATTTTCGCTGCTGTGGGGGTCATGGCTAGTGGCTCTCTGAGCTGCTGGCTATGTCCCCAGCTCCACAGGCTGCAGAATAGACACTGTGCTAATCTGCAACCCGAGGGGCTGGGGGACTCCCACTGCCGGCCCCGGGCAGGATGCGGGAACGTCCCAAAAAATACGGGACGTTCCCACAAAAAGCGGGACAGTTGGGAGGTATGCAAATGAAAGTGGCACCAGTTTGTAAATGTTCTTGTTTTGGGGGCCAAATGTTTTTGCTTGGTAAAAATCTGGCAGCCATTATATACCATACCTGCCAACTTTTTAAAACTCTTCTCCGGGAGAAGCCCAGAGAGGAGTGAAATGGGGGCGGGAAGAGGCTACGTTTTGGGGGCGGGGCGAGGCTAATGTCACTAAGCCCTGCCCCCACGATATGCAACCACATTAATTTGCGGGTCTGTGGACGGGGCGGGGCTAAAATGAAGTTAAAATTACACAATTTGCGTCATTTTAGCCTCGGGAGCAGGGGCTGTGGCGATAATGCGGGAGATCTACCCAAGTCCCCTAGCCTGAATGAAGTAGACACTGTGTGCATGTTAAGCGGCGTGGATGGGCCAATAAAGCGGTTTCCGCAACTACCATTTAGTGTGTGAGTACTCTGTAACTTTGGCCATAACAAGTGTTCCGGTTTGCCCTCAGCGATGTAATCTGTAATGCTTTCAGGAAAACAACTAGTTACGGAAACTGCTGGCTGGACTGAAAGTTGTGTAAAGTGGTTTCAGTTTTATTACAGAGACCTGTTTCTGCTAGAAGTGAATCCTCCTCCTGGCTATACTGCCACCTAGTGGTAAAGTGTGTAAGATCAGTCATTGTGTCTTGTTTTGTACCACTACAATTATTTTTCCTGTAGAGCCATTTTCTGTTTACATCCTGAGGAAGTCAGATTTGATGTACAGAATTAATGAGAGATTTTCTTATAACTATTGGACAACTATCAAAAATATTTTTTACTAAATAATGTGGAAAAGGGTATTTTCAAATAATTTTTGTATACACTGAATGTATTAAAGGGCTTTCGGAAGCAGTTTTCGTGAAAAACGACTTCAAGCACTTTACGGGCCTGGTTCAAAGTTGATCACAGGTTAAGCGATTATGGAATGACTGCGCGTCAGAAATTGCATATGGATTGTAAATGCAATTTGGCAAGGTTGTCTGCCAGGAAGCTAGCATTTGGGGGTAGTAACCGACCATTTTTAGGGAGTGTTCGAAAAAATGCAGACGTGCCCAGGTGTTTCAAGGGAGGGTCTGTGTCGTCAGCCTCTGCCTCCATCAGCCTGTCTCTGGCGTAGATGACCGGTAGAGTCAGGCCAACTCACATTTGCACAGACTGGAAAAATCATAAGATGGTTTTTGAATTGCTTATGGATTTGTGACTGGATAGTGAATATTGATATTTTCACAAATACACTAGCAGATTTGCATGTGGGGATAATCTTTCTGTCTGGGCAGTAGCTATCTACGTTGCAGATGAGCAATCAGGCCCTAAGTTACATTATTTTAATTAAGTAGATCGCTTTTCTCATTCTTGAGATTTTGAAAACCAAAAATGCCCAGGGGGAGCCCTGCAATATCAACGCTATCTGTAGATGGCATTTAGCAGGCTTTCCTCAGGGTCCCAAACTCCTGTTTTGATAGGCAGAGCTGTGAGTCGGCTGCTGTGATCAGCTATGTGGTCTAAATGGACTATAAGCTGATCACTGTAAAAACAAAAAAGGAAAATAAAAACTTACCTGTACACTCAGTGGTCCGCTGATGAAATGATCTCTCTCCTCCAGTCAGCTTGTTGCCGGGAGTTGGGCTTTAAACCGCCATCTCATTTAAAAGTATGACATGCCGGTTGGTAGCAGATCTGACCGGGGTCACTGAGCAGGAGTCCGGTAACCAGATGACTCTGCAGTCACTGGGCAGGTAAGTGTATGCGGAGGGGCAGGGAGGGGGTAGCTCTTGTTGGTAACATCTCATGTTCTAAGCTTCCAAAATGTATAAATTTGAGAAAATAAAATGCAGAGAGCAGGGAAGGGCTGCTTTCCGAGCCCCTGTCCGTGCACCTGCAAGAACGTATATAACGCCGTTAGGACTGCATATTGCAATGCAATGCTGGGCGGTAAATCCCACACAGATCGCATTGCAAATGCGATTCTATGGTAAAAGGGCCCCGGTTTGTCCTACTGACCTTTACCAAAGTGCTGATGAAAAAAAAAACCAATATTTATCTTGCCTCCAGGCACCTGGTACAGACTTATGCCTCTGACTACCGCCGTTCATAGATGGTATTGCGGTGGATCCTCACAATTGGCCCTTATTCTGGTCGGTGCGGTCGGAGCCGAATATGCGGCCAGGACCGTGCGTTCTAAACCCCACCTTCCGTACGGATCACTCACTCCGTCCGAATGCGGTAAGAAATATTTCTCATGAATACACCTCCTCCATCTCAGGGAACCTCCCCCATCAGTCGCAGACCATCGAATGCAGGACCGAGTGGTCCACCAGCTCCCGCAACCTCAGACCACACGGGCATTTCTCCGTGCAAAAGCAGGGATCTGGGCGGGCAGCTGACATCCGGCGATGTCATATGTCCGCCCCCTACACGTGCGTCACGACCGCATTACCATACGTACGCCCAGCGTTTTCATGGGAACGCCCATGAAACGCGGGGTGTACACATATGGTAATGAGCCCAAACAGCCCTTCACGCCCTTCTCCACCCCCTGTTCGGAGTGTACACATTTCATGCGGAATGTAGACGTGCGTTCCGTTCGCACATGCGCAGACACAAAACATCGGCGTACCGACCGCACACGGACATTACCGCACCAACCAGAATAAGGGCCATTTAATATCGCTGTCCCCTACTGCAGTGGTTCTTACTTGCACTACTTGATTACCACCAAACAGGTCATGTTTTCCTGATTTCTATAACCATGCACAGGCCGAGTAGATCTATTTTGCTTGGTCAGTAATTATCTCCCCTCTTTTCAGAGTGAGAAATCCTGAAAACATGACCTGTTTGGTTTCCTTAATGACAGGAGTGGAGGACTACTGTCCGAGTGCACTAGAGACCTATATATAATTCAATATTTGCAGATTATTCCCTGAAAACTACCTCTGGATGGTCCTATATTGCTCCAGTCCACTCTCATGCATCTAAAGCTGGGTACACACTATAGGATACATTGTTTACGATACGCACAATATGATACGAGCTTTTATGTGTGAGACCAGCGTGGCATGTCAGCTATTGGGCAGTACTTGACTTGTGGGTACATGTAAATTTAGAAATGATGACCAATGGTTTCAGCAGCCAGCAAATGCCAGAGATGCCGAAAAGTGACAGAAAATCTTTGGAACCACACAGTGTAACTAATATGCAAAACAGATGGGAGCTGCTGATTGGAACTTGTTTTAAATAAACACTCTAGTGCAAACTTGCCTACTTTAGATTTCACCTCTCTCCGGGAGAGGCAACACGTCAGGGGGGCGGGGGCAAGGCTGACATCACTTTGCCCCTCCCCTCATGCCGGAAAATGCCGTGATTCGCTGGCTGCGGAGAGGGGACGGGGCTTAAATGCCGCGAAATGCCGCAATCGCGTCATTTATGCCCCACCCCCTTACTGTGATTTACAATAATTAAACCAGCGGGCAAGGGTGGAGCGGGAGCTATCACCAGAAAGGGGGAGACTTGCCCAACTTCCTGAGGGGGGGGGGGGGGGGGGGAGAAGCACCTGATTTTCGGGAGGCTCCCGGCCATTCCGGGAGGGTAGGCAAGCCTGCTCTAGCGATAATGTGTGTCCTAATTAGGGTATTGTAGCAGGATATCCTTCAACTGATACTACAAATATAAAGTGCTGCATTAATCTTCTTTTTCTAATACACAGAGGTATATTCAAGGCCCTGATAGTGAGCTATCGACGGTGGGAAGTGCCGGATAGCTCCGACATAAGTGTATTCAACTTACCAAAATCCGACCGCCGAAATATCACGACACTTTCTCCCTCTATGGGTGTCCACAACACCCATAGAGGGAGAATAAATTAGTGTGCCGAGTGTGCCAAGTTCCCCCCTTGTCGGGATTTTGTACCAATCCCCTTTATCGGTCAGATATTTTGTCTGACAGAGGGCAGGGCCCGCACCGCTCTGTCCCCACTGCCAGCAAACCCCCCCCCCCCTTCATTACACAGCTGCGCCCACGGCTCTGCGGCGGTTCATCTGGCCGCAGCCCACCGCACCATGACAGCCCCCTGCAGAGCCGGCCCTAGCCTAAATGACGCCCTAGGCAAGATTTTGGCTGGTGCCCCCTAGCACCGCCACTAGTTCTGCCTCTGACCCTGCTCCCCTTTCCCAGCACCATCAACCCTCATCATAGCAGTCATCATTTTGGTGCTCCTACCCGCAATATTTTAAATAGAAACAGTGCACACATTTGGTGCGCAGCCCAAACAGGGGTGTGTTCTTGCTGGGAAGGGGCATGGCCAGGGCAATAGTACCCCCAATTCAAATTATGCCACACAGTAGTGCAACTTTATTCACATTATATCATGAGATGGTGTCCCTTATTCACGTTCCATCACACAGTAGTACCACTTTACCTTATATACATTACTCCTCACATTATTCACATTATACCCTTAGAAAAAAATCCAGAGAAAATATTGTATTTTAGGCACCTCCATGGCCATAGTGCAACCCAGCACAAAGCAGTGTGTACTGGGCAGAGGAGAAGAGCTGCAGGCTGCTGCTGTCACTTAAGGGGAGGGGCCCTTCCATCAGACTTTGGCCTGGGTAATTTGTACCCCCTACCCCTTTCTCTCTGCACCCCTGATAATACCACACAGTAATACCCCTTACACACGACACACATTATTAATGTCCTTATAACCATAATGCCCCTTACACATTATGCCAACCTTTATTAATGCCCTTCATACACATAATAACACACATAATGCCCCTTACACATATGTTGCACATTATTAATGCCCTTATACGCATGACACACATAATGCCCATTACACATATGTTGCACATTATTAATGCCCTTATACACATGACACACATAATGCCTGTTACACATATGCCGAACACTATTGAACAACCAACCCACCCGCAGACAGCACTCGCACAGCCGTTAACACTGTGACCTCTGCTTGGATACAGATGTTTCCTCATACATCTTGACTCAATAAGCCATGCAGCTCCTGGCCAGTTCTGCTAACGTTGGGTGCCTTTTTTGCTGAAAATTCGTCTTATTTGCATTGTTATGACCAGCACACACACGGAGCTTCCAATTATTAAAATGCTATGCGGCATACCTATATTCTGTGAGCCACTGTGGTTGTACCTGCATACAGAATGCTATGTTACAGTGATTTCCATGAATACACTGACTATTTCATATGCAGATACAGCCTCACTCACACACAGAATATAGGCATGATGCATATCATTTTAATCAGCAGAAGTTGCTGATGCCCCTAGGCATTCCAAATGCCCTAGGCAATTGCCTAGTTTGCCTATGCCTAAGGCCGGCTCTGCCCCCCTGGCCAGCAGGCCAGTCGGGAGCCCCCATGGCGCGACGTGAATGACGTCACGCGACACACGCCCTTTCTGTGTGAGGATATGGTGCCGCCGTATTTGTGTCAGGAACAGCAGGTTACAGTGTGTCCGCCCCCCTCCCACCCGTGCTAAAGGTACGGTAACTCAAGATATTAAACAGAAACCATTGACTGGGAGGGGCGCGGTGCCTCTCTCGGCGGCTGCTGCTTCTGCTGTCTGCAAGGCTGTTATTAATATTAAGTGAGCACCAAAAACAAAAAAAACTATATACAGTATTTAATCCTCGCAACCCTTTTTCTTTTTTTTTTCAGGAAGTCACTTAATATATGTTAAAGGAGTACAATTACAATACAGAGCAGCGGGAGATTTATGACCGAACCAGGAGCCTCCTGCAGGATGTGGAAGGGTAGTCAACTATGACAGGATAACTTATATAGAACCACCATAGTAGGCATCATTGTGTAGAGAATATTGATCCACATCAGTCCCTGCCCCATTGCCCCAATAGGACCCATTCCAGGTGAGGCCAAATGCTCTGTTTCTGGCCTTCCAGTGGCAGTTGTAGATGTGGAGCTGAAGAAAGAGGAGCCCCACCAACTGCCAGGGAGTCCTGGACTGTAATGTTTGGCATAGTATGGGGTGGCAGTTGGTGTGGATCCCCTGTTTGAATTTTGGAATGTTCTGCAGCCCCCACATCTGCCACTGGCATGGAAGACCAGGAACAGAGCATTGTGTTCCTCCTGGAATGGGTGATGTTGGGAGGTACAGCATCGGCAACCTGCCTACCTCCTAACAATTCTCTGGTTTCTGTTGTTCTTCGTTGCACCTGTGTCCTGGACACCAGCCAAGTACTGTGCAGTGGTTTGATGCAAACAGGAAATTCAAGCAGTCGGGGCACCTGCACTTAGCTGGTACATTTTTTATGCCAGCTCTTTGCCTCTAGGGGGCGCTGTGCTGCAGATAGAGCTATGCAGTTGGCTAACGTTAAAAGCAAGGTGCAGAAAAAGCAAAGCGTAACCCACATGACAGTAATGCTAGATACACACTGACTGACTGACTACAGAAACAATACACAATACCACCCTCTAAACGTGCAATTTCCAGGGTACTCATGCGCAGATTGCCAAAAAAGATGGCCGCCTCTTTTATCATAGCCTGGAGATGGCCGAATCCAGGGCTGGCGCTCACATCATGTGACCTGGCTAGTCCCACCCCCAAGTAGGCATCGACATGGGGACACCCAGCATTTCTATCGGCAGGACCATAAAACGCTGTGCGTTCCCGTACTTCAGCCCCCTACCCGCCCCCATTCCTCCCACTATGGAGTCAATTCGGACCGTAACAAACGATGGTCTGTAATGTGGCAGTTAGGAGCTGTTTGGTTGGTACTTTATCTCTCTCTCTCTCTCTCTCTCTCTCTACAATTACCCCTCTGCACATGGAGGGCAGTGGCTCCTGGACGTGCCCCCGGGTGATATCTGAGGATAAGAGCCAGCTCTGCGAGTGCTGATGGGACAGGCGCTGGTTGTGTCTCCAATTGGTGGTCTATTTATAGATCATGCATTCAGCTGGATATGTCTAGAGATGACCAAACAGCTGAGGCCGCGCTGCCACAGGGTAATAATCTGATCTGCAGGGCGGGTACTGACAGATCGGATGACATCACCACACAAACAGATGATGATGACAGATCGGATGACACCACACTGTTGCTAATGAACTCCAATAGATCGATGTAACTTTACATTCGGGATACACCGCGGGACAGGTCCTTGTCAGATGTGCTGTCGTGCAGTGGGCACAGGCAGGGCAGCAGAGAGCCTGGCTGGACCCAGGTACCTTTTAGGGGAGTGGCCAAACAGCAGGAGGCGTGGCCAGGTACCATTAGAAAACAAATACAGGAAAAATTAGCACTTTAAGCACCTCCCTGCCCGCACTGCAGCCCAGCGCACAGCAGCATGTGTTAGGGATGGCCATCGATGGTTGCCATCGATAGTGATTCTGCAACCAGCCATCAATATAATCATAAACGATGTGATGGATAATCAGGGTTGCCGACCCTCCCGGAATTACCGGGAGTCTCCCGAAAATCCGTCCTCCCAGGAAGGGTGGGCAGCCCTCCTGGAATCAGGGGGACCCCCACTGAGCCCCCCAATCGCGGCATTTAAATGCCGCAATCCGCGGGTCTCAGAGGAGGGGGCGGAGCTAAAAAGTCACACTTGTGTTATTTTAGCCCCGCCCCCTCCATGGAGATCAGTAATTTCGTCTATTTCCTGTAATGGGGGCAGGGCTTAATGATGTCACAGTCAAGCCCCGCCCCCGAACGGGTAATGAAAGTTTCCTCTCCGGACTTCTCCCAGAGAGGAGCATTTGAAAGTCGGCAACCCTGTGGAAAATCATCAATAGTTTTAGCTATGGTTATCCATTATCTTTAACTGAATGGCCCGTGAGCCAATCAGAATGTGGGGGTGGGCATTTTGGGTGTCGGAGCACCTTGAATATAAAAAAAAGAAACATTGGTTTTCCTTTGCCATTGATGTAGGGAGACCATCTGCAGCTGCTTCTGACAGGTAATGGGGGCCCCACTGGGCCCCTCTTCAGACCTAGGCCTGGGTAATAAGTACTTCTCCCCCCTAATCCAGACGTGACCTGTTGCCCCAGCTCCTCAGCTGCTTCAGGTACAGATGTGCTTGTTATAGCTTCTCACACTTGTTCACAATGCCTGATAATGTGTTAATACAGACAGTGGTGCTGTTTCCCGTAGCAATGTACTGATAGCTAGAAGCTGATTGGTTGCTACCGGCAACTTATCCGGACTGTCCATCTGATACTATTGGCAAATGCCAGAAGGGCTGGGTAACCTAGAGAGCAGGGCTGGCAGAATTCTCCACTCAGCTTCCCTTTTACAGGACCAGATGCACTAAGCTTCAAAAGTGATAAAATGGAGAGTGATAAACAACCAGCCAATCAGCTCCTGCCTGACATTTTTCAAACACAGTCTGTGACATGGCAGGTAGGAGCTGATTGGCTGGCTGGCTGCCTATCACTATCCATTTTATCACTTTTGAAGCTTAGTGCATCTGGCCCCAAGAGAGAGGGAACGCCTTCCAATGGGACAGCCAGTCCTGCGGGTGACTGACAGGTAGGCAGGGCCAGCGCCACCACTAGGCAGCTTTAGGGGCACATTTATCTTGATCGCATTTACAATGCGATCTGGGCGGAATATTACCGCCCAGGATCGCATTGTAAAATGCGATCATATCGGGGCAATGTATTAATATTAAGGGTTCGAAAGGAGCCCGTCCCTGCGAAGCCCTAACCCGGAAGCCGGGGGGTCAGCGCATGCGCGGTTATGCGCTGACCCCCGCCGACCCCTCTTACCACACTGCCCGAGCAGGGCAGTGCAATGTGTAGCCATAGGCTACAATGGGCTATCGCCATATCAGAATGGCGATGGCCCAGGGGTGCGATGCCGGGCTGCCCGATGTTGATACATCGGGCAGCTTTGCATCCCCCATAGAAACGGATGGCGGATGCGGACGGCGGCGGTGCAGGGGGGATCGCAGCAGGGATTGGAGATTCCTGCTGCGGTCCCCCTATGATACATTTAGGGGATACTTAATATTTGCGGCTAAACATGTATGGGTTGATAAATGGGCCCCTTAGGCATTTGCCTGGAGGGCGGCAGGAGGAAGCCGGTGTATCACACCCCTGTGGAGCAATGCGAATGCCCTTGCCTCATTATTCGCCCCCCTTTCCGTGGAGCAAGTGAGCACTGGGGAGCCCCCCACCCCACCTTTTGCTCCCCAGTGCAGGTAGTACTTCCAATAGGGAGTCAATGCCAGTCACAGCAGTGTAGCCAGTGCAGGCCTGCAGCCTATAGGTAAAATCCGCCATTACACCCTAACCTCTGTGCAGTAGGACGTGGAAGACATCCAGGAGTGTGCCTAATTCTTCTGAGACATGAGAATCCCCTGGACATTTCGGGAGAGTAGGCACGTGTGCTGTCACCTGCTGCAGGCAGCCATTTGTAAGCTGAACTAATATTTGAGGTTGCAGCCTTTCATAAGGAATTACTGGCCTAACACCGCTCTGTGCCTCATGCCTCAGCGATGTAATACTGCGACACTGGAATATAAAATGAAAAGTGCTTATTTCAGAGTTACCTACCCAAGCAAGTCCTGTGGGACAGTCCTGTTTGAGGTTCTTATCTCCTGCTACACTGCATGATAAATCAAATCTCCCAGATTATTTACTGCAGACAGGGTCCCACTAAGGAATTTGCAAGGACAGCCATTTGCTGCAGTCACTATGGGGCCCATTTATCAAGCCATCTTTGCGGCTAAATCCCCGAAAACACATGTTTTCAGGGTTTAGCCGCAAATATTAAGTATCCCCTAAATGTATTATAGGGGGACCGCAGCAGGAATCTCTAATCCCTGCTGCGATCCCCCTGCACCGCCGGCGGCCTCATCCCCCATAGGTTTCTATGGGGGATGCGAAGCTGCCCGATGTATCAACATCGGGCAGCCGGGCATCGCACCCCTGGGCTATCGCCATTCTGATATGGCGATAGCCCATTGTAGCCTATGGCTACAATGCTCGGGCAGTGCGGTAAGAGGGGTCAGCGGGGGTCAGCGCATAGGTCAGCGCATAACCGCGCATGCACAGACCCCCCCAGCTTCCGGGTTAAGGCTTCGCAGGGACGGGCTCCTTTCGGAGCCCTGTCCCCTTAAAATTGATACATTGCCCCGATATGATCGCATTTTACAATGCGATCCTGGGCGGTAATATTCCGCCCAGATCGCATTGTAAGTGCGATCATGATAAATGTGCCCCTATGACTGTTATCTGGGCACAGCAGTCCCCCTGTTGTCTCTCAGGAACCCCCTGCAGCAGAGAACACTGTGTAACGGTAGTCTTCTTCTCTCAGTGTCTACCAATGCTCGGCAGTGTGATCTGAGGGTGAGAATGTTTTATTAGTAACAGAAGCATAGAATTTGACAGGATATAACCACTTCTTCCCATCTAGTCTTTAGTTAAACACACATAAATACAGCAAGTATGGCTTATTGTAATTGGTTTTTATTCTGCGTTTGACCATATTAGGTGCCCGGTTGGAGTGGAATTGTTGCCCACATGAGATAGTGTAACTCTGCGGAGAGTGCAGCCGTGCAGTACAACCAGCAGCTGGGGCAGAGCACGTAATGACGGTGCTGCCAGTGCAGGGTGTCGGAATGCACAGCTCTGACCGGCACAAGGGGACCACACTTGTTTTGCTTACGAATGCAAACCGGCCTTCAGCCAAAAATAATCCTGCTTTGTTTAGCGGCTACAATGGACGTTACATTTGGTGTGTCGCCCCAGAAATTGCCTGTCTCTGCCTGTTACTGTACTAAAGCAGCATACAGATGCCAATAGACTATGGCTAGGATTCAGATTGTACTGTTATCCCTTATAGCAACGCATGAATAAAAGAAGCAACTTTTTAGGGGAATATATATATATATATATATTTAGTGCTGGGGCAACAATTACATTTTTCCATTGCTCGTTACCAGGGGGGATTACATGCTTGTTGCCAGGGGCGATTGCATGCTCATTTTTTTTTTTTTTTACTGTAAATGAATTCGGTTAACACCACATGTTGCATCTACACTGAAAAATATGGTAATTTTTTAGGCTATTTATTAATTTGATATTTCCAGGACAACTTACTGCCAGGTTTGGGCCTGGCAAGGTCTACTGCGCAGCATGGCCTTCTGGCTGCACCCATGCAAGCGTACACTACGTGGATGGATCTGGAGACTCCACTATGGGAATGATTGCAATTTTGTAGCTTATAATGTCATCTGAAGATGGCATTCCTTACGAGGAACAAAGTGCTTCTCAGAGCTGGAGAAATTGTACCAGACTTCATTACCCAATGTCAAAAATGGTGACAGCTGTATCCTGCATTACGTATCTGTTTGATGTCTCTTGTGATCAGTGTAGAGACACTTATATCATTCATTAATGGCATGCGTTCGCAAACACAAGGTGTGCTGGGCCGTGCGCTGGGTGTGTTTAGTAAATGACCATATAAAAACTAGGCGTTTTAAAGACCATTTTTATGTGGAACATAGTGTAAGACCGTTTTTACCCTGCTCTGCTTCTATTGGGTAAAAGCCATATCACAAAAGAACGAAACGTAAAACATCTCCGGAATGTTCTTTGTTAGTTAGGGAACACCCTCGTTACAGACCTGAAGCATTTGCTGTTCTGATCACCACCTATTGACTGGCGCCTGCACAAATGTCCCCACGATAACAGATGTAAGCAGTGTGCCCGTCCCAGGTCACCCCTGAAGCCTGGCTTTACCCTGACACGATGATTTGGGGGAGAGCTGCAGGCTGGACACTAAGCAGAGAGAGGGGAGGAAGCAGACGCTGTCCACAGCCTCCTGGACACTCACATTTACTAATATCCTGGGAGAACAAACCTACGGAATTAACTGTGAGACAAACATTGGGCCTAATTCAGTCCTAGCGCATGGGTATGGCCCATAGTACGCCAGCACTAGGCCATCCTGTAATAAAATCCAGCTTGTTTTTTTATCACTGGCTATACGCAAGGTGATTTACAGGAAGCCGGCGTTTGTGAGTGGTAATCGGACATGTTCTGGGAGTGTCAGGGAAAATGCAGGCATGTCCATTTGGTTGAGGGGAAGTCATGTGATGTCAGCTCCGCCCCCGATCAGCCTGATTCTATCACAGCCGCTGAGTAAGTCCTGGGCTACACACACACTGCACACACTGGGGAATCATTACATGGTGAGCGGCTGGTATCTGGCAGTGTCAGGGAATGTACAGGTGTGTGAGGAGAAGTCATGTGACATCAGCTCCGCCCCCGATCAGCCTGATTCTATTGCAGCTGCTGAGTGAGTCTTGGGCTACGCACAGACTGCACACACTGGGGAATCATTACATGGGGAGCGGCTGTTATCTGGGAGTGTCAGGGAATACGCAGGCGTGGCCAGGTGTGTGAGGAGAAGTCATGTGATGTCAGCTCCGCCCCCGATCAGCCTGATTCAATCACAGCCGCTGAGTAAGTCCTGGGCTACGCACACACTGCACACACTGGGGAATCATTACATGGTGAGCGGCTGTTATCTGGCAGTGTCAGGTAATACGCAGGTGTGGCCAGGTGTGTGAGGGGAAGTCATGTGACATCAGCTCCGCCCCCGATCAGCCTGATTCTATTGCAGCTGCTGAGTGAGTCTTGGGCTACGCACAGACTGCACACACTGGGGAATCATTACATGGGGAGCAGCTGTTATCTGGCAGTGTCAGGGAATACACAGGCATGGACAGGTGTGTGAGGAGAAGTCATGTGATGTCAGCTCTGCCCCCGATCACCCTGATCTGGGCTATGCACACACTGGGGAAATTTTTTTTATGGCGAGCAGGGGCGGGCTGGGCCGGGGGGCAGGATGCCACATGCCCCCCAGGCCGGTATGTACTGGCTGGACCCGGGCCAGCTGTCACCTGCTGCCGCAGCCGCCGACTCCAGGTCCACTGTTCAGCCGCACTGTGCTGCCCAAATGTAAGGCGACGGCCCCTGCAAAAATGGCCGCCGCCTTAGTGAAGACAGACACTAGAGGTACTGCCATACCTCTAGTGTCTGTAAAATGAGAACAGCGCAGCCAGCGTTACCCGGAAGTGCGGATTCGGGTAGCGCTGGCGCGCTATTTAAAGGTAGAGACTACTACATGGAACCCCTTGACAACGAGCAAGTACCCTGTCTCCCACCTGCAAAAAATATCACTCCCCATGGCAACAGCACTCACCCTATGGAGTGTTACATGCCTCTTCCTCCAGCAATGAGCATGTAGCACTCCATAGCAACAGCATGTAATTTCCACTAGCAATGAGGATGTAAATCCCCCATGGCAACAAATGATACCCCTGGCAAGAAGCATGTAACTCCTGGCAACGAGCGATATTCCTCTGATAATGAGCATGAAGGTAAGCAGCAGTTAAATGGTATAATATGTAATAGGCATTATTATGTTTAATGGGCATCACAGTGTTGGCATTATGTGTAATGGGCAGTACGGCGAGTGTCATTATGTTTTATGGGCATTGCATCATTGGTATTATGTGTAATGGGCATTACGGTGTTGGCATTATGTGTAATGGGCAATACGGTGTGTGGCATTATATTTAATTGTCATTACGGTGTGTGGCATTATGTGTAATGGGCATTACGATGTTGGCATTATGTGTAATGGGCATTACGGTGTGTGGCATTATGTGTAATGGGCATTACGGTGTTGGCATTATGTGTAATGGGCATTACGGTGTTGGTACTATGTGTAATGGGCATTACGGTGTTGGCATTATGTGGAATGGGCATTACGGTGTTTGGCATTATATCTAATGGGCATTACGGTGTGTGGCATTTTGTGTAATGGGCATTACGATGTGTGGCATTTTGTGTAATGGGTATTACAATGTGTGGCATTTTGTGTAATGGACATTACGGTGTTGGCATTATGATGTGTGGCATTATATTTAATTGACATTACAGTGTGTAGAATTATGTTTAATAGGCATTGCGTTGTTGGTATTATGTGTAATGGGCATTACGGTGTGTGGCTTTATGTGTAATAGGCATTACATTGTAAATTTTTGCACCATGCCATCCGCACTCACTGTCCCGATTTCTGGTGTATGTGTGTGGGGGAAAATGATTGTTTAATCCTTGCTGTATACTTGAAGGGAGAGGGTAGGGTAGTGAAATGATGGCGATGGTGGTGGGCCACTTGCTTGTGTAGCCCCCCAGTCTGAAAGTTGCCAGCCAGCCCCTGATGGCGAGCGACTTGCAAATGGATTTGCAGCTAATCTCAGGCTTGGACGGATTTCACTGTGGCAGGGCGGCATATACCTGATTGCTGGGCTCCAAACGTTAGCACCCTAGCGACCCCGTCTGAATTAGGCCCATTGTCCTGTTTCTTCAAATACATTTTGCTTTAAATGTTTATTTTTTATTTTTTTATCTGTACATTATTATAGTCTATTACCTACTAATCCAAAATAAATTGATATTGGATTAGTTGTTTAACAATGGGTGTCTATGAAAGGTTGTTCTTCCTATAGCTTGGATGTAAATCTGACAGCCGCAGGGAAAAACAATCGACTCAGTATTGCGATTCCGTCTCACAGCTGCAAGATTGTCCGGTTTAATATGGTTACTGGTTGGTGTAGCAGTGCCCCTCACAGGGTCTCTGGTCACAGGGCACCACAATGTTGAGATGGTTCAACATGCCAACAGGCACAAGGTCGACATCCTGAAAATGTTGACATGTTCACATCTGAAATCTCGCTATGTAAAGCAGTGGTGCCGCTGCGGGGTAGGTGAGAACGGGAGGGTGAGGGTTAGGCACTATACAGGCAGGTTAGGTTGCTGATAAGGGAGGGGGTGGTTTGGCAGGGTAACGCAATAGGTGGGTTAGGGATAATGGAACTGCGCTCCTCAGATCTCTCCGCTGGAAGTTCTTCACGCATGACCGCCGGGACTTGGAAGAAGATGCTGGAGCTGCTTGTTAAACACTCCCACAAAACGTTCGGTTAACACCCCACACGCCTGCTTCCTGTCAATCACCATGCAACCGTCGTGCATTTAGACTGGACAGCCTCTCGCATGCATACTGAGAACTTTACGCTTGCGCAATGTATTAAAAATCCCAGGCGGTGCGAATTCCCAGCTGTGCGTTCAGGTTAATATAAGGCCCACAGTCATCACTATGGAGGTGCAGAATACCCCTGGGGGTTACACCAAAACGCCAGCTCCTCAGCAGTAAGAGGGAACCGAGTGCTGCATTGTAACATTATCCTGCAGCACCTGGCTCCCATCACAGAGATCTCCAAGGACAGCCCAACATCTCTGCGAAATGTTGGGCAAGCCCCCAAAGTGATGGAAATTTGGGCATTTGTTTCTGTTTGCAGGTGCTTGCCATTGCCAAGAGAGGCTGTTGGCTAGTATTAAAGCGACCATCATGCTATAAGTAACAACTTGTGCTAGCATCTAGGATAAGGTTAATTGTATAATTTAAGACTATGGAAAAGATTTGCTGTAGTGGCAGAACGTCTTCATCTCTGGCGTCAGTGGGGGAAATTTACTAAAGGAAATTTGTAAAAAAAAAAATAGGTGTATTTGTATCCAGAAATACACTTATTTTTGACATTTACTATCCCGAAAATACGGCAATTCGTAGTCGTATTGATGTGCTATCAATTCGAATACGAATTGCCGTATTTTCGGGATAGTAAATGTCAAAAATGAGTGTATTTCTGGATACAAATACACCTATATTTTACAAATTTCCTTTAGTAAATTTCCCCCAATGTGTCAGTTGTCCTCACTGCTCCTAGCGTTCCCGGATGTATTCTGTATGCCTTCTGGTGCAATAAGGACACCCATCTACGCCATTGCACTTGTTTATGCACCTGGTCAGGCTACCCCATGGGCATGCACAGTGTATTAGGCTGGCCGGTGGAATAGGCCGTGTGGGATGAGCATGCCATGGCTAAGGGTAGCCTGCTGCCGGGAGTAATGCTCCCCTTCTCTGGCAGGTGTAGCAGAGGTTTGCACAGCTCAGGCTGAGAAGCCGGGATAATGGAGCAGGTTGCCGTCAGACTGGCTTTTCCCGCCACAGTGTAGTTTAACGCTCTCTCCAGCCAGACTCCTAAACTGTGCTCATTAGTGCAGGAATGCTGCAGGACTGGAAACCTGTGTGTGTGTGTGTGTGTGTGTGTGTGTGTGTGTGTGTGTGTGTGTGTGTGTGTGTGTGTGTGTGTGTGTGTGTGTGTGTGTGTGTATAAGTCCTGTACATATTCTCTTTGTCACCTTGTAAAGATATTGTCATTATTAAGTTTGCAAGTTGGAGACTGATGGCAACTGGACATCCGGGGACAGCACCAATGAATCCCATGTCCTGGATAAATGCATTTGTGTATATACAATATATATATTGCTGCATTATTAGTATATTATTGCATGGCCTCTATGTACACAGATGCTAAAACGCAACCTAGTGGCGGATCCTATATCTTTAAAGGAGGGGGCAGCTGCAACTGCCTGTGCTGCCTACTGTAGCCAGCCGGGTCCAGGGAAATTCTATAATGGATCTGTCAGGTGACGGACTGTTGCATTTGCATAAGCAGCTTTGGGACTGCACATGCATAAAACATTGGCTCGTATGGACTGCATCGGTTGCAGCCCATAAGAACTGGCTAGAGCTAATGATCAGGCAGGGAATAACTTCCTACAGGAAGCCAACTCTTTGCTTATCACAGCCCGGACTGGCAGTCCCAGATGGAGGAAGCATTTCCCAATGGGACTGCCTGTCATGTAAGTGAGTGACAGGTCACAGTCACAGTGAAGCCAGTGCAACTGCCTCACTGAGGTGGCGGATTTTACTGGGGGCGGGGGGCGCTGTAGTCCTGCAGGTGAAATGCGCAAAAACGTAAGAGAACCCTGGAGATGACAAGATTTATACTGCATGCGGTATATATATCTAGACAGGCGATAACGACACGCGGGACCGTGTTTTGCTGTTGCTGGGAAGCGATCTGGTAAAAGTGATCTAGTCACCCCATATGTATGCTGCAGTAGATCCTGCCCAGTGTGATCCTTTGGTAAAAGGGCCCCAATGTGTGTCTGTACAGGTCATTTCTGTACATGATCTGCCAACATGATCATACAGTGCGTTCTCACTCTCCGTCATAGCTGAGTAGCATAGCGCCACCTAGTGTTTAATTTGGATTTCGATTTTAATTGAGCAAAGTGTAACAGATAAGTGTTTAAAATTTTGCCTAAAATAAGCATTATGCGTGCAGGTCATAGCCAGAATGGGATGTAGTCATGTCTACAACAAAAATCTAGATAATTGTAAAGGCCTACAGCAAAATGTTGATGGTCATTGGGTTAACATGAACATTAGGTCAACAGCTAAACTTTTGTATTCTGGCGCTTATACTGTACTTTGGCGATCATCATATGTATATAGATGTGAATATACTACCTATAATATATATATATATATACATATATATATATATATACACACAAAACAGAGGGGGTTTGCAGGTGCACTAAGCAATCATAACTGCTAACATATATTCCTTTTATAATTCATTTCTGAGGATGTTAGCATACATTTGGCCAAATATATCTACCTGCTCACCACGTTAAGGTCTCCTCAATAGAGCAGGTCCCTAGCACTATGGGGTTCATGCCTGGGGTGCAGGGCACCCCCAAGACAGCCCAGCAAAACCACCCCAGGGCATCACATAAATAAAATATAGCTGTGAAGTGTAATATAGTGTAAAGTGTCATAGAATGTAGGGTATGTGTAAGCAACTAATAGTGATAAAGGGTGTGTCAAAAAAGAAAAAATGTGGAAAAAATGTGAAAGAATACATATAAAAAAAGACATACATAGAAAAATGATATGTTTATGTGAGACTATGTGTAAAGTAGTGATGCCCTGGAGTGGTCCAGCCAGACAAGCTCAAGGGGACCCCGCACCCAGACAACAACCCCAAGAAAACTGACATTTATAGATTATTAGGACTTACTTGGAATTATGCCTTCATCACAGTTGCATACCTCCCAACTTCTGTGTTGGGGAAATAGGGACACTTCGCCGCGCGAGCGCCCGAAAAGGGGGCGGTGCGTATGCAAATGAGGTTGCGGCTTATGCTAATTAGCTGCAACCTAATTTTCATACGAGAATAGACGCTGTGCGCATGCGCACAGCGTCTATTCTATTAGATTGGGGGGTCTCCCAACTGCCACCCCCCGCAACGGGACAATGCCTGCCGCGGGTGGGACAGCGGGACAGGACCCAAAAATCAGGACTGTCCCGCTGTAATCGTGACAGTTGGGAGGTATGCAGTTGTGCAGTCATTGCTAGTCCCTGCTTAAAAACATTTGAGGGTGGTGGGGGAGGCAGGGCCGGCGACAGGGGGGGCCAAGGGGGACATGTGTGACGGGCCCCGGCGATCTGAAGGGCCCCAGAGCGCACCCGGGGCCCGTCTGTAACCTCGTCTACTGTGAAGACTGTGCATGCCGCGTCTGTATGCTGATCAGTCCAACTGTGTGTTCAGCCGTGTGCCCGTGCCGCCGCCGGGTCTCTCCGGCTGCTGTGTCAGTGCGTATGGAGTCTGACACTGGAGAGCAGACTACTAGTGTCTGTGACCGACCGCCACAACAGCAACCCCTTCCTCAGCTGTGCGCACTGTGTGACGTCTGGGGTCACGCTGCAGAGCAACAGCGTGTCTGCCCCCGAGCCTCCAGCCTGCCTGCCTGACTGCCGCACCGAGCCTCCGGCCTGCACACCGCCGCACCAAGGGTGAGATTCACCAATACAGTATGTTTTCAAAAGTTGCATTAATTTAAATGCACCATTTTTTTTATGTATGTTAGCATTGTGCATTATTTGAGTGTACCTGCGATCTTCTGGTTGGATTTTTTCTTCCTCCTCTGGCAAAGCAGTAACTGGCCAGAGCAGATCCTCTGCTTCATCAGGTGGGGAGCTTCATGGTATCACCCTATTTTTATTTAATGAGCACCATTTGGCATTTATGTGACTGAATAAGTATGTTTCATGTAATATGCTTCAGCAATCACAGGCGTTGGGGGGGATATATGGTTTGGGGTGGGCTGCTGCATTTATTTATATTTGTCTGCTTTTGGTACCTTTTATTATTTTCCTCGCATGTCGCATCATACCTGCATCATCCATATCACCACACACCTGCGTCACCTATATCACTACACACCTGCGTCATACATATCACCACACACCTGCGTCACCCATATCACCACACACCTGCGTCACCCATATCACCACACACCTGCGTCACCCATATCACCACACACCTGCGTCACCCATATCACCACACACCTGCGTCACCCATATCACCACACACCTGCGTCACCCATATCACCACACACCTGCGTCACCCATATCACCACACACCTGCGTCACGCATATCACCACACACCTGCGTCACCCATATCACCACACACCTGCGTCACCCGTATCACCACACACCTGCGTCACCCGTATCACCACACACCTGCGTCACCCGTATCACCACACACCTGCGTCACCCGTATCACCACACACCTGCGTCACCCGTATCACCACACACCTGCGTCACCCGTATCACTACACACCTGCGTCACCCGTATCACTACATACCTGCGTCACCCGTATCACTACACACCTGCCTCATCCGTATCACCACACACCTGCGTCATCCGTATCACCACACACCTGCGTCACCCATATCACTGCACACCTGCGTCACCCATATCACTACACACCTGCGTCACCCATATCACTACATACCTGCGTCACCCGTATCACTACATACCTGCGTCACCCGTATCACTACATACCTGCGCCACCCGTATGCGTCACCCATATCACTACACACCTGCGTCACCCATATCACTACATACCTGCGTCACCCATATCACTACACACCTGCGTCACCCGTATCACTACATACCTGCATCACCCGTATCACTACATACCTGCGCCACCCGTATCACTACACACCTGCGTCATCCATATATGTTTGTGACTATTTGCATGTACTGTTACACAGAGTAATTAGAAGATTAAAACCAAAATAGGAGATGATGTAGACACGCCTGATTGGTGGCGTTAGACAAACCCATTTGGCGGTGTTAGACATGCCCAATAGATGGTGCTGGACACAACCCTATGACGGTGCACCCCCTAATAAAATGTGCTGTGCAGGCCTATGGCCGCAGGCTTATCGCCCTGACTGCTAGTGAGCCCAGTCGCCACAGATGACGGGAATCCCTGACATCCCCGGCTCTTTTCTAGTATTCCAGTGTCTTATATTTGGCAATACATGTATTGGTACATGCAGAAGAGGGTTGTGTGGGTTTGGGATTATGTGGGGGGCCCCAGAAATATCAGTGTACAGGGCCCCAAGATTTCTGTTGCCGGCCCTGGGGGGAGGGGTGCTAATCTAGGCAGAAGCAATCTCAGGCTATATATATATGGAATCAGGTTAAAAGCACATACAATATGCGTGTGCAACAAATAAACTTTTTATGGATTTGAACACTGCGCTAATTAAGGAAAACAGGTGAGTTTGACAGGAAGAATATATACAATTGAACTTATATTTAATTAATAAAATATATGGATTTATTTTCGTTATTGTAACAATAAAAAACACGTAAAATATATATATATATATTGATAAGGGATAGAAGATAGAGGTTAGTGCTTTATTGAGAGCTTTATACACAGATTGGGGGCCTTATTCTGGTTGCTTCGCAACGGCCCTGTGTTTGATGGTTGAGCTGTGTGCATTTCTGTGCATACGCAGTGTGTGTGCTCCCACGACACAGCTGATGGGGGGTGGAGAGGGGCATCAGGCAGCCCCATTAGCATTTGGGAATGGCCAGGGCTGCCGAGGGGGGGTAGGGGTGGGTACTAATTAACTGGGCCCGGGCTTGTTGGAGGGGCCCGGCAGGCTCGTCTGACACCCCCCCCCACCCATGCCTTCCCCTCCATCCCTCCCGGGTAGGTGTGTGCTGCTGCTGACGTGGGGGAGGGCAATAACGCCTTAAACATTTTGGGGGTGTGGCCTAATCACTGTAGGTGGCCACGCCTCCTGTGGGCGGTACGCCCGGCATACCTCTCGGCGGCCCTGAGATTGACATGCGGGGGGTGGGCGGCAGCTGACATCACCGGTAAACGCTGCCCGCCAGGAGAGTGCACGGTTGCCCCCCTTCGCCGACTGAATGCCCGCAGTTTCATGCGAATGGACATGTAAGCTGACACAATCCATTCGCGTATGGGCAAAAAATTGTTAGATGGTCGCCGACTATTAAATGAATTTTTTCCCGTTCACAAATAAAAGTCCGTCACGACGATGCCCAGCGTTTTTCAGGGTGCACCTACCGTTTTTGTGGGCACGCTCAGGAAACGCTGATCATCCCCATGGGTCATCCCCCTGCCCGCACCGGCCAATAGCGGCATTCGGGAGGCGGAGCCGCACGATGTAAACAAACACCGTGCGTCTCCGTGTCCGCTTGGTTTCGGGCTGTCGGTTTGTTTTTTTGCCAAGACACTTACCTGGACTACGTCGCGCTGGGACAGGTGAGTATGGTTTCCTTCCACAGCTTCCCAAATGGATTTCGTCGGATCCGGACGGCGACAGCGACGGTCGACATGGAGGAAGAAGACGACACAGGACCAGAAGACGACGACACAGGACCAGGGATACCTACGGAAAGAAGATAGGTAAGTATTAGTATGTGTGGGCTTTGTATGTAATAAAATTTTATTTTAAAAGTGTGTCAGTGTGTTTTGTGCACTATTTTTTTAACTGTGGAACTACAAGTGCCAGCGGGCCCTTTAATGCCCAGCAGGCTGGGACTTGTGGTTCTCCAAGTCCCAGCTTGCTGGGGAGGCTTGCTGGCACTTGTAGTGCCACAGTAAAAAACAATAGGTTCATCTTTTTTTTTTTTACACGATAATCAGCTCGATGCCCACCGCCCAGGGGCATCGAGGACAGCACCAGGCTTCAGCCTGGTCAGGTAAGTCCTGGAGGGGGGGGGACCCCTTTATTGGGGGGGTCCCCACTCCCCCAGGGCCCCTGGCCAGGCTGACTGGTCGGTAGGGTTAATGCTTTGGCCGGGGGACTTGCATAAAAAGTCTCCCCCCGGCTGTGGCATTACCCTGCTGGCTGGTTTTGCCTGGGGCTGGTTCTTAAAATACGGGGGACCCCTAGTCATTTTGTCCCCCGTATTTTGGGAACCAGCCCCGGACCTGGAGCCTGGGGCTGGTTGTTAAAAATCGGGGATCCCCTATTTGTCGGGTTCCCTGATTTTTAATTACCGGCCCCGGCTCCTTCAGCCTGGTGCTGGTTTCGGCTGTGGGGGGGACCCCACGCCGTTTTTTTTTTTAAATTTATTTAATTTTTCTATTTTTTTTACACTGAAGCCTGCACGGATCTGACTGATCCGTGCAGGCTTAAAGCAAATAGAACAGGAAAATGGTGTTTTATTTTCCTGTCGTATTTGCATGCCTGTTTTACACCACTAAGCAGCCGTATTATCAGTACGGCTGCTTAGTAAATCAGAAACCACCATTCTTTTGAATGGTGATTTCTGTCGTATCCTATCGATGGTGTAGGACATTCGTATTTGTAAATACAAATACGAATGTTCCATCTTTAGGACTACGAATTGTTGTATTTTTGGGATTGTAAATCCCGAAAATACAAATTCGTAAAAAAAAGGTGTATTTCTCCCTACGAATACACCTTTTTTCTACGAATCCATTTTGGTAAATGTCCCCCTTTGTGTCTGCGCATGTGCAGAGGCGTCTCTGCGCATGTGCGAGCGGGGCGTACGGCCAAATCCCGCATGAAATGTGAACACTCCGAACAGGGGGTGGAGAGGGGCGTGAAGGGCTATTTGGGCTCATTACCATATGCATACGCCCCGCGTTTCATGGGCGTTCCCATGCAAACGCTGGGCGTACGTATGGTAATGCGACCATGACGCACGTGTAGGGGGCGGACATATGACATCGCCGGATGTCAGCTGCCCGCCCAGATCCCTGCTTTTGCACGGAGAAATGTCCCTGTGGTCTGAGGTTGCGGGAGCTGGTGGACCACTCGGTCTTGCATTTGATGGTCTGCGACCATCGAATGATGGGGGAGGGTCCCTGAGATGGAGGAGGCGTATTCCATGAAAAATACACGTGCGGTCCGTTCGGCCAGCTTCTTACCGCGTACGGACGGAGTTGGTGATCCGTATGGAAGGCGGGGTTTCGCACGCACGGTCCTGGCCGCATATTCGGATCCGGCCGCACCGATCAGAATAAGGGCCAGTGTGCGGTCAGTATGTAGTACCAGAATAGCAGCTTCAGATGATGTAGCCCCGGGGGTCATATGTACAACCAGCTGCTGATAGAATCCCACTTGTCAGGCTGGGAACACTGCAGGCGACAATACGTGTGTACAGCTGACTACAGAGTATCAATAGTGCTGTGTGAGCCCGCGCTCTGTGCCGGACAATAGGCAGAGCATAGAGGGAAAGTTCTGTGGCCTCAGACCATCCTGCAGAATGTGCATAATATACTGCAACACACACAGACACACACTCGCTAAGTGTGCAAATAACTGCACCTACGTCCAGCCAAACACACAATCCCACTGACATCCTAAAGCTGGCTACACACTAGACGTTATTCCTAGCGAGTTTGTATAACTACAGTATAATAGAATATAAATATTGTCCAGTGTGTGCACTTGATGCCGCCGACAATGCTCGTTCCCGCAAGTTGCTCTTCGGAGGATTTTAAAAGTAGCGCATGTAACGCCAGCACCGGCCTTCATCATCCTCGCTTTGCTCGCCACCCTTCGGGCATGTACGCTCAGCACACTAATATATTCTCCCTCTATGCCGATATGGACGGTGAAGGAAGAAAAAGTAACAAAAAATAAAATGTGAAAAAGTTATTTTTGACCATGTTTACTTCTTTTGTCGACCTAATGACTGTCTATTTAGACACTTTCCGTTAGATACCTAAATCCTTATATTAGGATAAAAATCTTGGGGCTAAACTGGATCATTTGGATAATACATACTAAATAATACAGTACATGATGTGGGACAGGTGTGTAGAGATGTAAATGATGTGGGACAGGTGTGCAGAGGTGTAAATGATGTGGGACAGGTGTGTAGAGGTGTAAATTATGTGGGACAGGTGTGTAGACCGTGTAAATGATGCGGGACAGGTAGGTGGAGGTGTAAATAATGTGGGACAGGTGTGTAGAGGTGTAAATGATGTGGGACAGGTGTGTAGAGGTGTAAATGATGCGGGACAGGTATGTGGAGGTGTAAATGATGCGGGACAGGTGTGTAGAGGTGTAAATGATGTGGGACAGGTATGTAGAGGTGTAAATGATGTGGGACAGGTGTGTAGAGGTGTAAATGATGTGGGACAGGTGTGTAGAGGTGTAAATACTGTGGGACAGGTATGTAGAGGTGTAAATGATGCGGGACAGGTGTGTAGAGGTGTAAATAATGTGGGACAGGTGTGTAGAGGTGTAAATGATGTGGGACAGGTATGTAGAGGTGTAAATGATGTGGGGACAGGTATGTGGAGGTGTAAATGATGCGGGACAGGTGTGTGGAGGTGTAAATGATGCGGGACAGTTGTGTAGAGGTATAAATGATGCGGGACAGGTATGTGGAGGTGTAAATGATGCGGGACAGGTGTGTAAAGGTGTTAATGATGCAGGACAGGTGTGTAGAGGTGTAAATGATGTGGGACAGGTATGTGGAGGTGTAAATGATGCGGGACAGGTATGTGGAGGTGTAAATGATGTGGGACAGGTATGTGGAGGTGTAAATGATGTGAGGACAGGTGTGTAGAGGTGTAAATGATGTGAGGACAGGTGTGTAGAGGTGTAAATGATGCGGGACAGGTATGTGGAGGTGTAAATGATGCGGGACAGGTGTGTAGAGGTTTTAATGATGCAGGACAGGTGTGTAGAGGTGTAAATGATGTGGGACAGGTATGTGGAGGTGTAAATGATGCGGGACAGGTGTGTAGAGGTGTAAATGATGCGGGACAGTTGTGTAGAGGTATAAATGATGCGGGACAGGTGTGTAGAGGTGTAAATGATGCGGGACAGTTGTGTAGAGGTATCAATGATGCGGGACAGGTAGGTGGAGGTGTAAATTATGCGGGACAGGTGTGTAGAGGTGTAAATGATGTGGGGACAGGTGTGTAGAGGTGTAAATGATGCGGGACAGGTGTGTAGAGGTGTAAATGATGCAGGATGTCTGAGAAGTGCATTACATTGCACAGCCAGCGCAGCCAATGAGAGTCCCCGTGTCAGAGAGTGTATTCTGGAGTCTGTGAGCTGACATCCGCAGGGAGAGAATGCTTCTACGCAGCAATGTGTTGCAGACTGCCATATCAGCTGTCCCTTGCTGTCATCCTGTGTAGAAAGCCAGAACTAACCATCCCCCATCCTCAATGTCTCTATATAGGGATTCTCTTTTCCTATGTACTGTAGATACAAAGCTCTGAATTAATATTAATTACACAAAATAAACATTCTAAGGTCATGCACATAGGTCCAGCTGTGCTCACTTTATGCCACATGGGCTGGGGCTGGAGATACTGAATGGCGCAGGCTCATCTCGTACAGCGGGGCGCAGGCTCATTTCAAGCAGCGGGGCGCAGGCTCATCTCGTGCAGCGGGGCGCAGGCTCATCTCGTGCAGCGGGGCGCAGGCTCATCTGGTGCAGCGGGGCGCAGGCTCATCTGGTGCAGCGGGGCGCAGGCTCATCTCGTGCAGCGGGGCGCAGACTCATCTCGTTCAGCGGGGCGCAGGGTCATCTCGTGCAGTGGGGCGCAGGCTCATCTCGTGCAGCGGGGCGCAGGCTCATTTCGAGCAGCGGGGTGCAGGCCATACTTGCCTACTTTTGAAAACTATTTTCAGGGAGATTATAGTTGGTAGTAGAATTTTGAACAACGTCCAATTATGGGGGGGGGGGAGGGGGGGTTGTCATGCTCCACCCGAAGGGCATGTCTAGTTCCATATAAGGAGAGATTGTGAAAAGAGATTGTGAACGTGGCACCTAGAAGCGTGGGTGTGTACTGCTACATCTGAGAGGAATCTTTTATAATGACTTATATCCAAATGTAGATGAGCCCCAAAGCCGTTAGTAAGAGATACTATACTTGCTGGGAAATGGTGCTGATGATTCAATGTAAATGTATCTGTCTCTCATTCCTTTATTACCCAAAAATGTAACAGTGTAATGTGGGCTAGGTGACATGAGGGAGATTGCTAGACTAATGAGGGAGAGAGGGAGATTGCTGCTATGTCAGGGAGTCTCCTGCAGAATGCAGGAGGGGAGGTAACTATGGTGTAACAGTGTAATGTGGGTGAGGTGACATGAGGGAGATTGCTAGACTAATGAGGGAGAGAGGGAGATTGCTGCTATGTCAGGGTGTCTCCTGCAGAATGCAGCAGGGTAGGTTACTATGGTGTAACAGTGTAATGTGAGCTAGGTGACATGAGGGAGATTGCTAGACTAATGAGGGAGAGGGAGATTGCTGCTATTTCAGGGAATCTCCTGCAGAATGCAGGGGGGGAGGTAACTATGGTGTAACAGTGTAATGTGGACTAGGTGACATGAGGGAGATTGCTAGACTAATGAGGGAGAGAGGGAGATTGCTGCTATGTCAGGGTGTCTCCTGCAGAATGCAGCAGGGTAGGTTACTATGGTGTAACAGTGTAATGTGGGCTAGGTGACATGAGGGAGATTACTAGACTAATGAGGGAGATAGGGAGATTGCTGCTATGTCAGGGAGTCTGCTGCAGAATGCAGGAGGGGAGGTAACTATGATGTAACAGTGTAATGTGGGCTAGGTGACATGAGGGAGATTGCTAGACTAATGAGGGAGAGGGAGATTGCTGCTATGTCAGGGAGTCTCCTGCAGAATGCAGGAGGGAAGGTAACTATGATGTAACAGTGTAATGTGGGCTATGTAACATGAGGGAGATTGCTAGACTAATGAGGGAGAGAGGGAGATTGCTGCTATGTCAGGGAGTCTCCTGCAGCGGGGCGTGGACTCATCTCGTACAGCGGGGCGTGGACTCATCTCGTGCAGCGGGGGCGTGGACTCCAGGGACGTGCAGTCAGGGGAGGCAGGGGAGGCAGATGCCCCTGTCACTGAGACAGATGTGATAGGACAGCGGATCAGGCTGTCACACAGTGACAGCCTGTATCCGCTGTCACTGAGTCTGCAGTGCAGGGACATGTGGTGCTGGCAGCTACCGCGCTATGTGACAGACAGCGGCACCGTGGAACCCTGCAGCGCCCACCCTTCCCCTCTCTTCCCCGTTTGAATCTAATGTTCGGGCGCTGCTTAATGTGCAGGCACTGAATCTAATGTTCGGGCGCTGCTTAATGTGCGGGCGCTGCTTAATGTGTGGGCACTGCTTCTGTCTATGTGACAGACAGCCGCCCTTCCCCTCCCTTCCCGTTGGTCCTTGCTTCTTGTGCTCTTAGCGAGCTCTGGTTCCTCCCGCCACCTACAAGCACCGGCAGCCAGGGTGACGGGGCTCCGCGTGCCTGCAGCCTCTGTCATGAGTGTTGGCAGACCAGGCAGAGAGGTGAGGGAGCTGACCCGGCATACACAGCATCTCAGCGTTGAAGCCAGGATACCGGAGGAACAACCCCAGCCACAAACGGTAATAATATATGGGCAGGGGAAGGGTGATAGAAGTTTTATTTTGTATGGGGAAAATGATAGGTTTGGCGTGGGGAGGGGGTTATAAGTAAGTATAATGATATGGGGGGGGGGGGGTGGTTTATAGGCATAAGGTGTGAGGTTTTGTTTGTAGGGGCTGCTATACACAAAATTGTAATACAATAAGTGTGTAGGGTGTATATATCTATATACAATGCAAAAATAATCGATGTGCGGTGTGAAAGGGCGTTTTCAAATTACACGGGTACAGCAACCTGACATTTTGACCCGGGTTAAAAGAAGGGTTAATCCCGGGTCAGACCCGGGTTGCTGTGCAGAGTGACCCAGGTCCCGTTCACACTATAGGGAGGAGGCAGTGTCAGCTCCAAGTGCTGGCTCCTCCCCCCCCCCCCCCCCCGATAACTTGCCGCCACTACACCCAGGGCTCCGGTGCTCACTCGCTCTCCCTAGTCACTCTGGGGGGGGGGGGGGGGGGGGGGTTGTGGCCGCCTCCGGCACCGCTCATCTTCATCCAGGGGGGGGAACACACCTGCTTCAAACTGCCGGCGTGTCGTTCCACCGGGGGGTGTGGGGGTGTGTGTTGGGAGATGTGGTGAGTGCCGCTAAGTAGCTCCAGGGGTGGGAGGGGGAACAGGTGATGCGCCCATGGCCGCCTAGGCACTGCGGAGGGGGGGGGGGGGATTTGCAGCCGGCGCCACTCACCTCCATCCAGGGGGGGGGGAGAAATCCGCTTCAAACTGCCGCCCCCTTTCTGACGCCAGTGACCCTGCTTATTGCAAAGTGAAAGTGGTGCTAGCTACACCTCTGCCCCTATCTGAAGAAATGTAAGCCCGCTCAAAGCTTCGAAAGCTAGTCTACTACGTCTGTGTTTGTGCATGTGTGAGAAATAGATGTACTTTCACTTTCTGCCAGCAGATGGCAGTGACGCACGGACAGAATGACTTTCTTCTCTATAACTCGCATCAGGCTCTCAGTGGATCACTTTAGTGAGCAGGTTATAAATAGACATTTATTGGGCAACTCCCTTAAAAGTCCCACAGGAGAAGTTGGGAAGCTCCACGTTCCGCTTAGGGTCCTCCATAAAGCCATCAGCCACCTCCTGGTCAGCTGCCTGCTGCAGAGGTTACCATTCTTTGGGACAGATGTACTAAGCTTTGAGAAGTGATAAAGTGGAGAGATAATGCACCAACGAACCAGCTCATAATGGTCAATTTTCAAACCCTGTTAGGAGCTGACTGAGGGGCAGATTTATTAAGCTCGGTGAAGTGAAAAAGTGTCTGGTTTTTATCACCAGCCAATCAGCTCCTAACTGTGAAGTTACTGGCTTGGTTTGAAAAATAACAGGTAGGAGCTGATTGGTCGGTGATAAAAACCAGACACTTTATCACTTCACCGAGCTTAATAAATCTACCCCTGAGTGAGCGAACTTTTTAAAATGAGCAAGATCTCATTCGGCAAGGACAGCACAACGGTTCCAGTGACATTGTTTACATTTTGACTGTCGACCATCCCGTTGTCGACCTAATGCTTGTGTCGACCGTCCTACCCTGTCGACCTTAGCCACGTCGACCTATTTCAGGCATCGACTGAAGGCCTGTCAACCTTAAGTGGTCAACCCGATGCATGTTGACCTAAATTGTCAACATTTGCTGGTGTCAACCTTTTGACCATGTCAATCTAATGCAAGTCAACCTTTTTAATAGCGGTCAAACTTTTGACTTTCGACCTAGCTATCCACACACCCGCAGCATACTACTGATCGCACTGCCGCCAGGGCAGCGGGGGGTCAGGGCTAACCCCCCCCCCCAGTGTCCAGCTGAGCGCATTACAGGGAGCTCTGTCCATGCGTTTGTGGGATGATACATACCAGCGCTAGTATCGCATTTTACATTCCACCCAGATCGCATTGTAAATGCGATACATGATAAATGGGCCCCTTTACCCCAGGGTTGCCTACTTTTCTAGTATCCTCTCTGGGAGAAGCCCGGAGAGGAGACTTTCAGTAGCACTTCGGGGCGGGGCTTGAGTGTGACATCATCAAGTCCCGCCCTCAGGACGTAGAATAACCCGATTTGCAGATCTCCGTGCCATTATGACATTTTTGCCCCGCCTCCTCCTCGGAGAGCCACAGATTGTGGTATTTACACGCCGTTGCCAGGGGGAGGATGCCGCGATCGGGGAGCCTCCCAGCCATTTCGGGGGGGTATGCAACCCTGATTTACCATGGATTGGATGCAGTTATTTGGGCATGTGCTTGTGTAGCCTAGGCCTTAATCTGCGGGGTGTAACAGCTGCATCACCTCAGAGACAGTGGTGACCCACACTTTAACCCACAAAGAAAGTGTCATTTAAATACGGAAATGATTTACGTTCCATTCATTGTGCACATTGTGGATTTAGGGTTAGAGGTGCGTGAGAACATGGCTCCTTCTCTCACCGAGCACCTGTCGCGACCTTTACAAAAAACTTCCCACCCCTGTTTGTCCGGCTCTAGCAATTAGGAAAGCCACTGCCTTCTCCTTATAGGGCAGCAGCACACTGAGTGCAAGCTCTCCTGGCTAGTCGGGGGAGGGGGAGAGGACACTACTTATATCCTGTACTAGACAACAAAGGAACCTTCCAACAGGGCCCTGAACACACTGATTAGCTCGCCACTGAGGGCATTATTCTAGTTCACTCTTTCTGACAAAATCCTTCTTAGATGGACAAAACCATGTGCACTGCAGGTGAGGCAGATGTAACACGTGCAGCAGAGGCGTAACTATAGCACCGCAGCCCCCGTGGCCGCGGGGGGGGGGGGCGCTGTGCATGTGTGGGCGCCGGGGGGCTGTGGTGCTATAGTTAGCCCCCTCCCGTTCGCCCATCTGCTGCCCGCCAATCCGCCGCCCGCAGCCTTACCTGACTTCACTGTTCCCGTCCCGGCTCCCTTGCTGGCTTCATTCTTCTGCTAGTGAGACGGACCACAATAAAATGTCCGCCCCATATAGCAGACAGTTCTCTGAAACTGTCTGCTGTATGAGAGCTGACATTTTGTGTTGGTCTGTCTCACTAGCAGAAGAATGAAGCCAGCAAGGGAGCCGGGACGGGACCAGCAAGACAGGTAAGGCGGCGGGGTGCCCCCCAGTAACGGCGGGGGGTGCCCAATTCGTAGTTACGCCACTGACGTGCAGAGAGCATTAGATTTGGTTGAGTTATTTTGTTTCTGTGCAGGGTAAATACTGACTGCTTTATTTCTACACTGCAATATAGATCTCACTTTGAAGTAAAACCCCACCCAAATCTAATTCTCTCTGCACAAGTAACATCTGCCCCACCTGCAGTGCACATGGTTTTGTCCATCTAAGAAGGAATTTGTCAGAAAGAGTGAACTAGAATAAGGCCCTTTGTGACCTTTCTATGTAAGCATGGGATCCTGATGATAGGTCGGCAATCAATATGTCGACACCATATGGTGGACACATGAAAAAGTTGATTCTTCAATTCTTTTTACTTTTACATACTTTACCATCCAAGTGCAAAGTGTGCTGCGAGGAAAGTTATACACTGTTTACGGATTAACCTGCTCAAATGTCGACATTGAAACCAAAAAAAGTGTTGACCTTTCATGTGTCAAGTTATTGTAACACATTATGCCACCCAGTAGTAATGCCCCTTATAACAGATTATGCCACCCAGGAGCAATGCCCATTGTAGTACATTATGCCACCCAGTAGTAATGCCCCTTATAACAGATTATGCCACCCAGTAATAATGCCCCATGTAGTACATTATGCCACCCAGTAGTAATGCCCTTGTAACACATAATGCCACCCAGTAGAAATGCCCCTTGTAACCCATTATGCCACCCAGTAGAAATGCCCCTTGTAACAACCCATTATGCCACCCAGTAGAAATGCCCCTTGTAACATATTATGCCACCCAGTAGTAATGCCCATTGTAACAACACATTATGCGGTACTTATGTATTAGCAGGACGCCCACTAAGCAAATTGCTTAGTGGGTGATTCTGTGTAAGAAAATTGCATCGCATCGCATGCGATTTTTGCATGTGATTCGAGTTTCCTATGTAATTTATTCACTGTTCTCTGGCCGCGGCAGGCGCAATGAAATCTTATAGAGTGCAATGCCATTTAATTTACTATACACTTGTATGAGATGCAATGGGATTTAGGCACCCCCCACTATCCACGCCACCCCGAAGCGTGGCGAGCAGCAGCGGAACGCTTCCTCCCAACCTTTTCATACCCCCACTATCCACGTGGGCGTGGAGTTGATTTTATATAGTGTGGCGAGTGCTTCGGGCTCGCTGCGCTCGCCACACTATATAAAATCGACTCCACGCCCACGTGGATAGTGGGGGTTTGAAAAGGTCGGGAGGACGCGTTCCGCTGCGCACACCACTCTTCGGGGTGGCGTGGATAGTGTGGGGGGTGCCTAAATCCCATTGCATCTCATACAATTGTATAGTAAAGTAAATGGCATCACACCCTATAAAATCCAGCCAAGGAACGCCAACGAATCGACACGAACCAGCATAGACGTCACAACGTTGAGATCACAGCAGCCACGTCCAACGCGTTTCGTCACAGACACGGACTTCGAAGTCCGTGTCTGTGACGAAACGCGTTGGACGTGGCTGCTGTGATCTCAACGTTGTGACGTCTATGCTGGTCCGTGTTGATTCGTTGGAGTTCCTTGGCTGGTGGCTGTCCAGTTCATGTTCCGCCGGTGACTGATCATCGAATGAGCGGGTATTGCATCTGTGCATGTCCTGCAGTACCGCCCCGTGGTCTCCTATGGCAAGCTGCTATTCGATAACCCCAATGTATGTCAGTATATTATAAATAAATTGTGCTTATATTTATCACTGACTGGTGCACTTCATTTATCTCTTCTTTACACACACACACACATATATATATATATATATATATATATATATATATATATATATATACACACACACACACAAACACAGTATATATAATACTGTGCAAAAGTTTTAGGCATGTGCGGACAAAATGCTGCAAAGTGAGAATGTCTTCAGAACAATATCAGTTCTTCTGGGTACGCCTGCACAAAGTGAGGGATTTTGTAGGATTATAGGGCCTTTGGATCGTTAATCTGAGAAGTTGCAGATGACTGCAAGTAGAAAGCTCCACCCAGACAGAAAGAGAAAATGCCCCGTGTAAAATTGCAAATGCATTGCAGATCACTATGGATTCGCAGACCCATATTCAAATCACAAATCATGGAAGGATCCTCTCCATCTGAGACAGGGTGGATGTGGGCAGTGCTGACGTCAGACACCCACCCCAAAAATGTCTAGACACACTCAGAAAACGCCATGTTCAATCAAAACTGTGACTACTATGCAATCGGAAATGTAGTCAGGAAAACCAAATATGACCTTAGAATTTGTTTATTGGCTCTAGTTTTTTAGATACACTACTTGTGACACATGTACTTCTGTAGTAAAAACCAACATTATATTAATATGATATCTGTACACAACAGAAGTAGCAATTGTTTTAATTCAATCTATGTACAGGTAAATTAGCAGAAAATAAGATAACAAGCCTTGCTATTTCGTATGACGACCTATTTATGAGTGTGCCTTCGTTTTGCTTGTCGTTTGTACTCTTGTCCTGGAGCATCTCTTGTCACCGTCCAACGTCTTCAAGCATGGGAACGTCCCATTTACCCTGATATCTTCGTTCCATAGTTGAAATATCTTGGTGGAACCTCTCACCATGCTCATCACTTATGCCCCTTTCAGACAGCACTTTTTACCCGTTATTTTGCCATTTTTTTTTATTGTTTTAAAATGGTAATTTGTGCAGTCTGAAAGGTGCAGAGTGAATTTACCCGTTCTATTGAACTGGTATTTCTACACGGTAATAAAGCAGGGTCCCACCCATTTCAGACCCATTTTTTTCATCCACTGTTTTCTATGGCAGTGGTTCCCAAACTGTGTGACTAGGCACCCTGGGGTGCCTCAGGACACTTGCAGGGGTGCCTTGGGTTGGTGGACCAGGATCAATTCATATTATTTATGGTCAATGTAACAGGCAAAACCAGTGCTTGTGGTTGCCAATCATAATATATGTGGACAAACAGAAGCAAATCCTGTCCCTCACCAGATAACTGTGACATATAAACACAATGCACTTAATTTAATATTTTTTTCTGAATTTCTCGATAAGAAGCATTTGGTCTAGGGGTGCCATGAAAATATTTTGATGCTCTAGGGCGCCGTGATTCAAAAAAGTTTGAAACCCCTGTTCTATGGGTTAAAATGGGTTCAGTGTTGCGAAGAAACAAAAACTGCATTGAAAAACCGTTTAAGGACAAAAACTGCACTGAAATACCATTTAAAGACATGCGGTGTGATAGGGGTTTTAGCTGGCAGACCTGTTTTTAGGGATTCAGTATTGAATCCCGGCGGTCGGGATCCCGGCAAGGGGGGGACGTGGATCGCCCCCCCTTGCGGGCTCGCTGCGCTCGCCACGCAGCGGGCCCGGTGCCTCGCTACGCTCGGCACACTAATTTATTCTTCCTCCAGGGGTGTCGTGGACACCCCAGGAGGGAGAATGTGTCGGGATTCCGGCGTCGGGATTCTGAACGCCGGGATCCCGACCGCCGGGATTGTAACTGCATCCCGTTTTTAGAAATGTTTTAAAATACCTGGTCAAAGCCAGTTTTGTGGTCTGAAAGCAGCATTACTGCACCACAATTTGGAGGAAAGAAGTCCAGATGAGAATCGAGAAAATTAATTTTGAGTGACATATATGAGTAACATATATATCGAGTAACCGACAATTTAGTTAATAAAAAAAAAATCCCTTGTATTTTTTGAAAATCCCTCAAATTCAGGATTCAGTATTAAATCCCGGCGGTCGGGATCCTGGCGTTCAAAATCCCGATGCCGGAATCCCGACCGCCGAAATCCTGACAAGGGGGGGACGTGGATCGCCCCCCCCCCCCCCCTTGCGGGCTCGCTGCGCTCGCCACCCAGCGGGCCCGGTGCCTCGCTACGCTCGGCACGCTAATTTATTCTCCCTCCGGGGGTGTCGTGGAGGGAGAAAGTGTCGGGATTTCGGCTGTCGGGATTCCAGCGTCGGGATTCTGAACGCCGGGATCCCGACCGCCGCGATTTAAACTGCATCCCCAAATTCTCTAGCATTGAATGAAATATGGTTATATCTCAGAATATACAGCGAACCCAGCATTTTAAATGCCATATTCGTATTTCCCATGCTCGAATAAACTAGAAATGACTATTTTTGTTTCGGAAGCATTTTCACTGTTGTCCAGTGTAATCAGATGATTTGCAAATTCTCTAAATAGTGATCCTAGCTGAATTAGGCCGATCGTCAGGTGTATTATTACTTTATCGTACCAATCAGGTCATAAAAATCATCATTTTTAGTGTAGGTTGAAACAGTCATTAACTGAAACAGAAACAGCTGTGTATGAGGCTTAAAACTGGGTAAGGAACTGCCAAATTTTGCTATAAAGGTGTGGTTGTGGAAGAACATTTCATAGCCCTTATTCAGACCTGATTGCTGGATGCAGGATTTCGGAGCTCAGCGATCAGATAAATGCCCCTTCCCTGTGCACGGCTGCGAGCCCGTTCGCATCCCTGCAAACAGGGAAGATCACTCACCATCCAGTGATTTCCCCCTGCTTGCAGTGTCAAGTAAGTCTAGATTACGTCAGCAGCCCTGCCACCCAACGGTTCGAGGAATGCCTGCATTTTCAGGGACACTCTGGGAAGCCGCTGTGTTCCACCCCACACCATATGCAGTCAATTCAATAATCGCCCATGCTGCGGAAATGGAGCTGTGCAATCAGACCTGAATCTGGTCCCAAGTCAAACACCATGACTGAGCTCAGCAGCAAGACACAAGGTAGTTATACTGCATCAGCAAGGTCTCTCCCTGGCAAAGATTACAAAGGAGACTGAGGTTTCAAAATGTGCTGTTCAGGCTCTTTTGTAGAAGCACAAAGAAATGGACAACATTGAGGACCGTAGATGCAGTGGTCGGCCAAGGAAACTTAGTGCATCAGATGAAAGATACATCATGCTTGCTTTCCTTCGAAATTGGAAGATGTTCATCAGTGCTATCAGTGGCAGAAAGCAGTGGGACTTAGGTACATCCAGAGATTTGTCCAGAAGTGGTCTTCTGGGAAAAAATGCAGCCACATTTTTGACGTGGAAACAAGGCCAAGCCAACTAATTATACTTGAAAACATAGGAACTGTGTGCAGAAAAAATGGCAGCAAGTGTTCTGGACTGGTCAATGTTTGTCTGTAACAGAAGACAGATTGCTCCCTGAATGGCTGGTACAATAATGATATCTGCAGGCAACAGTGGAGCATGGTGGGGGTTCCTTCGGGGCTGCATTTTTGCAAATCGTGCTGGGGATTTGGTCAGGATCAATGGTGTCCTCAACAGAGGTGGATTTATAATTAATGGGGCCCTAAGCAAGATACCAATTTGGAGCCTCCCTTCCTCAAGCAATCCATCGCGCTATATCCTGTGATCGCCTCCTGTTGTGTCTACTGTCTAGAGTCCGTGTGACTCTGAAACACTGCCATCTGTTGGCAGCAAGTGAAACTACATCTACTAGCTTTCAAAGCATTAGCTTCAAGCAGGCTTACGAGTATATATCATGGTTGCCTACCTGACCCTCTCCTTCAGGGAGAAAATGCTCTGTTGCTGGACTTCCCTGGTAATGTATCATTGCCATCACCTGTGGTGAAATACCTTTCTTAGCAATTACCTAGCTCCCCACAGGTGATGGCAATCCTACATCACCAGGGCAGTCCAGGAGCAGAGCATTTTCTCCCTGAAGGAGAGGGTCACGTAGGGAAGTATGATATATAGATTAGTGGTGGGTGTGTTAAAGTCTCATATTAACACGTTAACGCCGGGTGCACATGTGGGGAGGAAAACGGGACTGACAGGCAGCAGGAAATGGACGAGAAACGGGTCTGGCTGTGAAAACTGTGCCGCAGGGTTGCAGAGTCTCCATCCACATTGAGACAGAGATCTTGCGCCCATCCAAAAATGGCCGCCACTATGAAGGCTACAGATGCTAGAGGTGCCCCTTCACCTCTAGTATCTGTGTGCAGAGTGCGTAGAGCTACCCGGAAGTGTGGATTCCGGGAGCGCGGTCGCCCTGCAACCCCTGGCAACGTGCAAATAACCCTCCCCTGGCAACGAGCAAGTAAAGCCCCCTGGCAACAAGCAAGGAACCCCATGTGGCAACATGAATGCAATCCCCATTGGCAACAAGATTAATCACAAAAATGTCATGCAATTAATCATTTTAATAGTTGCCCACCACTAAGATATATATCCCTGTGTAATGAATGCTGCTTCTGGTGTGCGTGCTTATATAGGAAGGGGGGGGGGGGGGGTGAGTGTGTATATATACAACTGTGTGTGTGCGTATATATAAGACAATAGCCCCTGTATAATGCGTGCTGCTGCTGAAATATAGATATCTATATATATTAGCCCTTGTGCTGCCGCCGCCGCCGCCGCCACTGACAGACTGCGCAGAGAGGAGAACAGCGGCGGCTCGGGGACAATGCGGGCGCGGGGCATGCCGGAACTCGTAGTCCCCCGCCCCCTCCTGCGTGCACGGCGCCCCGCTCTCTCGGCCTACACCTCCCGGCATGCCCCGCGCCGCGAGTTCCCGGATGTCTATCGCGCCGGAAGAGAAGCCAGCCTCTTTCCCAGCCATCTTACGGCCACCAGCCAGCACCGAGCTCCGCGCTCCCGGCCTCACAGAATCGGAGGACATCCGCCTGGAACGGGGCCATCATGCCCGGACATTTGCAGGAAGGCTTCGGCTGCGTCGTCACGAACCGTTTCGACCAGCTATTCGACGACGAATCCGACCCGTTCGAGGTTCTGAAGGCGGCCGAGAACAAGAAGAAGGAGGGAGCGGGGGGACCGGGCCAGGGCGCCGGCAAGACCGCTGCCCAGGCCGCCAAGCAGCCCAAGAAGGAGTCGCAGAAGGACCGCAAGAACCCGCTGCCCGACAAGAAGGAGGAGGCCCCGCCGCCCGTGGCCCTCAAGAAGGAAGGTGAGTGCGTGCGTCAGGGGCCCCAGGGCTGGCGCGTGAGGCACGGGAGGTGCGTCATTTCCCCCGTGTGTGCGAGTGCGTCAGGGGCCCGGGGCCCTGCTGACCCCCATGGTTATATCTGCACGCACATAAATAACGCATTCCCCCTCCCCCATGTGCCCGGGCCCCCTCCCCCCCGTGCACACCTCGTCCTGCAGGCTCCCCGCATACAACCCGTCCTGCAGGGGCCCCCTCCGCCCGCAAATGTCCCGTCCTGCGAGGGCCCCGGCTCCCCGCGAACAGACCATTCTGCTGGGGGCCCCAAATACCCGCAAACAATCGTCCTGCATGGGCCCTGTCACCTGTCATTCTCCCCGGCCCAGCAGCATCAGCAGCCGCCCCTCCCGGTGATAGGATCCAGCGCCGCTGCTGCACCCACCTCTCCCGGGGTGTGTGGGGGGAGGGGGGTTCCCGCACGTGGAGAGGGTGGAGTGCGCGGCCTGTGGCGGGAGATGGGACGCTCACCACGTGGGTGGGGGCCCGGAGTTGTCAGCCCTGCAACCATGGCTGCCAGTGTTCCCATTACTGCTGCAGATCTTGTTGCAGAGCCATGCCCTCCTGCACGTGGTGTGTGTGCTCTGCATAGCTCTGGCACAGGTGTAAGCAGGCCCAGCCCTGGCAGGAGGCATGCTGAGACTTGCAGTTCTCAGCTGCAGGATAGGTGCTGTCTCCTTGTATACGTACAGGCCGGTGATACTAGTGATCCACGGTCAGGCTAAGGCGCTCTGCCGTCAGGGTTTATGCTCTAGATCAGTGGTTCCCAACCCTGGTCCAAAAGTACCCACAACAGTGCATGTTTTCCAGGTCACCCAGCAGGTGCACTCATTATTCAGGCACATTTGAAAAGATCCACAGGTGGAGCTAATTATAGCACTTGTGATTCTGTGTGGAGACCTGCAAAACA
Organism: Crinia signifera; assembly: GCF_055691185.1. Lineage (NCBI taxonomy): Eukaryota > Metazoa > Chordata > Amphibia > Anura > Myobatrachidae > Crinia > Crinia signifera. Next base: position 167,994,424 of record NC_139224.1, on the reverse strand, counting down.
TGCACTGTTGGGGGTACTTGAGGACCACGGTTGGGAACCACTGCTCTAGGGGAAACATGCAAACACTGCCCACTGTCGCGAGCACAGCCAACCGTCGCGCCCATGTGTGTCTGGTAATGGGGTAGAAGGCCTGAGATCTGCTTTGTGTACATGGCAGCCTGCGTGACTTGGTTACCGGCCTTGTTCTGCAGAGCACGGAGTGTCGTCACATCCACCTGTTACAGGTTCTGCACCTGATGTTTATCTTCCTCGCCTCCTAATTACCTGCTCTCTTCCCAGCGTCTCCCAACAAAACCAGAAGCCCCTGTCACTGGTGGGTGTGGGTGTCATTGTTCACAGTGCAGCGCGTCTAATATTCAGCGTCAGCTGCATTTATGGCCGCACCCAGATATAAAAGTTTTTTTTTTTTACTTGAGAGTAATTGTGAGCTTTAGGCAGGATACACAGGAGGGTGTTACTGTGTTGCACATGGGAGCAAGGGGGGTGTGTGTTTTATTTCTGTACGAATGCTGTTGTACAAGTTATAAGTGGTACGGAATGGTTCATCTTTATTTGCGCTACTTTAGGGGGTTTCAGCAGCTGTCGTAGGAGCCGAATAAGCAGTAGTGGTACCAAGTGGCTATTCTCGGGCAGCTGCCTGAGCCCAGGGTGTGCTGTCAATCATGATTGGCTGCTTCTTACCCAGAAGCCCTTGCAACACGTGGTGACCTTACCCTGTCACTGTAGTGTGTTTTTGTGTAGTCCAAAGCAGTTTGTAATCCTTCTCCAAAACACACACACATGGGAGGAGCTTACAGGCCACTCGGTTGTATTTGCCAGACCTGGGAGTTGAGGGTAAGGAGGGATCCTGTCACGCTGCACTGTCCCCGTCAAATGTCAGGCAACGTAAAGTAGAAATGTTACGGTCTGTCACAATGCTGATCAGCTTGGTGCAACAAATGTTTTTATTACTACTTTTGCTTCCCAGTGTTTCTACAATTTAACATCCCCCCCCCGCACGCTAACACACCTGGGCGCATCTGTTTTTTCCTGCAGCTATATTGGATTTAACCCCTAAAAATTAAACCGGTCACATATTTTCTATGCATCTGTGGGTAACTTCTATAGCGGCAGACACTGGTAAAGTCGGTTTTATGCTAATTCAGTTTCCTTGCTTCGTGGCTTTTCAAAATCAATAATACATGTACAAATAGAATATGCTGCAGCATTAATACACATTGTAGATTATCGAGAGGGATAAATGCATCTTTTTACTCGTTCTTAATAAAATGTTGGCATGAAAAATTTGGGAACAAACTACTAGATATATCTGCGGATCAATTGATCTGAATGTATATCTACAGACGGATCAAGCAACGTGTTACCTGCACACACTGCACAATCTGTCGGGACTGACATCACAGCTGGGCGGGTGCATGCCCACTGAGCTGTCAATCACCAGTGGTCAGCGGATTGCTTACACACACAGCACGGTGTTCCTATATATCTTAAGATAAATTGGGCTTCAGCTGTGTTGCTCAGCCACTTTGATATATCTGTGAAGGACGCTGTTTAGCTATATCGATGGTGCATCAATTTATCGGCCATTTCATCGAACGGCTGATATATCGGACCTTAAGCTTGTGCCATTTACCCCAGTTGATGGCATGCCTGGCGCGCTGCGTTCTGGGGTTGGGGACAACGTGTGCCTATCCTATTGTCTGCGGCCTGGCCGAGGCGAACGTGCCATTGATATCACTTGCTGACATGTGTCTTGTGTGTGTAACAGGGATCAGGAGGGTTGGCAGGAGACCAGATCAGCAGCAGCAGCCCCAACCACCTCAACAACCACCGCAGCAGCAGCAGCCACCATCACAGGCCCCGCAGGGTGAAGGGAAGCCTATCGACAGGCGGCAATCAGACAGGCGGCCACCTCGCGAGCGCCGCTTCGAGAAGCCAGCTGAAGAAAAAGGAGAAGGAGGAGAATTTTCCGTGGACAGGTAAATACCGCTTGGCAACAACCTCCCGTTAGGCAATGTCTTCTAGGCAACTTGCTGAAATAATGGCGCAGCGTAAATAGAACGGTTTCGGTTTCCGTTGGTTCTTGATGTCGGTTTGGTTTTATTATTTAAATTGCGACTACTTAACACTGGCTCAATAGCAGTCACTTGTTTTATTGTTTCATGTAATAGAACAATCGGTTGCTTGAGATCAATATCGTATAATGAAGTCTGTACAGGACGGGATGTTCCGAAAGGATAGTTGGAAGCTTGCAGTGTAACGTAGTGCCCAGTCACTGCTACGGATGCACAGAACTAAGTTATCCCCCCCCCCCCCCCCCCCCCTTCCCCCAATACACTGGGGCGACTACCATGCAATTTGGGCACTTTTTAATGCAATTGTGAGGATCAATCTCCTGAAAAGTGCCAAATCTGCGTGTAATGAACGGCAGGTCCTATGCGTTGTGCTCTCCCCTGCGAGTCACACGATCTGCAGAAACAATTTACCAGATTTCTTCCGAGCCGAGTAGACAATATATTACCTACAGAAGGACTGCAGGCGGATCGCGGGCAACTTCTACCAGGGGAGTAGTTGCCTAGTGTATGCCTGGCTTGAGTCGCATGGTGAGATCTCAGCTGCCTGTCTGCAGCATTATGCCAAAACCGACAGACTCCTCCCCTTGTGTATATAATACCGATTGTTCTTATGCTGCCATTGGTCGCACCATTAAACCTCGCTTTAGAGCAGGGGTGGGTAACCTTTTTTGTGCCAAGGGCCATTTGTATGAGGAAAAAATCCTTTGGGGGCCATATGTAAAAATTTCTCTTACAAATTGTCCTGCTGCAGCCGTCCCACACTCCGGCGGCTGCCGCTGAATAGGACTGACAGTCTCCGGCTGCTGTTGATTAAGAGGAATCTCTTGAGAACTACCGACCTCTCGTGTGAATTCCCCTGTACTTGACTCCTGGCAAATCCGCCGGGTGGGTAGGCGGGCCACTCAGACCGGCTATGGGGGCCGCATACGCCCCCCGGGCCTGAGGTTCCCCACCCCTGCTTTAGAGCTATGGCCGGTGTAGTTTCTGCTTGTGACTGTGGCCTATGCTACTGTCTGGCGCTGATCGGACCATTCATTGCGCGCACTAAATGCCATCACTTTGATAGTTATACATTTCCGCGCACGTCATTGTTTGGGAGTGTAGAACGGTTTTGTAGCCACATGATGTTTCCATGCGTGCTCTCTAGAACACGCCTGCTTCACTTTCATTTGGAATCCTTTTTTTTCCCCCAGACCCATCATTGACAGGCCAATCCGTGGGCGCGGTGGCCCAGGTGGTCGTGGTGGACGCGGCGGACGTGGACGCGGCTTGGGCAGAGGAGATGGTTTTGACTCTCGTGGCAAACGTGAATTCGACAGACACAGCGGCAGCGACCGAGTGTAAGTCGTGTTGTGCGTTTTATTTATTTTGTATTTCCCCAATGACCTTACACACCCACTGACCTTAAAACTCATTTTGGTTAGTTCTTCACATTTCAGTGGGCCGAAGCATGAGGACAAGAGGGGCGGAAGCGGATCACACAACTGGGGCAATGTTAAGGATGAGATGAGGTTGGTTGGATCTTCCGTATAAAGGTTTTGTTTATATCTCTCTAAGAACAGTAAAACTGTATTCGGTTCTTTATTGCTGGTGTTAACGGTACATAGTTGTGAGGAAGCAATGTGTAATTATAGGCTATGCCGTCCCTGGGTTAACAATATCTAGGTCAAGTCACTAGGTCGTTAAACATGAAAAACTTGTGTCAACCATGTCCATGTTGGCCTTAAGCAGGTGTCGACCTTTTGGTTATGTTCAGCTATGGTATGTTGACCATTTTCAGGTGTCAACTTCAACAATTAGTGGTTAAACCTAGACATCGTCTTTCCATAACCTAATTATACATAGATCCAGTAAGGCAGAGGGGTATTCACTATTCTGTCCTGCAGCTGCTGTGGAACTGTGTATACCAGTAGCATTATTTTATAGAACCCTGCATATTTTAAAAACCCTGCAGCTCCTCTTCCCTTTGTTGCTGTCTGCTATGCTGCTTCTAGCACAAGTTTAGTCTGTATATCGGCGCTGAAATACAGACCACACTTGGCTAGAAGCAGGCCGGGAGGAGGAACTGCAGGTGTTTTGAAAGATGCAGCGTGGTAGAATTAACCTTACATTAGGGCACTGGGTACTTGTTTCCTAGCACGGCCACAATCTTATCCATCGTGTACCTTAAAGTTAAGGTACGCGATGGACCCGATTTCCTTTGAAATCAGGTCCATTTTGCCGGCAAAGGCAAAATCGGGACCATCGCGTCGGTCGCGTGCATTAACATGGCCCGTGACGCGACCGACGCGATGGACGCGATTTTGCCATAGGCTTGAATGTTAAAATATTTTTAACATTAAAATCGGGAGCATCGCGTCGGTCTTGTGCCACTATAATGGCACAAGATGAGATGGACTTGATTTAGTCCATTTTACATAGCAAACAATGTGAAATGGGCCAATATGACTCATTTCACATTGTATATGGCCCCGTCATCGTTAAAAAGTTAATCAACCCCATTGTGAGCGTCACCCCACGATTGACGCCAACCCGAAGCTTGGTTAGCGCATCGGTGCGCGTCCTCCGACCTTTTCATACCCCTACTATCCACGTCGGCATGGAGTTGAGAATATAAAGTGTGGCGAGCCACCGAGCCCGAAGCGTGGCGAGGGGACGCGTATACCTGTGAAGTTATACGCTGCGCTCGCCACACTTTGTATTCTCAACTCCACACCGATGTGGATAGTAGGGGTATGAAAAGGTCGGAGGACTCGTACCGCCGCCCCTCGCGGGCTCGCTGCGCTCGCCACGCTTCGGGTTGGCGTCAATCGTGGGGTGCCGTTGAGGGGGTAAAATTTGGGGTCTGGGGACTATTTTACATTGAATCCAATGTAAAATAGTGTCCCAGGGGCCCTATTCACATTTGATTCAATGTAAAAATCTGGTCCATCGCGTCGGTCACATCGCATGTGATTTGGTTGCATGCGATGCTACGGCGCGATTTTTCCAACCCAATCACCCCGATACAAATCGTTGTGGCCGTGCTAGGAAACAAGTACCGGGCACTGTTGCCTATCGCAACCAATCAGATTCTGTCTGATCGCTTTTCTATTGCGGCCTCGAAAATTACGTTATGGGTTGCTATGGGCAACATCCCTGCCTATTTTTTTGTTTTGAGAAGCTTTAGTTAATTTACCCCTAGGTTGAAGTCCAATTGTAATACAGTTAATCAATTCACAAAGTGCTAAAGTGCTAGAATCGCCTGAGGTATGAGGGGGGGGGGGGGTCGCGGTTGTGTTGGACACTGCAGATAGCACCTGTTCTCTAGTTTTTCATTTGCCATCTGACCTTTTACAGCTAGGTTTGGGTTCAGACATAAATGCCCATGAATGGCTGAGCCGTATTCAATTGTTATATCGCACCCAAGCTCACGCTGGAGAAAATCTGCTAATCTGACGTTAAGATCTAGCCAAGCCATAGACAGGGAAGTTGTAGATCACCAGCTGCAATGTTTGCTCATTATTTACATTTTCAGCGAATTGGACCAGTCGACCGTCACCGAGGAGACACCCGAGACAGAGGAGACACCCGCCGCTGATACAGAGAACAAGTGAGTGGCTGTGACAGCATAATGATGAAACGCGGCGTTAGCGCCCACTCGTCTTTAGGCCAATACGTATGTTCCCAGTCTGCTCCTCAGACCTTCAGAGTTCCCCCAGTGTGCGCTAATGGAACAATGATATTGGCGTCCAGTGTTCTTTGTTTCTGTTCACTGGCAATGCTTAAATAAACGTTTATTATATTGGGCAAGTCTAGAGATGCAGAACTCAGCGAGCACCTTAGGACAGCGTCCACCCAGCTTAAGAATACATGACACTGACCCAGCGACTTTTAGTTTCTCCCCGGGCAGCCACTGAAACATCTCGCTCGCTGGCGTAAGGCAAAGGGGAATTGCGGTTCCATACGGCCGGCCATTATAGTGGATTATGCAGGGATGGATTTGATGGTGTTCCAGCTTTCCCTCGCCTATTATATTTGGCGTGTACTTTGCTCCCATGTCTGCTCTATGGTTACGTGGTCACAGGCTTCAGTGACTGCAGCTCTTTGGTTGCAGGGAAAACGAGTCTGAGGAGGTCAAAGAGGAGGGACCCAAGGAAATGACGCTGGACGAATGGAAGGCTATGCAGGACAAAGAGCGCGCAAAAGCCGAATTCAACATCCGGAAACCAAACGAAGGCGCCGACGGACAGTGGAAGAAAGGTTTTGTCCTGCACAAAGCGAAGAGCGAAGAGGTAACTTGACTGTCGTCTACTTTCAACCCCATATTTCTGTCTAGTCTTCCCATCGGACCCTTAGTCACGTCCTTTGACTGTGCTGGGTACTTTACCACACTGCTGTAAAGTGAGGCTGTAGATTAGGACTGTATAGCGGTGCCTTGGTAGTATTGAAGGTGTAACCATTTTTAATCTTTTCATGTGTTGAAAGATTGAGACAAGAGCCCAAATTGGCTTCAGTTGCGTTAGAATATGGGAATGTGACCAAATCAATAGGATCAAATTTTTTTTATTGGGTTTTGCTGGGGTTATTTCCCCCTAAAAACTCAACCCATCCCTCACTATATTTTCTAAGTTTTGACATTCTTTTTATCACCTCTCCTTGAAAATTTGAACAATGTATTTTACTGTAAATGTATTTATTACTTTATTCACCAACCAAATGTGTACTTGAAATGACCTGTCACTAATCCTGTCATCTGTGCAGTTTACAGGTAGCAAAAAAAACAGGGGACCCAATCGGCCTGGCTTACCCGGGCATCCTTCCCCATCCCACACAGCAGCGGATGCTAGGAGTATGACGGATGCCAGCCCTATGAGGGAAAATGTGTTAAAAAAAAACCTTATTGGGCCTTATACTGCATATCTGCATGCTGCAAAGCCCACACTCGAGGGACAGTACTGCAAAGGGTATCGTCAGCTGTCCTTTGTTAGCCGGCGTGCATTTGGACTCGTGGGTCTCAGACCCAGAAGTCCAGGGATGGCGCCGTATCGCAAAGGACAACTCTTATCGCAAGAGCCGTCCTTTGCATTACTAATCAAACTGATGGAGCCGCTGCCATCCTTGGCCGGTGCTCGCCAGATCCCTTTTTCTCGTGCGCACGCAGCTGGCGGTAGCCGGCGGCCTGGATAGAATCGCCATCTCCTGCAAAGATGTAGCTGGCTACACCTGTATGTTATCTGTATGTTATGGTAGAGGCTAAGACAGTAGAACAATTTAAATATGCATATGAATATCCTTACAAAGAAATAAGGATTAAAAAGGGCTGATATTACCTGAAGGGTAAAAAAAGGGGCAGACTAGATGGGCCAAATGGTTCTTATCTGACGTCAAATTCTATGTTTCTATGTTAGTGCATATGCGATTAGTAAAAACAGGCGGTGTATGTCAGAACATCTCGCCCCCAATCTGCCAACGTGATGTAACAGTACCAGCCCTTTGCAAATCTCATCGCTCTGCTGTGCGGCCTGGATTTGGAACAATACGCTCTTTCGGGCCGAAGAGTTTGCTTAGTTTTGGTACATGTCTTGTTTTGCTTACAGTATATTGCACAGAAGCCGGTGACGGTTCTAAATTAAAGGGTTTTTTTTTTGTTTGTTTGTTTTTTTTGTTTGTTTTTCATTTTTTTTCATTTTGTAACTTTTTTCCTTTCTTTTTTTCTTTTCTTTAGAACATCAATGAAAAGGTCAGGCTAGAAACAGAGGTACAACTGTTTAAATATTTACAACAACTGAATGAATCTTGAAATTCTTACTACTGCTGATCAATGAAAGCTAAACTCAACAGTAGTTATCCGGCATTCCCTCATTCAGCGCACAACCTGATTGGATGTCCTCAGTCATGGTGTTATTGAGCTAAACTACATGAGCGATTTTTCAGTCGCTTGGTTGTCTGCTTACCAGTCGGCTGCCCCTATTGCAGTACATTGTACTCTGTAGGGAGAGCTATACAGGTAGAGATCATTAAACAACTCCCAGCACGTGTCCAGGCACCGCAGAAGCCAGGAAACCAGCCAAATAGAGGCCGAGGCACAAGGTTCCCTCCTCCGAAGACGCCCCTGGGACTTTATATCCTGACTGCGGCTATTCTATGTGGTTTAGTGCAGTTTGTAGAATAGCAAATTACTTGTATAATGAGATTTGATAAAGGATAGTTGCACAAAGTAACAAGTAACCTCTTGCTGCTCTTGGACAAATGTTGTAGGAGTAACCCCTCTAGTTAGTCTTGAGCCGCCCCATACCTGCTAAATGGTGACCTGCAGAAGAATTCAGTAGCTTTCTTGTAGCAAGAAAAATCCTGACTTTAAAAATATAGATCCGAATTCGCACATTAAAATGCAGACCCGGTTATGCGTAGTGTAGTTGCGCTGTATTGAAGGACCGCTCCGGCTAGAGGAAGTGCTACTGCTGATTGTTATCATGTTGCTCCGCACGGATGAAAGTGAATGGAGACGGCTTGTCCTGTGTCACCTGACAGATGGATTAGGCTCAGAGGACACTGGTGGTGGTCTGAGCGCAGTGTGTTGTGTGATAACCAGCACTCCCCATTCACTGCAGTCTGTCTGGAGCAGTTTATGCGCAACGGACATGAACGCTTCTCTAGCTGGAAATATGCCCACCCAGAGAGCTGCTAAGACCACCCTGATACAGATGATAATTACACACCAGTTTATCATGGGCAGGATATTTACCCCAAGAAAAATCGCAGAACAGAAGATGGGTACATCCATTATTATTGGCTGCTGTACCCACAAAGGTGTTAGGCCTGCATCGTCCTTCTCGGCAGATAATAACCTGCTGGGTATTATGATCCGAGAACATTTTAAAGATCACACTCTAATAAAATGTCCAATTCAATTCCCCTATTGCAGTTAGTCCTTCATCTGTAGGCAGATACAGAACAGACGTTCTTCCTTTTGGAGGACTGACGCAGTTTTATCCATTTCTAATTTAGTTAGGAAATGTCTAATTCTCCTCCTGCTGCAATTATCCATCTGTAGACCCTTGGTCATTTAATGTTTTGTCCAGTGCTGGTGCCCCTGAATTAGATTGTCTGATGGTGTTAGTGTACTGCAGGAGTTGGCAACCTTTGGCCCTCCAGCTGCTCTGGAACTACACATCCCAGCATGCTACAGTATTCGCATTTTAAACTGGCAGCGCCTGCTGGGTCGTGTAGTTTCACAGCAGCACGAGTGCTGCGTGTTGCCTGCACCTGGCCTACTACGTGGAGTGCTTTGTTATTGTAGTAATTCTTGTGTTTATATATGTATTATTTTACCGCTAAAGCCTTGGCGCAGCCGCTGGGAGTTTCACCCTCCTGGTGGCTGTTCTAAGCGACCTGCTACCCTACTAGTGGGTGGGAGCGAGCAGAAATCCGACAAAACTAGGGTCTGAAAATCCCGGTACTCGCGACTACACACCCGCAAGTTCTGGCATTCTCCGACTTAGCAGCGCACTGATTAGAATAGTAGCACTACTCACAGCACGGAGAATAGAATTGGCCCCAATAAGTTAAACTTTAGTTATTTTGTATTTACGTTGCAACACTGAGCTCAGTTGAAAAATGTATATGAATATTCACCGGGCTGCATGCATGTTTTTGCTTGTGAAATTACTGCTTTTATAGTAAGCAGTAATTGTAGTGATTATGCCGACCGTATTATATAGAGTACTATTGGGTATTTGTTAATTATACAGATACCTGCTTAAAATGTGGGCCGCCATTTAAGCCAAGGGTGACCAGTACTAGTTCTGCATGCTCTGGGGTTATTTGCGTGTTTGTTACCATTTCTGATTTTTATTTTATATATCTTCATTTTTTTTTTCTTTATCGCTTTAGGTCCAAGCCGAGTGTGAAGCTTTGGATCATCACTTCCGCAAGCCTGCAAATGACATCACATCCCAACTTGAGATAAACTTTGGAGACCTTGGCCGCCCCGGGCGCGGACGTGGTGGAGGAAGAGGTGGCCGCGGACGTGGCAGCAGGCCCAGTCGCGGGGGCAGAACTGACAAGGTAATTTCGCCAGGGCAGTGATCCTTATTCCGGTCCGTTCGGCCGTGGCTATGTGTCTGCACGTGTCCTATGTTTTTGCGATGCGCATTTTGTCGCATGTACATGCGACGGGTGCACGCACCCAACATTCCGGGGGTGGTGTGGCAGTGGCCCGAGGTTCCCATGGTGATCCCAAAATCAAATGGGGGGAGGGTTCTGGTGAACTCGCAAGGGTGTGAATTTGACTCCGAGCTAGTAAAACCAGAATAACCCCCAGTGAGTGTTGGTGAACCAGTGTGTGTTTAATTACTTGTGTCAATATTTAAAAGCGAACTATTTGTTTATTCTGTGCTGGAGATACGTTGTGTCTGGCATATTACCAGTGCGATGTTAATGGTTATGTGATCACCGCAGAGATTCATGGAATCTCTGGTGATTACAATGTAAATGCGATTGTCCTACCGTTGCTATTAGTGCCACATGGTGACATGACGGTGTCTGTTTTCCAGTGTCCCCAAAGTTTAACGTTGCGATTGTGTAAAAACTTCTAGATCCCTATATAGCGAGTTCTCCTTTTGCATTTGTGTGTTATAAATGCAGCAGTCTTGTACGTTATTTGCTTTGGCCTGTGACCTACTGGATAGGGAAAGCCTTGCTACTCGTACTGCTCAGTCAATGTATCTTTGTTGCAAGGTCTAGGCTGGGAAGATTGTCACTTGCAACCTTTGTCCGTTGATCACCCAAACGTATGTGACCTCATTTTTCTCTCTCTCCTTCTAGTCAAGCGTCTCTGTTCCTGATGTTGATGACCCCGAGGCTTTCCCAGCTCTGGCTTAAACTGGATGACTACAGTCCATCCCTGGTGCCCTCGCGGCCCTCCCTTCTACGAGGCTTGCATGCTTAAGGATCCTAAACAACTACAAATTAAAGACTATCGATCATACCATTCACACCTATGGGACTGAATTTTATCTGTTTTAAAAATGGACTTCTATCGCTACAGAAGCAACCATACGGTAGTTCAGTTTTGTATTTAGATACGTACTGGTAGCAGGGACGTTTTCATAATTTTTCCAGAGATTCTGCATTCTTCATGAATACTTTTTTGTATGGCTGCTTGAAAATAATGCATTTCCAAACTTGAAATATAGGTGTGAACAGTGTATACCAGTTAAAGCTTTCACCTCATCTGTGTTTTTATTCTCCTCTAACTATATTTTTTTTATTTTTTTTGGCAAGCTTTAGTTTTGTGCTAACACTAGAATTTTTTTTTTTTTTATTATAATATTTTGGAACTGGTTTTTATTTTGGAACTGGTTTTATTTTAGCCTATGTCATGTTCCCTGCTAAATTTAAAAAGAAATGTTTTTTTTTTTTTTTAGCATAAACACCTAATTTCAATTTGGAAAGGTAACGTTCTCTGTAATGGCGAGCCTTTTTTAGACTTGAAAGAAATTCAAGGTACATGTTTGGTCACCCTGGTACCCGGCGTGGGTTAGGGAGCAGTTTGCTGGACCATTGAACGGGTTCGGTGCCACTGTTCGTCAGCTTGTTCCAGAATTGTCGTATTCTCTTCCGACTGCGTAAAAGCTTTAAATAACAAAGATGGGACAAGAATTTGTATCTTCTTTTATTTCATTTTCAAAAGTGCATGATGGGAATGTCTACCTTGCACCGGAAAAGTTTTATTATATATAAGGAATTGTTTTGCTGCAGCTATTGTATGCGGAGAAGTGCTTTATAAATAGCACCGGGGAAGGGCTATTGGGTCCCTCCTAAAGCCCTGTACTAAAGTGGAAGAACCAGCATCACTAAAGTGGGGGGTACATTTAAGTTTTGCTTGGGAAGCAAAAGAATCTCCCATTTTGACATTAAATTGTCCGATACTTTCAGCTTTTCAGTTTCACTGGCTGACCGATGAATGTTCCCTCTTCAGGGGGGAATATTAAACAAGTCCCATTAGGTTTATTTTTTTTTTAGATTATTTAAATTGTTCCTAAGACTTAAAAAATAAAAAAAAGGAAAGAAAAAAATGACCACTTCTAAAAGGACACAACAGGATACTTTAAAAATTAAAAAAATTTAAAAAAGACACAAAAAGAATAAAAAGAAAACAATTTAAAAAAAAATATTGTCTACAGTGTTTTAGGATAAGAAACTCCTTTTATTTAATATTCTTTTTACACTTTTTAGCAGGCTATACAATTTGTAGGTTCTTATCTGCATAGGTTAATGGAGAAAAATATTATTGCCCTATTTTTATAAAAGTTGTACAGTCAACGGAGTATTCAAAACTGGCGGGTACAACAGTGGCACGGGCCGTGCTCTGCGTGTACCCCGCCGGGTGTACATGGTCCTTAGCGCTGTCAGGGTCTGTATTTTTATACAGCTGGCTAGCCGTTTTGAGATTATTTTCTAGGAGATATAATTTACTATGAGGCTACAAAGCAGAGGTATTATAAACGTCGGTGCATTAACCTATGAATTTAAATAAGCCTTCGCAAAACGCGGGCAACTCTTCAGTGGAGGCAACTTGCAATAGTGAGGAGCGTGATATTTATCGGTAGCTGATAATGGTCCCTTGGGACAATCAAGATCCCCCATGAGGCGTCCTTTATAGTTCTAATTTAAAACACAAAAAATGCTATTTGCAGTTTATCCAGCTGTATATATGTAGTTCTGCCTTTTTTTAATCCTCAAAAAATACTTCAATTTAACTAAGGCTTTTATAAGTGGCTTTGTAGTGGCAACAAAGTTGTAAATTGTCAAAATCTATCGTGACGTTTCGCCACTCTGCGGCTCTTTCTGACTCAATGTGAACCTGTTACCCGCTGCCCGTCTGCCAACACTGTAGAAAGTACCGCAGCCAACCTGGAATTATTCGTTACAGAGCTTTAAGTCCACACGATAGATTACCCCAGTTATCGCAGTGCATCCAATAGAAGTCTTTTGATCTGCATAAAAACTTCTGATTAGCCGGTAAGACGGGGTCCATCTGACTAAGTTGATGTTTCATAGTTGTAAATTTGCCTCCAGTCCATTCTTTGTGTGAACTGAAACTGTGAACCGATCTGTCTTTTTTGGTGGATGCTTATTGAATTAAAGGTTAATTTTCATGCTTTTGCCAGTGTACCAGGAGGCAGTGTGACAGCTTTTATTTGGTCTCTGGTCTCTTGAGGCACAATTCCTGCAGGGCACAAGGCATTTGCCATGCAGTACCCCACAATGCAAGTATGTTGCATGTCTAGGCTTGCTGAATGTGGAAGACGTATTAGCTCTCGTATAAAGGCAAAATTTACAACCATGGAACCGGGTAAATCCAGGTAAGCTGTCTAAAACATTACATTTCTGTATAACTGTAAATGGCAATATAAATTTCTGTGTATTCTATGCACATACTCAATGTTGATCTAATTACCACTGGTATAAAAGTTCCCTTGAAAATTAATTTAATAAATGCTGGTCTGAGGCCTAAAGCTGAACTGAGATGTAGCAATTGTTGAATGTGTGTTTGCGCTTTTGTTGAGTTGGCTTTTTGGCATGTGGAGGTAGTGGTCGTACCCTATTGCTGGTCAGCTAGACGCATGGAAGTGGTGGTTAAATCTGTTATGTACACACTGATCAGCGTCTCTGGGGGAGACAGATCAATTATGTGATTTACTGTCTATTCGATCCCGAGCAAACCGATCAGTGCTGTGTACACATTCGATTTAAACTCTATAGTGCAGATCTGTATTATATACTGTAGCCTTGCCTGCACAGTATTTTTCTATTTAATACTGCCGGGCCATGCGTCAGGATCAAAATTGAACAGTGTGTATGTCCGATTAGAGAGGTAAAGTAAAAAACAATCTGCCTCTGTCACTTTACTGGCTATAACAGGAAAATGACAGAAGTAACAGAAAAATGACAGAAGTTTATTGGTTGGTACTGATCTCCAAGATTTTTGCAGGATATAACGGTCAGCTGTTGCAATGGCTATTTTTGACTAAAGAGCCCCTTGGAACTGTTTACGATGTAACGGTTTCTAGGACAGAGAACATGATCCAGTAACTGTAGTCTATGTCTTCACCTATTTTGCCATATGTGCAGGTGACGTAGCATATTTCTTAACTAGACAAACACCCCTGCACAGTAGTGTCATGATTATCACACCTATATTTTGACTACAGAGGTAGGTGGATGGTGATGCTGGACTGTGCACTTCCAAGGCATTTTGGGGGGATGTGCAAAGTTTTTGAATGCACAAAAAGTTACATTTAGAAAGTGACTTTTTCCCCCCAAAGTATTCACCACAGGAGTCTACACCAAGTTGCATATCTATATATCTATACATGTGCTTGATATGTGGGAACAGAAACCAGTCTAAGGTGGCTATTTCTGGACTGTAGGTCAGATGCCCAAGCTCCTGGATGCATTAATGGGTCAGAAAATACATCCCTTTCCTAAACTTGGACAGGTGTATTTATTGGGATGGAGAAGGGCACCCTGGGCACTAGTTCATGCCTGGAAATGGCTTCCGGCAATGTCTGCAGGATTAGTGTGCATACCAGTGGCTGTGTATGAGATTTACAGTAACTGCTTGGCCACAAAAACAGCGGCCATCATGACGCTCATGTGTGAATGTCTGTGCTCCATTAAACTGGAGATCCAAGATTCGTAACCGCTGAAGATCTCCCAAAGTTTTAATGAATGAGCCTTCTGCTCCAGGGGAGGTTATTGTCCTCCCTGAGCTTGCCTTAGGACACCTGCGATACGGTTTGACATGTGTACCGCCCCAGTCAAACTCCCCACCTGCCACTCTCACACCTGGTCAGTATGTTTCTGGCACCAAGTCCTCATAGTCCCCTTTTAGCTTTCGAGTCAGCTAATCTGTCAGCATCCAGAAACCAGAGGCCAAACTTTTTGTGGAGTATCGGATGGATTCCAATGCAATGCCGATCTCCTTGTCTGACTTGGCCATGGTCATCCTGGTGTCTACCTACACTGTGGACTGCATGCCAGCAATGTTATCCTCAGTTATAGTGGAAACAGGTTGGCTACAGAGCTACTAGTCTTCCATGGACCATTTCCCGCACCAAAATTAAAAAAAAAACTACTGAAACAGTTCAAGATGCTGCTTCATGGTCGCGGTCTCAAAGTTCTGCTGTCACGGACCACTCTGACGTAGGAGATCATGGCAGCTTCTATGCACATCTGGAAATGTATTGCACTTGGCTGGGACTCTCCAACATTGCAAGGTTTTCTTTGCATATCGGACCTAAGTAATAGGTGTTTAGGTGCCCATACACGTTACAATTCTTGTATACAATATCACATCTCGGTTTTGCGATGAGATCTAGTACAAAAAGTATGTGCAGCACATACTTTTTGTACTAGATCTCATCGCATGTGCTGCACATACTTTTTGTACTAGATCTCATGTCATCTCATCGCAAAACCGAGATGCGATGAGATGCGATATTGTATACAATAATTGTAATGTGTATGGGCACCTTAAGTTTCTGTAACAAGAACGTTAATTACCAATTAACATTTGGTAAAGAAATTAGAAAAACTGAACACTATTGCAGCAAATCTATCATGGCAACAAAATTACTATATGCCCAACAGCAAGGTCGAGTGCTGATAAAATAAATAAACCCTAGAAAAACCGTCAATCCGTTCCTTTCTCACTGCATTTCGGATGTAATATTTTGCTCAACTGCTTTCCTATTGGATTGTATAATGGGATCTGTTTGGCTCCTGAAACAGCTATTCTATAAAACTTAGTGATTTATACAATTTTTTTTCTAAGTGGTAAGATTGACTTTAACTACCACCGCCTGTGAATAAATGTTCTGGACATCCATGGTTCCTATAGTCGCGTGATGTAGTAAGTAGAGAGACTTTGGCATGCTATGTACTGTGAATGCCCACTCCCCTCGTTATGTCAGTCCGTACCAGTGTCTGTAGCATACAGATAGTGGTAGATGCTCAAATTGTCTCAACTATAACGCCCCCACCTCCTATTTCTGCCTGCTCTAGTAGCTATAGTCCCAGCAATAACTTCCCACCTCGTCCTGCTCCTGTGACTGCCCTTCCTGCTACAGTCCCTACCACAACTTGTACCTTGTACTACTATGACCATACAACCATCTGCAGTCCCAACCAGAACTTTCACATTGTACTATGCCTTTGATTGTCCTACCAGCTACAGCCCAATGCCAACTCCTGGTTTGTACTAGTCCTCTGTTCTACGAGCTGCAGTCACAACTGCTTTGTACTATGCTGACCAGTATTACCAGCTTCAGTCACAACCGTAACTTCCACATTGTAATACTTTTTCTGACTGCCATACCAGCTCCAGTTATAACCACCTGGTGGTACTCCTCTGTCCTTACTACAAGCTTATAGGACAGACCTAAACTCTCACCTTATACTACCAACTACAGGGCCAACCATGGCTACCACCTTGTACTATTTCTGTCCTACCAGCTACATTCCCGTCTCCACAGAGTCCTACTAGCTCTGGTTTCACAGAATTGCAATCTTAACGAGGTGGTGAATAATGAAAGTAGGGTACTTGTTTCCTAGCACGGCGCCCCTGATTTCCAGCGCATGCAATATAGCGGCATGCGATGTGATTTTTAATTGTACAAGCACCCTTATGGGTGCTTACAATGTTAAATGCACCCCCATTGTCAATGCCACTCCCACTATCAACGCCAACCCGAAGCTTGGCGAGCGGAGGCGGTACGCGTCCTCCGACCTTTTCATACCCCCACTATACACGTCAGCGTGGAGTTGATTTTAGATAGTTTGGCGAGCGGATTACTTAACATGTATTCCTGTGCTCGCCACGCTTCTGGTTGGCATGCGATGCTATACGATATTTAATTGTACATTAATTTACCCGAATATCGCATACCATTGCATACCTTATGGTATGCGATGGGCGCCGTGCTAGGAAACAAGTACCGAAAGTAGTTGCAGAAAAACAGAAGATAAAACAATATATATGTCTAGGTTCCTAATACGGTTATAGAATGCTCACGAAACCTATTTGATATTGATTCCTTTGCAGGTAAAAGCATCCATTTTCTATTTCACCCTATCCAGTAGACCTAAACCGTATTTTGTAGATGATTGGTAGAATGTAGCTTGCTTTTACGTTTATCAAAGCAGCCCAAAGAAAGGAAAAATACCAAGACACAATACTGATGTACAAAGAAACCAACAGGGAGTGCGCGGAGCATCTGCTAGATGGACTTCGAGCTTACAGTTATTTAAAAATCCAGTTTCTTAATCGTCAATTTGGGGAATGCAATTACTCTGGGATCTTCCAAAGCAAGCTAATCTGGAGGGAACGTCAGGAGAAACTGGTCACAGTTAATGATAAAAGTTTGTAATGGTGTGTACAGTTGACCATGGAACTGCCCTGCATGACATCCACAGTTGCACAGCCCAGGAAGCCCCGAACAGCACTAGTCGTGAGCTCAAATGGTGTCGGGTATTGTCACATTTTATGACGCATAAGCCTGACGAATGGCTGAATTGACTCATCTGGCAATAGATGCCTTTAGAGGTTGGAGAACCAAGTTTTGTTACATTTACCAATGCTAACATGGAATCTGTACAAATATATACATAAAGCAATGAACACATATGAGAAGGATGAAGGTGAACTATTTCAGCGATCAAGGCATGTTTAAATCCCAGAAGGACATGTTCATGTGATATTTTTGACATTACCTTCGGAAGACAAGATGGTTTTATGCGCAAACCTATCCTAACTGATTGGAAAGTACTCAATGGAGGTTTACAAAAAAGAACCGCCAACTCTGAAACTCTTCTAGCTGAGGAAATAACCAAAAGATAAAAAAAATCGGTACTTGTGTACAATCACGGCTCCCACGATGTCCATCGTATAGTAAAAAATGGCATTGCATGCGATCGCAAGCGATTTTTAACAGAAATGCATTGAAATTAGTATCAAACATGTTCAATGGCCCCCAAATGTCATTTCTGAGGCTGTACCACCCCCACTATAAACGCGGGCATGATGGAAGATGGATTAGGATCATGGCTACTATGTCCTGAAGTATAGTGAACCACTGATGGCGTAGCCAGTATGGTGCAATGAGTGACTGGCAGAGCTTTCTCATGAATCTGCTGAATCACCCGAGGAAGCATGGGTAGATGCGTAAAGATGTACCACAGCTGGAATGTCTAGGAGTTTGTCATGGCATCCATTAGAAATGTACTTGGATCCTTTGACCAAGCCCTGTATACCAGAAGCTTTTTGTGAAGACATGAGACCACAAGGTTGATGTCTGGTAACACCCATATTTATACAATCTCCAGAAAACATCCTGGTTAAATTATTATTCTCTGTGATGTATCTTGTGGCGACTGTCGGCCTCCCAAATGTCCAATGTAAATTGCTGAGAATTTAAGTCTGATTTGGCAAAATTTACCAACCATCCAAAGTTTTGGAATGTGTGTAAAGTCAACTGAAGATATTGCTGCAACAAGCTTTCAAACTGAGCCTTGGTCAGCAGATCTTCCAGATAATGTATCAACTTAATACATTCCTATCTGAGAAGAGGGGTCATATGGGCCATGACCTTCGTAAAAACACTCAGCGTTTTTGACAGACCTAAAGGTAGAACCTGGAACTGAAAGTGCCAGTTTCCTACCGCAAATCTTCCTTAATGATGTCTTTCCATATGGGAATATGGAGATGGGCATTTATGGAAGCCAAATATTCTTCTTCTGCGATGAAGCTTAATAAGGGAACGGATTTAATCACTTTAAGTTGAGGATAGCACTTACTCCGTCTGATTTGCTCCATTAAGAAAATACTTGAATAGTAAACCCTAGGCTTGGTGATGTTGTGGAACCAGAACAATTACCCAAGACTCTACCAGAGAATGCAGTGACAAAAAATGGCCAGGACCTTCCAGATTTAGAAAGTAACCTCTTAAAACTTTTCTGCTCACCTGACCGTTTGAGTTTGATTGAATCTAGACATCCTGGAACTTGCGTAAATGGACCCCAACCACGTGTGTGGATTGGAGCCTCCAACCTGCCACACAGATTGCTTATTTGGTGTTTCACAGCAGAACCTGTGGCATCAGGGGTACGTTGTCCTCTAAATGTTCGTCTATGGGAAATCCTAACAGTATGGAAACTAGCTCTGCCGAAAAGTCCAAAACTTGGGACGACTTATTTTTGGAGTCTGAGACTGGCAGGTAAGGGTTCTAACCACCTGAAGCCTGGAACACAATCATTGTGAGTACTGAACCAAACAAGAACACTGCCTCTAAATTATATTTAGATTTCACATTCTATGATCTGAGACCTAAAGACCTCCAGACAGCAACGGCAATGTCTGCAATATGAGACTGAATGGCATCAAGTAATGCATCTCCCACATAAGCCAAAGCCTCTGTAATATGCTAAGCTGAGTAGTTGGCTGTAGAAGAGACCATGGACCACATGTAATAGGGTATACTTTTTTTTTAAATGTTAAATGTCCCCACCACGCACGCACACACACATCATGAGCATATCTAGCCCTGGGCTCCTTATGCTGTTCCTGGTTTCAGAAACACATGGTGAAAAATTAAGTGTCTCCCATTATTTCCAAAACCAGCACCGGGCTTTGGACTGGTTCTGGTTTCAAAAATAAGGGGAAAGAAAAGAGTGGTGGGTTCCCTGTATATTTTCAACCAGCTAAAGCATTATCTCCCTGACAGGTTAGCCCTGGCCCTGAGTTCCTGGGGCAATGGGGATTCCACCAATAAAGGGCCCCACCAGACAAGACTGAAGACCAGGCCTGTCCCTGGGCGGTGGGGTGTGAAAAATAAATAGTTCCTTAGCAAAATGTCTCAGCGAGTTTTATACTCCCCCCTAATCCAGTGTAGATCAGACCTCTTGGGTCCAATTAGGCATCAACATGGTTAAAAAACACATATCCTGCAGACCTGAGGCGCTACACAGGAAATCCCACTGACCTCAGGCTGAGGGGAGTCCCCTCAGCCTATCGGCTTGAGCTCCACAGGTGTTTTCATAGATGCCAATGTTATGAGATTAACATATGGCAGTTCTCACCATAGACACCCATATTAAACTTTTAATACTCTTTACCCAGGTGAGGAGCTACAGTCTTGCAGGCCATAGGTAAAATCTGACACTGGAGAAGACTGAGTGTGTCTGAAGTACCTACACCTTATTTTCTTCCTAACTTCCTGCTCACCCATCAGAATTACTGCCTGCCGTGTACAGCCGGTAAAGGGGGCATATTACCTTCCCTTAACGATGCTTCCTCTGTTTATCCGGTGTACAGAGCCCCTGTGACTGCACAGTGTTTTTTGCTGTAGACAATTCTGCCATCTGTGAGAGCTGACCGGGTCCGAGAGACCTTTACCACTAAGCCCTCTTTCTCTGCGATATCAGCATATGCCTTCTGAGCCTTAGCTGTAAGCTTATCTCCCCAAATAGCCATTGCCCACTTTAGGCACTATGCCACCCTCTTAAATATTAACCCGTGCTTCTTGAGTCTTCTGAAGCCGACACCAGCGTGTTTCAACCTAGAAGGTCTTTATTAAGGTGTCACCTTGAGAAAGACCTTGGATGAAACGCGTTGGTGTACTATCCATTGGCTGACGACCTGGGCCTGGGGAAGTTAATATCCCTAGAAGGAAAATGTTACTTATAAGGGAGAACAATTGAAAGAAAAAACCTATATAAGGGTTATTGTACCTTTTTCGTAAAAGATCATTTATGGTACCAAACCAATTTTTCTACTTGTGTTTTAAGTTATTATTTGTCAGAATAAATTAGCATATTCTTTTTTTTTTATGGCGTTTCTCCTTATGAGATTTTATGGAGGTAAGACACTGAGCCTACTAATGGGTACACGGGCAGTCGACGTGCCAACAGTCCTTAGTCTGACAGCGGAATCACGACTGCTAATTGCCCGACAGTCAGGATCCCGACTGACAGGGGTTAGACTCTTGTGGATGGGTCTATGACACCCATCGAGGGAGAATAGAACCTGTGGCGAGCTAACAATGCTCTTTGTAGCGCTTGCCCCTCTGTTGGAGTTCCGGCAGTAGGGGTTCCGATGTTGGATAACTGATAGTCGGACTCTCGACTATCTTTTTTTTTATGTATTCTTTATTTTAGGTTTTTCAAGTAAACAATGATACATACAGTTGTGGTGTCAACACAAAAATAGGATAATAGTAACAGCTTTGAGACAGAAGTCATTACAAATCAGTGTATATTTATAATATGCGATTTGCACAAGGGAGCAAAGCGTGCAATAAACAATTCTATTATTGTCATTCAGACTTTTTCTTCATTTTCTTTTCCTTTTGCTATCTCAATTTAACAACAGTACATATTCGGGGGTTGGGGGGGGGACGGGGGGGGGGGAGTAGACAATACAAGGGAGAGCCTGGGGGAGGAAGGTAATGGGGGAGGGGAAGGGGGTAGGGTTATGTGTCCGCTGTCAGTTCAGTCCGGTGAAACAATGCTAGTATGTCCGTTGGTCCAAGCCGTGCTGGTCGCGTTAACAGTTTACTTCTAGGGCTATGTCCGAGACTACTGTGGGATAGAAGGGGCCTGGTCTTTGTATGTTGCTGTTGACTTAAATTCTAGCCAAGGTAGCCATGTGGCGGCGTAATCTGATTGCTTATCTAGGGCAGAGTGGTAGATGTCCTCCATAGCACAGTAGAAATCAATTCTTTGAAACCATTCCCAAATAGTGGGGGGGTCCGCGGACCTCCAGTGGACTGGAATCACCGCCCTTGCTGCGTTGTTTAAGTGTTTTATGAGTGACCGCTTGTATTTTGCCATGGGTATGTTGGTGTGGGAGAGGAGCCAAAAATCAGGTTTGTCAGGGGTTTGGAATCCCAGGATGGCTGAGGATAACTGAATTATTGTGTCCCAGAAGGGGATGATTTTAGGGCAGTCCCACCATATGTGAATCAGTGTGCCCCTGTGAGAGTTACAACGCCAGCACAGAGGGGAGACCGACGGGTAAGCTTTGTGAATTAGGGGAGGACATCTGTACCATCTGGTCAATAGTTTGTACTGTGTCTCCACCACCTCTAGACTCGTGGAGCACCGTGCCATGACGTCACAGTGCTTCTCCCAGTTTATTGTAATACCTTTAGGCAAAAGATCCTGGTCCCATGCTTTGCAAAAGGAAGGGAGGTCAGGGAAGTGGTTGTGAAGAACCACTTTGTAGATCGTGGAGATCACATGGGTGGGGTCCGAGGTGTGGGAGCACAGCACTTCAAACGGGGTAGGG
Organism: Crinia signifera; assembly: GCF_055691185.1. NCBI lineage: Eukaryota > Metazoa > Chordata > Amphibia > Anura > Myobatrachidae > Crinia > Crinia signifera. Next base: position 167,972,014 of record NC_139224.1, on the reverse strand, counting down.
TCTTTTTTGAGGGCGAGGGCGGTTCTTTTTGAGTGGATGTAATGGCGCAATTGGAAATAGAACCATGAGTCTGTTTGAGGTAGTTCCCTCTCTGACATCAAGTCCGAGAAAGACTTGACATTTCCCCCGGACAGTAAATGTATCACCCTGGTCAGACCTTTTTGCTGCCAGTTAGTTGCTAATCTCCCAGATGCCCCCGGTGGAAATTCGGGGTTATTGATAAAGGGGAGAAGAAGAGAGTCAGGAGAGGAGAGGCCAAGTCTGTATCGGATATTTTTCCATAGAGTCAGAGTGGGTTCGACGGTGGGGTGTCTTGTGCGAGGTATGGTATGTAGCCACGGGACCACCTTAAGACACAGGGCCGAGGAATGTGTTTCAAGGTCGACCCATTGTTTGAAGCATGTGTCGGCTCTCGACCAGTCCACTATTCTGTGTAATACCGAAGCCTGATAGTATGCCAATAGCATAGGGAGCTGTTGGCCTCCTTTGGTTTTTCTATGGTATAAATAGCAGTGCTTAAATCTGGGTCTTTTACCTCCCCATACAAATCTGCTGATTGCCTTTTGGGCTTCTCCTATATATTGAGCCGGTAGTTTCAGTGGGACTGTCTGGAAGAGGTAGAGAAACCTGGGAAGAACGTTCATTTTAATGATATTCATCCTCCCTAGCCATGAGAATCTCTGAGTCGCCCATTGTGACATTTCTCTGCGGATGGACCTTAGTAGGGGGGTATAGTTGAGGGATATCGTTGACTTAAGAGAGACCGGAATGGAGATGCCCAGGTACTTGATATGGGTAGGGTTCCAAGGAAAGGGGAATTGGGAGCTCAATGCTTCCTTGGTGTCGTTTGGTAGTGAGATATTCAGGGCGGTAGACTTCGTATAGTTTATTTTAAAGTTGGAGAGTTTCCCATAGCGGGAGAACTCTGCCATAAGGTTCGGGAGAGTGACTACTGGGTTTGTTATAATTGCCAGAAGGTCATCTGCAAACAAAGCTAGTCTGTGGTTGATTTTTCCCACCGTCAAACCACCGATATTTGGGTTACGTCTAATCGCTCTGGCCAGTGCCTCCATGCAGATGACGTATATCAGTGGGGACAGCGGGCATCCCTGTCTCGTCCCATTGGAGATGGTGACCTGTTTGGACAAGAGTCCATTGATTCTTATTTGGGCCATAGGAGCTTTGTAGAGGGCGAGGATTTTTTGTAGGAACTGACCCTCTAATCCCATGTGGCATAGGGTCATCTCCATGAATTTCCAGTCTACTCTGTCGAAAGCCTTCTCGGCGTCTGTGGAAAGGAGCATGGTAGGGGTGTTTGAGGATTGCGCATGGGCAATCAAGTCAAAAACCCGAATGGAGTTGTCTCTTGCCTCTCTCCCGCGTACAAATCCCACCTGGTCCTGGTGTACCACCAGTGGGACTAAAGAGGCCAAGCGGTTCGCGAGTAGTTTCGCGAACAGCTTGACGTCCACATTAAGGAGGGAGATAGGACGGTAACTGGAAGGGAGTGCCGGGTCTTTATTATCTTTTGGGATAACTGTGATATGCGCGTTAAGTGAATGATTAGAGAGGGGTGTTTCCTGGGAGACTGCATTACAGGCTCGCAGGAGGAGGGGTAACAGTTTATCTTGGAATGCTTTGTAGTATGTAATTGTGAACCCGTCGGGTCCAGGGCTCTTGCCCGACGGGGTGGTTTTTAGGGCCAGTGTTAGCTCTGTTTCTGTAAATGGGTCATTAAGGGCTGAGGTTAAGTCCGAAGGGAGAGTGGGGAACTGGATTTCTCTCAGGTATTCTTTAATGTTCCGCTCATGCGTCAGTGGATCTCTAGTGTGAGTTTCTGAGGAAAGGTTATATAGGGTTGTGTAGTATTCGTGAAAAATGTCGGCTATCTGAGTGTTCGTGGCGCACAATCTACCTGAGGAATCTTTCATTTCCTTAATGTATGTTAAGGATCTCTGAGCCCTTAGCGCCCTCGCTAGCTGTTTCCCAGGTTTGTTTCCCCACCTATGAAATTTATGTCTGCTTCTGCGGAAGGCCCTACGTGTATTCTCATTTAAAAGGCTATTTAGGGACATCCGTGCTTCCTGCAGCTCTAGGAGAACGTCTGGGGTTAAGGAGGATTTATGTCGCGTTTCAAGATCTTTTATTCTAATGAGGAGTGCTTCTCTACGCTCTGCTTTTTTCTTTTTTAGATGGGAGCCTATTTGGATGCATTTACCCCGAAGCACACATTTGTGTGCCTCCCACACAGTGACAGGTGAAACATCCTCCGTTACGTTGGTGGCTATATAGTCGTCAATGGCTGTTGATATCTGGTTTCTGGAATCGTCATCTCTAAGGAATTGCTCGTTAAAACGCCAACTCCAGTGGCGTGTCGGAGGGTTTTGAAGAGTCAGGGTGAGGGTAATAGGCGCATGGTCCGAACCCACAATCTGGCCAATTGAAGCGTCTACCAGTAGGTCTAGTGACCTGTGGCCCAGGCAAAGGTAGTCTATTCGTGAATAAGAGTTATGGGGATGTGAGTAAAACGTGTAGTCTCTGTCTTTTGGATGGAGTAGTCTCCACGAGTCGATTAGTTGGAAGTCGTGTAGTATGGCTCTAAATCGTCTTAGTTCTTTGCTATGGGAATTGGTATGGGAATTTGTTGTGTCGATAGTGGGTTCAATAGCCCAATTAAAGTCCCCTCCCGTCACCAGTACTCCTTCTATCGTATTCTCGACAAGCTCCAATGCTTCCCTGAGGAAGCGTATCTGGCCCTTGTTCGGGAGGTATAGATTGATAAAGGTAAAAATTTGGTTAGCAATGGTGGCTTTTACTAGGATCCCCCTACCATCTCCTATATGTGTTTCCGATATGTCAGATAAATGGATGTTTTTAGAAAATAGGATTGCCACCCCCTTAGACTTGGACTCAGAAAAGTCGTTGAAGTAGCCCGTCGGGAAGTGACGGGAGGATAGTTTTGGTGCCGAACCTTTTTTAAAGTGGGTCTCTTGAAAGAACACTACATCTGCTTTTTCCGTATACATTGAGTGGAGGAGCTTAGATCTCTTCTCGGGAACATTTAGCCCCTTAGCATTAAGGGAAATTATTTTTAAGCTAGCCATTTTTTCTGTAACCGTGCTGGTCTGAGCTCAGCGGACCATGTCTCCTGGGACAGTGATGGATGGGGGGAGGGACAATGGAGAGAACAGGGAAAACACATAGGGGAGTGACGGGGTACGGTAAACAAAGTATTATGTGTAAACAGGAATCATGTTCTGGTTTAACTGGGGGACTCTGCATTTCTAGACGTGGGAGGCCTTTGGCGTCCCACGTACTACGAGTGTACAGCAGAGCGAGGGGGTCTTGGGGGAACCAAAGCGAACCACACAAATGTTACTACTAAACAAACATATCTCGAAGTATATGGGCATAGGATGCCTGAACGCTAACTAATTTAACTTAAATACTTTGAATCGGGACCATTAACCACTGGCGCCGGGGGAGCCCCCTTAGGTCTCTTCTACGTTTAGAAGCATGCACTTAGTAAGTGAAAACATAACTAAACTATTTCTCTCAGTAAGTGGGTGGTGGGGCGTCTACTTGTTTCACCAGTAAAGCCTCTGGGAGATGTGGTTATCTCCAGTATTCTCTCTAACATTCAGCAAAAGCTACTGTCTCCAGAACCTTCTCTAATCCTAAAACATTCAACATTAACCATCAAAACTGTAATAGGCATTTAAGTACAGAAGCATAAAAGTCACTCAAGAGGGGGAGACATATTCACGTGTCATCGGCGGAAGCGGCAGGAGCCTGCAGTTGCGCTCTCAGGGGCTCTTCCCCTCCAGCAACTCGGTCTACAGCTTGTTTTCTCGTCAGGGATTTTCTCTTGTCTCTCTGGACCGTCTGCCAATTGTTCCTCCTTGGCCCTGGCGGGACAGACAACTCAGCCGGGTCGAGCCAATTGGGAAGCGGAGGGGTGGAAAGTCCTAGAGTCTTGCAGAAGTCCTCCACTCCCTCTGGGTCGTGAAGGCTGACGGACGTTCCTTTGTGGGTGACTTGTATATTTAGAGGAAATCCCCAGCGGAATCTAATGTTGTGTTTCTTGAGCTCATCTGTGATGGGACGGAGCAAACGTCTCTGTTGAAGAGTCGACCAGGAGAGATCCTGGTATATTTGAATGCTGTGACCATCAAAAGTGATGTCTGGAGAACGCCTCGCAGCTCTGAGGATTTCCTCTTTTTCTTGGTAATAGTGGAGCCTGCAGATGATGTCTCGAGGCTTCTCCGAGGCAGCACCCCTTGGCCGCAGTGCTCGGTGTGCTCTGTCAAAGACTATCTGGTAGTCTGAATCGGAGTTTAAGAGTTCGTTGAATATTTTTGTCAGGGCGGCTTCAATATTCGGAGGCACAATTTCTTCTGGGACCCCCCGGACCCTCAAGTTGTTTCTTCGGCCTCTATTATCCACATCATCCAGTCTGCGTCCCATCTCCATCAGCGCCTTGGATTGGCGCGAGACCAAGTCGTGGAGGTCGGAAAGCCGGGAATCTGCATCTTCGCACTGTTCCTCCAAGAGGACCACTCTATTGTCCACGTGCTTGATGTCTGCTTTAATTGTTGCGATATGAACCTGCATGGATTCTTGAAGCCTTTGTTCGGTAGAAAGTAAGTCTTGTTGCATTTCCTGGCGCGTTGGAATCGCCTGCAACTTAGCGAGGATTGTGTTGAGATCAGGCTTCTCCATTATAGGGTCTAGCTCAGAGGTCGGTGGAGAAGACGCCAAAGTGTCGCTGATTCGCTCCTTAGTGGCGTGCAAGGGGGTCACTGGCGACTGAAGGTCGGGGTCCGGGACTGGTGTGCCGAACAGGGAGCAGAAAGCTTGGGTTTGTGTCGGTCTCACTGGGGTCTTCACCGTTGGTGTATTACGGCGTCTTTTTGTCATGTGGAAAAGCTCTGTGTGTTCATGTATGGCCTTCTGCCCAGCCAATATTACATCATTTAGTGGTTCTGCGTATGGTCCCCCCTACGTGGCCTGGGCGAGCATTACATCTTCAGGTGTCTGTCACACTCACGTTGGACATTACCCTGAGTGTGGATGCTTTATAATATAGGTTCAGGGCACCTCCATGTGTCGGGCGTGCTGCAGCAGCAGGTATTTTGTGGGAGATGTGTTTTGCTTGGTGGAGGAGTGAGGTGCTCTGGGGAGTGAGCAATATTCTGTGGGTGCTCCTTGTTGTAGTTGAGCGGCAGGTGTGACCTGCCGTCTGTCAGGGGTCCCCTCTAGGTGGTGCCTCTGTGGGGGTATGCTGCATAAAGAGGGAGGTTCAGCAAGGAGCAGGGTGTCTGCAATGATCCTTAATGGTGGATCAAAGATGGCGGCCACTCGTGCCTGCGAGGTACTGGGGGGTCTTGAGATGTAATGAGCCCGGGGGAGCTCTCAGGCAGCCCCTTGGTGTTACTCACTTTTGCCAGGGGATGCTGGGGCCTCCAATGATCGCCGCAGCGACGCTTAGCGGCAGACGCACCTATTCAGGTGCTCTGTTTTCGGGTCGTACTCCGGCCAAGCCCGGAGTCCCAATGCGGCGTCTGTGTAGGGGAGGGTGTCCCCCACCTCCCTCCTCACCTCCTGCGGCAGAACGAGCAGCCGAACAGCCGGTTTTCGGCGTTGCTCCGTCCGCCGCGATGACGCGTCGGGCGGGAAATCGAGGCCCCGGCTTCTTGTCGCGGCCTAGGCCGCAACCTGCGAGCGCCCTTAAAAGGGCTCTCCGGCTCCGCGGCAGCGGCAGTCAGTCTCCGGGAGTTCAGAGGGGGGTATTGTGGGATGTCTGCGGGCTCAATCTGGCTTAGGGTAGGTGGATTGCTTTGTATTAGAGACGTGTCTGGCAGGAGCTTTGTAAGGAAGCGTCCATTTGCTTTGCCAGCCAGGCCACGCCCCGACTCTCGACTATCTTGAGAATCATACCACCCGTGGGATCACTGAGGTGATTATCATTGTTTAAAGCTCTGAATTATCTGAGGAGTTAATTCACTATTATTATAATGGGAAAAGGATTTTTATTATTATTATAATTTTATTTATAAGGCGCCACAAGTGTTTCGCAGCGCCGTACAAAGGAACAATACAGGGAGACAAAACTTGGCATAACATTGAATAAATAACAAAAATACAGTACAAATAAAGAGCACCACAGTTCAATACACATTACAGCTTAAATGTAAGTAGTGAGGACCCAATCAACATACAACTAGAGGCTTGAGGCCAATGATGGAGATGAGTATGAAGATGGTCACTGAGTGTTGGAGTAAAGGAGAGCTGTGAGTGAAATGTGAAGAGAAGTGGGCTTTGACAACAGGAGGGAAGAGGGCCCTACTCGGAGGAGCTTACAATCTAGTAGGAAGTGGAGACAGACAGATTACAAGAGATGCAAGCGAGGGGGTGGTGGTTAGATAGCAGGATGTAAACAGGCAAGGGGTCGGAGAACCAGCTGGTTTATGCAGTGGAAGGGTACGCTTTGATGAATAGGTGAGTTTTCAGTGCCCGTTTGAAGCTTTGCAAGGTCGGGGAGAGTAATGGAGCGAGGGAGTGCATTCCACTGAAGGGGTGCAGCACGGGCAAAGTCCTGTACTCTAGCATGGGAAGCAGTGATCAGGGTGGAGGAGAGACGACAGTCGTCAGCTGACCGTAGAGGGCGGGAGGGTGTATGAATGGAGATGAGGTTAGAGATATATGGAGCAATGGAATTAGAGATGGCCCTGTATGTGAGTGTGAGGTGTTTGAAGAGGATTCTGTAGGGGAATGGAAGCCAGTGCAGATTTTGTTGAAGGGGAGTAGCAGAGTTAGAGCGGCGGGAGAGGAAGATAAGCCTGGCTGCAGCATTGAGGACAGATTGGAGAGGAGCTAGTTGGGATTGAGCGAGGCCAGTGAGAAGAGCATTACAGTAGTCAAGCCGTGAGATGACTAATGAGTGGATGATCAGCTTAGTTGCACTCTGTGAGAGAAAGGGCCTGATGCGAGCAATGTTGCGTAACTGGAACCGGCAAGAATGGGCCAGGGCTTGGATGTGGGGTGTAAAGGAGAGGGAGGAGTCAAGAGTGACACCCAGGCAGCGGAGTTGGGGAACAGGGGAGATGATGGTGTTGTTAACAGTGATAGAGATATTAGTAGGGGGCATAGCTCTGGGTGGGGGAAAGATAATAAGTTCGGTTTTGTCCATATTCAGCTTCAGAAATTGCTCAGACATCCAGGTAGAGATGGCAGCGAGGCAGTTGGAAACTTGAGAGAAAACAGTGGGGGACAGATCAGGAGAGGAGAGGTGCTATGGGGGTCATTCAGACCTGATCTCACAGCTGCTAATTAGCAGGCTCACCATCTAAGGATTTTTCCACTGAGCAACAGTCATCGCAGGCTTAGAGTAGCCAGAGACTTACATGTGGCCATGCGATCAGCCGGGCCCTATGTGCCGATGAGTGATCCACTGCATCTTTCATGAACTAAACCCATTTTGTTGATTCTTACATCTACAGCTATTGTATACGATACTTTAGAAAAAGAGCGATCAATATTTATTCTTACATTTTTTATGTTGTATTGTCAGGATATCGCTTAATTTATTTACATACCGGAGGCACCTGGCGTTTGCGATCCGGCCGGATGGACCGCAATATGTAACACAGGTACTTGAAATAATAAGCAGGCTTCCGGCGAATACAGTGTATTTTACTTGCCGCAGATCCTGTGGAACATTACTGCGGCTCAGTCCTGGAAACACATGTACATTCAGAAAATAAGAAAATTAACTTAAAAAGTTCCAGCCCTCTTTGTGCTTCATAGTCCGTAGGGATGGTAGAGACCTGTAGCCACAATCGGCCATGCTTTCCCCGCACAGCCCATGTCCCTGGCACTTTCAGTCACTTTCCCTACTAACCGGTCTCTAACAGGCATCGGTGCACTGAGGACTAGGTGAACAAGCAGTTTTAACTCTTCATCTGCTGCTGATTTCCCGTTGGCTGGAATACCCAGAGTTCCGTATGTCCACTTTGAGCTGTGCATCTCAAAAAGCCAGAAGTGCTGAGCTTCTACTGCAGCTGCAGAATGTGCCTGTCTTGTTTTCATCCCTCCTGGAGGGAGCTGATCCCATCAGGATTTAAACAGTCCAGGGGAGAGACCACCTCTCACCACAGGCCGGTAAATATATTCAAGATTTCTGTCCCTTGAATTTAAAAACCCCAGGAAAATATCTGTTTTAAGGCGGAATGTACTAACCCTCGCCGGTGCATTCTACCACACTTTGCATGGACATTGAGCTGATACTAATTGATATGCCATAACATATGCGATAAGTACCACAAAGGACAGCTCTCCGGATAATAGAATTAACAATATGCAAAGTCAAGGAACATAAGATAAATCTACTATTTGTTGTGACCATCCTTTGCCTTCAAAACAGTATCAATTATTCTAGGTACACTTGCACAAATTAATGGAATTTGTAGGATTATAGTCCGGTGTATGATTAAACAATCATAACAAACAGGTGATAATAATCAATATTTTCATCTGATAATTGAGACATAGTCATTAACTGAAACAAAAAGAGCTGTGTAAGAGACTTAAAACTGGGTGAGGAACAGCCAAACTCTGCTACAAAGATGAGTGTTTAGAAGAGGTTTCCTCTCACAAAATATACACCATGGCAAGACCTAGTACAGCAGCAAGACATAAAGTAGGTATACTGCATCAGCAAGGTCTCTCCCAGGCAGAGATTTCAACGCAGACTGGGGTTTCAAGATGTGCTGCTCAAGCTCGAAGCAACACAAAGGAACAGGCAACATTTAGCACCACAGGCACAGTAAGGAAACAGTGCATCAGATGAAGGACAAATCATGCTATCTTCCCAGCAGTGCCATCACTCCGAACAGATAGAAACTAGTGGGACCAGGAGTACACCCATCTACTGGCCACAAGTGGTCTTCATTCATGAATTTCAGCATACGGAGTTGGGGATTTGGTCAGGATTAATGGTGTCCTCAGTGCTGAGATATACAGGCAGGTACATATCCATGAAGTAATACCATCAGGGAGGTGTCTGGTTGGCTACAAATTTATTCTGCAGCAAGATATCGACCCCAGACATACAACCAATGTCATTAAGGACTCTTCAGTGTAAAGAAGAACAAGGAGTCCTGGAAGTGATGACGTGGCCCTCACAGAGCCCCGATCTCAACATCATCGAGTCTGCCAGGGATTACATCAGGGATGGGGAACCTTCAACCCTCCAGCTGTTGTTGAACTGCACATCTCAGCATGCCCTGCTACAGTTTTGGTATTTAGCCATCCTTAAACTGTTGCAGGGCATGCTGGGATGTGTAGTTTTAACAACAGCGGGAGGGTCGAAGGTTCCCCATCCCTGGATTAAATGAAGAGTGAGCAGGAGCTGAGCAAGCCTACGTCCACAGAATATCTGTGGTTTGTTATTCAGGCTGTTCGGAGCAACCTCCCTCCCGAGTTCCTTCACAAACTGTCCAAGTACCTAGAAAACCTTATGAAGGCAAAGGGTAGTCACACCAAATATTGATTGATTCAGAGTTCTGTTCCATTCACTTAGTATTTTGATAAATTAGAAAAACTATTAACACTTCAATTTTTTCAACACCTGCCCAAAACACAGTAGTGTGTGTGTGTGTGTGTGTGTGTGTGTGTGTGTGTGTGTGTGTGTGTGTGTGTGTGTGTGTGTGTGTGTGTGTGTGTGTGTGTGTGTGTGTGTGTGTGTGTGTGTGTGTGTGTGTGTGTGTGTGTGTGATACACTGTCCCTTTTAAACAACAATGTTTGTCACTAGGTGGCAGTACTGCTTTTAGAATGTGAGTCTTGTTGTTACTGCTAAGGCCTCCTGCTTCAGACATTCAAGGAATCACTAACCCTATTGTGAAACATGGTTATGTAGACACTAGTTGTGTGTGTAAATCTGATGCAGGAGGTAACAGTTACGTTGTATACATGTTAGCAAGTGGAATGGGAACCGGTCTGCAGCGCTGGACAATATGAATAAATTTACTGGAAATCCCAAAGAGAAGCAGTCCACTCTGTAGTTTCAAGGTAAAAAAAAGTACTGAATGCTTTATTAAATAAAAAGTCACATAAAAGGAAGAAAATTTCCTTAAAAAATCACACAAAAACAGTCTAAAAGTATATAAAAAAAAGATATGAAAGATATGATTCCCAATAAGGCAGAGGTCATCTACAAAAGAGCCCCGAATATAAAAAACTGGGTGGTAAAAAGAATAAAAACAAAAGGTTTTTTCCGTTGTGGGATATGTATGGGGTGCAAACAATACAAAAGTATGGGAAATAAGAAAATTGAAAATTTCAAATCAAATGTAACGGGTAAAGAATATAAAATTGAACATTTTGTAACCTGTAACAGTCAGGATGTTATATATCTTATCGAGTGTTCCTGCGGCAAACAGTATGTCGGAAGGACAAGCCGACAATTTAAGATCAGAATAAGGGAACATGTGAATAACATAAAAAAGGGATTAGAAACTCATAACATGTCAGCGCAAGCACCAGTGCTCAGTGAACCATATGAGAAGTTGTAAGATCATTGACCATATAAAAGGCAATTGGAGAACTGGAGATAAAAAAGGAGATTTAGCACGTGCTGAGATGCGCTGGATTTATGAGTTAGATACCCTGAGCCCCAAAGGTTTAAATGGGGAGTTCGAAGTAAAGTGGTTTTTGTAAAAAAATTCTGATCCCTATATTTTGTGTTTATGACCCAATACATTATAAAAATTCCCATTTGATATATATATACCTTTTGCATTGATGCCGGCTAATTTTCATTGACACTTTGTGTACAATAAGTTTTTCATGTTATTTTTTATGTGTGTATAACTTTAAGTGGTATATAGGTGGTGTATCTTTAAGAGAACCCAGGTCTATGTGTAAAAGTAACCTGGAACCTGTATACCTCAGATCCTTGGAGATGTATAAATTAGTAGGAGCTGTGTCCTCCAGCTGCACCTTGACAAAGACCATAATTGGTAGAAACTAGTTGGTGAGCAGCTGGAGGATATTGCTTGTGGAGAGGAGAAAAGACCAGACTCCAAACAGACCAGAGTCCCCTGTATTATCACACAGTATCCAGCTAAGAACTTTTGGACCTGTGTGCCCGCCAAACGCTGCAAGCGCAGGCAGCAGAGGCGGAGGAGTGTGCCGACACTTTACATCAAAGCCGGACACTCTTTAAACGGGACCCGGGACGGGGAACCACGCAAGGGAAATAAACCGCAGTGGCAGTGCGGCCCTCCATTCCGTGTTATACCAGACACCGGGGATCCCTTTTGGGGAAGAGTAAGGACTTAGGACCCAAGTGGCAGTACGGTTCCTTTGTCCTGAAAGTACCCATCCAGATACACTACACAGTAAAGATGTGCAGGTGAGCGCAGAAGGAGGAAGGAATAACCGTAGTGGCAGTGCTGCTTCCAGAACCCAAAGCGCAATACCGTGAGTCCGGGTGGAGCGGAGATCTGGGGAATCCATAAGGACTAGAGAGGTAACCGTAGTGGCAGAACGGCCTCCCAGCCCTGAAACACCCCATACACCCAGATAGGTGTACCCACCATAAGGACCTATAGTGCAGTCTGGAGTATACAGGGATACTTGCGTCTCCAAGAATCTGGTGAGCTACCTTTAAATTGTTTTCTCTCCTATGCAAAGAAGAGAGTGAATCCTTTTTTTTTATATACTTTTAGACTGTTTTTGTGTGATTTTTTAAGGAAATTTTCTTCCTTTTATGTGACTTTATTTAATAAAGCATTCAGTACTTTTTTTACCTTGAAACTACGGAGTGGACTGCTTCTCTTTGGGATTTCCAGTAAATGTATTCATATTGTCCAGCGCTGCAGACCGGTTCCCATTCCACTTGCTAACATTTGTACCTTTTTGGGGTGTTATTGAGATTGAAACACCATTTGAGAACCACTGCAGCAGAGGGATTAAGGAGCGCTAGAGAATTCCCGGAACTCTGCTTTTTTCACGTTGTATACATGGTTGCCTGCCCTCCCGGAATGGCCGAGAGTCTCACGAAGATCAGGTCCCCTTCCCGGGCCCCCTGGAAAGGTGGGCAAATCTCCCACACACACCCCGGAGCCACTGAAACAATATCTGTAATTTGTGGCTTTTTACGTTTATAACATTATTTTAGTCCTGCCCCCTTTTCATGGACCCACAAATTGTGGAGTTTGTATGGAATGGGGCAGGGCTTGGTGGCATCAGCCTTGTCCTGTCCTGCAGCATTTGCTCTCCTCTCGCTTCTTCTGGAGAGGCACAATTAAAAGTTGCCAGCCCTGTGTTTATAGCACATAACGGACTGTCTAGCTAGTTCAAGATATTTTGCTGATACAGGAAATCATTGTAGGCTTATTAACTCCCAATGCCTTCAGCTGAAGTGTATGAAAAGACGCACCCAGGGCCACTATACTTCATAAGGAAAGTTGATTTGTACAGCGTCCAGCCTGATTGTCTGGCCAGTGGCGATCCATGACGGTACGAAGAACTGGAGATGGAACGGTTCTTTGTCCTCCTCATCTATGGTGATATTTAACATGTTCGTTGGTATATAGTCTATTTTAATGTCATGGTTGACCAAGTAGTCTGATAATGGACCAGTTATAAGTGTTTGAGGTTCTAGTGGCTTGTACTGGCTGTTCTCTTCTGGTTGTAAAGTCAGGATAGGTGTAAGATCTTCCAAACCATTCTGCAGGTTTATTCGGCTCCCCGCTGCTGGTCTGATATCGCTTAGATCAATCTCGCCCCCGTTAATTATAACTGGCGAGTGGGGAAGATCAGCTTCCACATCTTCACTGACCATCTCTTCTATTTCCAGTGTCTCCGTTTCATCGTAGTTGGAACTGCCGGACGGATGACTGGGAAGAATTCCAATTTTATCCTTTAAGACATAGTATCCAATCACAACAAAAGAATAACATTAATAAAATACAGTTTTCATTTATAAAGTACATATTTTCTTCTTGTATTGGGAATGTGAATTATTATTTTATTTGTCAGGGACCTCTTGGATGCTGATCTTCATGCTGGAAGTCTAGAAGGCATCGATGGTTCTACAGTTGGAAAATTCATGGCCAGAGTTCCTGCTGATCTGTATTACAGCAGATAGATACAGACCAAACTTTTCTAGAAGCACCACAGCAAAGTGTGACACCCCAGGCAGGGAAGGGGAACTGCATGGATTTTGAAAGGTGCAGGGTGCTAGAATGAACACTAAATCCCAAGTCTATATTGTGGTTACATGTCCAATTGATGTAATATTCCATATGCCCCAAGGAATCTGGGAGGAGACCTTTTTATGAGTTTGTAAATTCTAGAAGCGTATAATAGACATTACAGGCAGAACATTCTATAATTACGGGAATTCGTGGAATTCCAATGGTGATGTTCTCTGTATTTGTAATGCTGGTGAAACAGACATATACTGACATGCTGCGATTGGGTCGGATGCACTCACCTTCGTAGAGATGTACTGCTTGGCCCACTTGCAGTTAGCTGGGTCAGGGACAGCTTTGTCCCACCAATGCGGTAGGATTCCTAATAGGTGGATTCCCATCCTGGAATATATGAAGGAATTGGTTATCCATCTAAGGGTACCTCGTAAATAAAATAACCCCAATAATGACACATAGCAACACTACACACCTATGAGTTGAGTGTCACAAGACCCCCGTGGTCATGTATGATGTGGGCATATGAAAGGGTTACTTCATACAAAACCACCTGGTCTGTCTAAAAGTGAATATACCAACCAAAATGAAATACACGCTCCGACCACCTCTAAGATTTAGTTCAACAGCTGATTATTACCCATCTGCAATCACAGCCACATTTTATCAGCACTACTGTAAAGCAAACTGTTCCGTGCCTACAACAACGTAGAAGGGGAAATCCATTCCAAACAACAAAACCATCCAATGGGTTTCCCTACCAACACCCCCGCGTGCAGCGCTGCTTAAGTCAAGACTTGTGCGGCGCTGTAGGGAGATCAGGCCGCTGAGGATGTCAAAGTCCCTCCCTCTTAACGGCTGGGCCCGTCTGCATTTTTTACTCCCAGAAAACGCTGCCCACAAATGCCGGCTGCCAATCAGCATGACTATAAAGATCACAGGCCGTCGTATGTGCAGCCCCCCAGTAATCATCAGGGCTGCGGCAGCCCTGCGTACAGAGCTGAATCGTCCCATTGGAAACAAGACAATGTTATACCTATTTCTTCTAGAGGGGTGTATTTGTCTAGAATTTCTGTGCTGCAGATTTGGGTACTTGTGTATTTTGGCGGCGCCCATCGCATCGCATACCATAACGCATGCGATGGTATGCGATGCGACGCAATTTTGTTGGTTAGTGTATGATGGCATACAATTTTCAAATTGTATGCCATTGTACATGGCATACAATGCGATGCGATGCGATTAAACATTGTATAAGCACCCTAATGGGTGCTTATACAATGTTAAGCACCCTAATGGGTGCTTACAATGTTAAATGCACCCCCACGCCACCCCCCCACTATAAACGTGAACCCGAAGCGTGGCGAGCGCAGCGGTACGCGTCCTACGACCTTTTCATACCCCCACTATCCACGTCGGCGTGGAGTCGAGAATAGATTAGTGTGGCGAGCGCAGCGAGCCCGAAGCGTGGCGAGCGGACGCGGATACCTGTAAAGCCTGCGAAGGGACCTGTGAAGCTCGCTGCGCTCGCCACGCTTCGGGCTCGCCACACTAATCTATTTTCAACTCCACGCCGACGTGGATAGTGGGGGTATAAAAAGGTCGTAGGACGCATACCGCCGCCCCTTGCGGGCTCGCTGCGCTCGCCACGCTTCGGGTTCACGTTTATAGTGGGGGGGTGGCGTGGGGGTGCATTTAACATTGTAAGCACCCATTAGGGTGCTCAAAAGCACCCTTTAGGGTGCTTATACGATTTTTCATCGTATAGGGGGTCAAAATCGCATCGCATGCCATCGGGTACATGGCATGCGACGCGTTCATCGAACGATGCTGAAATCGGGCGCCGCCAATATACACAACACAAGTACCCAGATTTGTAAATTCAAAAAAAAAATGTCAGACTCTAAGCCACTTTATGTGCTTCTCGTTACTTGCTCACCTTTGTTTTGCAGATGGTACGCAGTACAGAGTGAGTACTAATAAGGGTATTATGATCACAATGATAATCGTGTATTCTGTTTGTGTCCCTAGAAAATAAAATGCATCACGGGAAATAATGAAAAGCCAAGAATTACATTTAGGCAGACGATACAGTATATGTACAGTAGTCACCTACTGCTGTCATTTATGGTCTAAGGGGGGGGGGGTCTATTCAATTCTGTATATCAAAGTGCCTCCAGAACTTTTTCCAAATCATGTCCAATCAATTGAATAACTGAATTTAATACAGGTGGAGTCCAGTGAAGCTGTAGGAACATCTCAGGGGTGATCAGTGGAAACAGGATGCACCTGAGCTCAATTTTGGCTCCATGGCAAGGGCTGTGAATACTTATGTACATGTGGTTTCTTATACACCGTTCTCACTGCCGCAAAAACCTGGGTTTTTGCCAGGGCAAGCAGTCATTTCCTGTCTCAGTGTGAAAGTGTGTCCTGTCTCAGTGTGAAAGGGTTTTTGCGAATTTCCCGGGTGTTATGCCCCGAGAATTACACACAGGTTTTTTGCAGGGTTTTTCCTGGGAAATACATGGGTGTATGGCAGTGTGAACAGGTTAGACCCGGGTTTTTCTCACAATGCAAAAAAGCAAGTTCATTGCATTGCTCAAAGCTGCTCTTTAAACAGCCAATCAAAGCTGCTCTTAGATGCCACACACTTGATGGCAGGCATACCAGGGGAAGCAGTGTGAATTGGGCAGACACTGGAATTTCCCAGGGCTAAGGTGCAGTATGAATGGGGTCTGCAGATCTGAGATGCTCTGTGCCCCGACAAAAACCCGGGATTTTGCAGGGGCGGCAATGAGAACGCAGCATTAGTTTTTTTTTTTTTTTTTTTAATACATTTGTAAAAATCTCCCCAAAACTTTATTTTTACATTGTCATTATGGGGAATTATGTGTATAATTTTGAGGGAAGTAATGAATTTATTCCATTTTTGAATAAGGCTGTAACATAACAAAATGTGGAAAGATTGAAGCGCTGTGAATACTTTCTGGAAGCATTGTAGATGGATGAATGGATAGAACATAGTACAGGAGAGAGATGTAGGGTGGTAGAAGTAAGAAGAGATCACTCACCTTCCTGCCGCAGAGCAAACTGGAGAGTGTCCGGGCTTTCCCCAGCGCCATTGGAGCAGGTCATCCATATAATGTACTGGACGTTTTCCTCAATGCTACCAAGGTCATACTGATGGAAGGGCGACTGATTGGAGAATACTGGGGGGGAGGGGGCAAAACACAATGTTGTATATTCCCATTATACCATGGGTGTGTATATATATATATATATATATATATATATATATGTTTAGTAAAATAAAATGACCTAACGCCACTATGACTTAGAGAGCAGAGCTGGTAATATGTGGACATTCTGAAGCCTAAGGAGGTCATTGCTAATATATACTCTTCTAATCTTTATTTGAACCCACAGTAGTTAATGTAAAGGAGCCCAGGACTGGGTCACGCTGAGAGTGTTTCCTGGCTTCACACTGGGGTGTCAGTTTGATTCTCTGTATATGAACTAATGTTTACATTATGCTAAAGTTGCCTTAGATGGCGTACAGCATCTGGGTCATAGATCGTGCAAACCAGGCTCTAAATAATGTTAAAACAGAAGAATTAAAATACCCCCCCCCCCCCCCATTTGACTGTATACTACACATGGTATATGGTTTATACTATGCTGTATGGTGTATATTATGGTGTATACTATGCTTTATGGTGTATACTATGGTATATATGGTATATGGTTTATACTATGCTGTATGGTGTATACTATGATAATATGTTTATCTTATGCTGTATGGTGTATACTATGATAATATGGTTTATCCTATGCTGTATATTATGGTGTATACTATGGTGTATGGTGTATATTGTGCTGTATGGTGTATACTATGGTGTATGGTGTATATTGTGCTGTATGGTGTATACTATGCTGTATGGCGGATATTATGGTGTATATTGTGCTGTATGGTGTATATTGTGCTGTATGGTGTATATTGTGCTGTATGGTGTATACTATGCTGTATGGCGGATATTATGGTGTATATTGTGCTGTATGGTGTATACTATCCTGTATGGCGGATATTATGGTGTATATTGTGCTGTATGGTGTATATTGTGCTGTATGGCGGATATTATGGTGCATAGTGTGCTGTATGGTGTATATTGTGCTGTATGGTGTATACTATGCTGTATGGTGTATACTATGCTGTATGGTGTATACTATGCTGTATGGTGTATACTATGCTGTATGGTGTATATTATGGTGTACACTATGCTGTATATTGTGCTGTATGGTGTATATTGTGCTGTATGGTGTATACTATCCTGTATGGCGGATATTATGGTGTATACTATGCTCTATGTGTATATTGTGCTGTATGGTGTATATTGTGCTGTATGGTGTATATTGTGCTGTATGGTGTATACTATGCTGTATGGTGTATATTATGGTATATATGGTTTATACTATGCTGTATGGTGTATATTATGGTGTACACTATGCTGTATGGTGTATATTGTGCTGTATGGTGTATATTGTGCTGTATGGTGTATACTATGCTGTATGGTGTATATTATGGTGTACACTATGCTGTATGGTGTATATTGTGCTGTATGGTGTATATTGTGCTGTATGGTGTATACTATGCTGTATGGTGTATATTGTGCTGTATCTGTATGGTGTATATTATGGTGTACACTATGCTGTATGGTGTATAGTGTGCTGTATGGTGTATACTATGCTGTATGGTGTATATTGTGCTGTATGGTGTATACTATGCTGTATGGTGTATATTATGGTGTACACTATGCTGTATGGTGTATATTGTGCTGTATGGTGTACTGTATATTGTGCTGTATGGTGTATATTGTGCTGTATGGTGTATATTGTGCTGTATGGTGTATATTGTGCTGTATGGTGTATATTATGGTGTATACTATGCTGTATGGTGTATACTATGCTGTATGGTGTATATTGTGCTGTATGCTGTATATTATGCTGTATGGTGTATATTATAGTATTTGGTGTATATTATATGGTGTATACTATGCTGCATGGTGTATATTATAATGTATGGTGTATACTATGCTATGTGGTGTATGTTATGCTGTATGCTGTATATTATGCTGTATGGTGTATACTATAGTATTTGGTGTATACTATGCTATGTGGTGTATGTTATGCTGTATGCTGTATATTATGCTGTATGGTGTATATTATGGTGTATACTATAGTATTTGGTGTATGCTATATGGTGTATATTATGCTGCATGGTGTATATTATAATGTATGGTGTGTATTATGCTGTATTATGTATACTATGCTGTATGGTGTGTACTATGCTGCATGGTGTGTATTATAATGTGTGGTGTATATTATAATGTATGGTATGTATTATGCTGTATGGTGTATACTATGCTGTATGGTGTGTGCTGTGCTGCATGGTGTGTATTATAATATGCTGTATTATGTATACTATGCTGTATGGTGTGTTCTGTGCTGCATGGTGTGTATTATAATGTGGTGTATATTATGCTGTATGGTATATAGTATGGCATATGGGGTATACTATGGTATATAATCTCGGTCTGCAGAACTCTCCTGTATTATTCTATGTAATATTGTGTGTTACATACTATGAAACTCCCTGGTGGTGTCTGTGGACAGGTCGCTCAGGTATATGTTGTGCCGGGTGATGCATCCCATCTGCTGGTCTGGGGAGATTTCCTTCCAAGTGACCAGTAAGGATTTATCTCTCTGAACTTTATAATTAAATACAGGAGAGGCCAGAGGAGCTGTGGACACACAAGAGAGGAACACAACAAGGTTAGGTACGTGACCGCAAATGTCGTCTTGTCATATGGCATTAGTGTATATATGTTAATACTTAGAAAAGACTGGCCACTTATTCAGCGTACAAACTTCAAGTTACAACCTTCCATTGCATTGTAAACAGGAAAGTGCAGGACAGGATATCAAGTTGCAAACCACTAACAAAGACCTCTTGGTTCCTCAGGGGTGGAGCTCTTGCACAGCAAGGGAAGGAGGTGTGCTTTCTGCCAGGTGGTGGGCTTCCTGTCAAGCGGGGGATATATTGAGTATGTTAAATCATTATAATAACAATATGTCTCTCATAGATCAGTACCTTGCTGTTGTGTTGCGCCTGTTGTGACTGCAGGAACGGCGGCTCTTCCTGCCCAAAGCAAGTAGACGCGGAACTGATAACATACACGGGGCTGCAAAAGACCTGGACGTAAAGGTATTGCTATTATATTGCCTGTAAGATCATACTGTTACCATCGGTTCTATCGGAGAGAATGCTCGGTACTCTTTACCTAGCACGGCGCCCACGATTAGAATCGCGGGCGTCGGGGGTAAAATCGCGGGCATCGCGGGTAAATCGCGGGTACATCAAAATCGGGTGCCCGCGATGACCGCGATTTTCCCATAGGGAACAATGTTAAAAAGGCAGATTGACCGCGATTTTTATGTCAAATGCCTCAATGCCCGCGATTTCCACATAGGAGTCAATGTTAAATGGGCTACAGAGCCCAAATAGGCAGAATTAACCCTTAAATGTCCCCCCAAATTTTTTAACGCCACCCCACGATCCACGCCAACCCGAAGCGTGGCGAGCGCAGCGAGCCCGCGAGGGGCGGCGGTACGCGTCCTCCGACCTTTTCATGCCCTACTATCCACGTCGGCGTGGAGTTGAGAATAGAATAGTGTGGCGAGCGCAGCGAGCCACCGAGCCCGAAGCGTGGCGAGGGGACGCGGATACCTTCACAGTTATACGCGTCCCCTCGCGGGCTTCACAGGTGTCCGTGGCGACGCGGACACCTGTGAAGCCCGCGAGGGGACGCGTTTACCTGTGAAGGTATCCGCGTCCCCTCGCGGGGCTCGCTGCGCTCGCCACGCTTTGGGCTCGGTGGCTCGCTGCGCTCGCCACACTATTCTATTCTCAACTCCACGCCGACGTGGATAGTAGGGCATGAAAAGGTCGGAGGACGCGTACCGCCGCCCCTCGCGGGCTCGCTGCGCTCGCCACGCTTCGGGTTGGCGTGGATCGTGGGGTGGCGTTAAAAAATTTGGGGGGACATTTAAGGGTTAATTCTGCCTATTTGGGCTCTGTAGCCCATTTAACATTGACTCCTATGTGTAAATCGCGGGCATTGAGGCATTTAACAGTAAAATCGTGTCCATCGGGCCTTTTAACATTGAGTTCTATGGCAAATCGGGAGCATCGCGTCGCGGGCATCGCGGGTACATTTATGGCCGGCCGCGACGCGACCGACCCGATTTCCATGTTTAACATGGTTTTCAATGGGAAATCGCGGGCATCGCGTCGGTCGCGTCGCGGCCAGACATAAATGTACCCGCGATGCCCACGATGGGCGCCGTGCTAGGTAAAGAGTACCGAATGCTCTATATAAAAAATAATATAAACGTAGGCTTTTGATTGGAATAAAATATCTCCCAGAGCAATTCAAATCTCCTCAGAAGAGAAACGGGCTGAGCTAGATAAAGCCGCAAAACCGTGAAATAAATGGCTTTCGAAGCTTTCTAGTTCTAGTATATATTTCGATAGACATGAAACCTTTTTAAGTGATCAGTGACCCCATCTAGTGGCCAAGAAATAAATTGCTGGTGGATAAGTTACCTGATATCGTCACTGATCGGTTGTGCTTGGGGACTTTAATCCACTTTGTTTGACTGCGATCTGTTCCAGTAGGATCCTCCCATTCTACTATCTGATCCCCAGCCAATGAGTCATTTCCTGTCTGCAGGTCCCAGGTGAGGGTCAAACTGTTATCTGGACCACTGGAGGTGGCGATGGCATTTGTGGGTCCTGGTAAATCTGGAGCCATATAAAATAAATAAATCTCACAGAACTGTACAGTTTTTGTATCTTAGCAAGGGGTACAGTACAGTAGATCACTATTGGGGTATCTGCTAAATAAATATTAAATATTATAATTGACAACCTGACTAATAAACCCAAGATCTTGTATCTTCTTCATTGAATGGTCTCATTAGGATACTATGCTCAAATTCTGGGACCAACTATAGAAACCTATTTGTAAATAATCTGCATAGTTATTAGGTTTTGAAGACGTGGTTGAATCGATTGGAATCTGTTTATTCTCTGGAAATTTTACATTTTTGTTGGTAACTAACTTTTCGAGATATATTTGTCATCATTTTCTCCTTAGTTTATTCATTTATAAATTGCTTATTTGTTGTCATTGTTCTGGGGTGTCCACATCCGCCCTAAGGACAACCATCTGGGATTAAAGATGGGTAATACAGGGCGGGTCTCCCTTATCCGTGTTTTCCAAAAACTGAAATATTCCGAAAACCGTGGGGGACCATCGGCGCACCACCAGGGGACCAGGTAAGTATGTAAAGAAAATATATTCCAAAATCCGCAAAGCAAAAAAAGCTCACAGGTGGGCAAAAACATGCTGCACTGCAGGTGGGGGAGATGTAACATGTGCAGAGAGAGATAGATGCGGGTGGGTTATATTATTTATTGTTTCTGTGCAAGATAAATACTGGCCGTTTTATTTTTACAATGCAATTTAGATTTCCGTTTGAACACACCCCACCCAAATATAACTCTCTCTGCACATGTTGCATCTGCCCCACCTGCAGTTTATCAAGGTTTTACCCAGTTGCTTGCTTTTTGATTGGCTAACAATACTGAATCAGGCCTAATGCATTCAACTGCAGCTATCTGAAAACACATTTATCCTTCTCCAATTAAAGACTCTTCTAAGAACTGTAAATATTTTGGCTGCCATTTCCCCTAAATGAATCACTTAGGATCTAAATGACGAGGTTGCAATTAGAAAAATAGAGGCTAATTTGCATAATTAAGCTAATGGTTGGGTGAAAATGAATTCTCATTTTGAGGGGCTAGAGACATTACTGTTGAAAGCAGATGATTCCTTAGCATTTTTTGGGGGGTGGGGGCTGGTTTTAGGTCTGATATAATTGTTTATAATACAGGCAAGAGCAATGTAGCCCGCAGCTATCAGCTGTACAGGTAAATCCGATATTAGCCAATGACAGAGGGTTGCTAGTGCTGGCGTAACCAACTCTCTGTACTGACAATGACGTACACTTGTGCTGTGCTACTGTACCCAACTCAGTAGGAGACAATGTACCACTGACAAGTTTATCCTTGTGGACAGACCTGTGGCTAATGCACTGGCGCCTTGTGGATCAGCCCCTTCCTTGCCTTTACATTACAATACAGGGAACCCTCACTGTCTCTGGTACTTGTGTCGTTTCACGGCACCACGCTATGCTGTGTTGTCAGGGTAGGGCACCGGCAGCCCAGCATAGTCAGCGTAGTGTCCCTGCGGCAGCCCTGCGTAGTGTCCTCGTCAGGCAGCGTAGTCACCGTACTGTCCCCACGAGCTGCAGCTCTGTCCCCGGCGTCCCTGGCAAGCCTAGTGAGCGCCTCTCACACAGCGCCGGTAACCGCCAGATCCCCTGCGATGGCAGACGCCGGTGGAGAGGTGATCATGCGGACGCCGGCAGAAAGGCAAGTGTGCCTCAGTAATTTGTGCGGCAGGGTACGGCAACCCTGCCCGTGTCGTGCACAAAGGGGGGTGCAAGCGCAAGTGTGTCTCATGCACAATAAAGGACGCATTTGCCAGTGCTCCAGGGTACGTACTGACCAATGCCTCCATTTCAAACCCCCACTATCCACGTCAGCCCGAAGCGTAGCGAGCGGACGCGGTACACGTCCTCCCAACCTGTTCATACACCCACTGCTTAGCTGCTTATTCCAGTCCCATCTGCCCATGCAAGCTAATATACAAGTCCGAAAAAGCACTTACTTGAGATATCCTGGGCGGATACTTTGGTGAATGTGGGCTGGGACTTCCCTCTGGAGTTGTGCGCGTACACAGATATGACGTAGTCTGCTGAGTCAATGTCTTTGGTCAGCCATGTGTTTGTGGTATTAGTGGTGTCGCTGTGCTCATTCCCTCGCTGAAATGTCACTTGGTAGAACCGGATCTGACCTCTGACCTCTGATATATTTAGGTACTTGAGAAGAGATAGTAAAAAAAAAAAAGACTGAAGAACTACCAAGCCGGATTTGGTGAAGGATATTGGGTAGAAGATTAGTTATTCTGTTTGGGCCTGAATTCTAGTAATGGAAAATTTAATTTCTCCCTATAATAAGCCAACCTATTCCCATTACGGTACATGTATTGCGATAGATCTGTCTCTGTAACACGTGTATTTATCTTCATAGAATGACTCCCACTAGGAATAAATGTTACGTGCGCCGTCTTACCTTCCAGAAAATCGTAATGGTCTGTGATTTGTCGCGGATGTTGTGTAGTTTGTACCATATGTCAATCTTCCCGCGTGGAGCTAGTGTGAAAAGGGAAATTTCCAGTTACGCCACTGCGCCCACAACATTTTGCTGGCTTATCGTGGGGCAGGCGCATCGCAGGGAAGGACCTGGCATGCGGGGAGGCCTTGAGGTGAGTTTTGTGGTGATTTGCAAAACTTTAACCCAAACAGCCCAAAGACCCCAAACTGCAGACCCACATCCCAATTCCAGCCCTAAAGTTGCGAACACACGCTACGATTTTTTGACCAGTATCTGTCATTTTGGTCATTCTAAACGATATTGGTCAAAATATCGGCGTGTGTGTGCGCGTCCCCACCGCTCGTTCATCAAGGTCAATTTTGGATATCTTTCACAAAAACCTATAGGGTGAAATACAATTCACAGGTCTTGTTGCTATGGGCAACCAGTCAAAAGCTACTTCTTATTTATTTACCACCCTCTAGAAGATAGTAGACAGGATGTGATTGGTTGCCGATAGCAACATGACCTGTGAAGTGTATTTCACATCTTAGTAAATTTCACCCATTGGGCGGGATGTACTATAGGGAAAATGCGGTAAAACGGGGGTTTTACCGCATTTCCTATGTACCATTACCCGTCCGCCCCATCTCCGCCGGGCAGGGTATCGCCACCTCTGGCTGGCGATACCCTATAGAAGCCTATGGGCTTCTATAGCTGCCCACCTTCCGTGCGACCCCCCCCTCCCCTCCTCCATCGAGGTGTCACAGCCGGGAGGACATCCGGCTGCAGGGGGGAGGAGGAGACGCCGGGGGCACTGACAGCCGCCGGGATGTGACTGAGACCCAGGCACACCACATTACAGGTATCGCGGGGGTCTCCTTCACCGCACCCCGATGCTGGCCGCACATGTTAGTACATATGCGGTAGCATCGCGGCTGGGCGGCGAGGGGCGACGATGTATATTAATACATCTCGGCCATTGAGTCTAACTGGCTTGTTCCTCCTTCATTATTTCATTCAGTGTGTATGCACAAAATAGTTCAACCAGGACTCTGGGGAAGTTCAAGGGAAATTGGTCACCAATGTTTTTCATTGTATACATCGTACAGTGTGAATGGACCGTAACCCTTTGAGTGCCAATGTTGCTGTTGGAGATGTGCGAAATATCTGCTAAAAATGGCAGTTTTGCGCATAGTGACTGTTATTTTTTTTGCCGCAATGTTTAACAAAATTTCAATTAATTGTCATTTGCCGGCAATAACTGAAGTGATTCATATTCCTCGACTTCGACCTTGGCATTTTCAGCGGATATTTTGCACATGTCGCACAGCAACGTTGGAAGTTATCCTGTGCTGCCAGACGATCAAAGGGAGAAATGGAGGCACTGGCTGGCACTCCCCCCCTAGTACATGTAACGTCACAAGATAACCACGAGGGGGAGATAGCGGAAAGGCAGAGAGACACCCTGCAAGGTGGCAAAATGTGCCAATAGGGTGGCAACCCGGCCCTCCGCTCCACCTCATTCTTACACCCAGGTGGCAGCACTGTTAGCACAACTGTCGCAATGCCAGAACATTGTGCTATGTTACAGTGATGACATCTAGGATTCCATCCTCCCTGCTGTATTAATGAGGTCATCACTGCGGGCAGGCAGCAGATGATACAGAATTTCCAAGGAAGACCACAATTTCCCTGAGATCAAACCAACTACAGTAGTAGCACATCACAGGTGCGACCCGCTTCCAGACGCTGTTATCAGGTCCCAAACCAGAGCCGGAATCCTCCATACGGGGAGATAATTATATATTATATCAGTAATGCGATCTCTCACCTACTGCCCAATGTCTTATTATTATTATACTATTGCTGTATTGCTCCTGTCTAAAGTGACATCTGTATTAGGCCTGTATTTTAAATGGATTTGATAGAAGCTTAATTACTATATTCTTAACTTATGGATTCTAATAACAAATATTTTATTTCACATTATCAAGATCGAGGAAGGGGTGGGGGGGTGGGGGGTCATGTTCTATAGCTGTTTTTTATATTGTGCTTGGGTCGGGTTAAGCATGTAAAATGGCTAAGCCTAACCAAAGTGCTGGTCACGACCTGAAAAGTGCCAGTTGGGCACCCAAGTGGGTCAATTTTCGTACATTTCGGTTCACCAGCATGTGGTCTGCAAGCTGAAATGTGCCTCCCCTGTGCCTCAGTGCGCTTAAACAGAACAACAATTGAATTTTGGCGCCCTCTTGTAGTAGCTGCTGGGCAAAACAATTGAATTCCCTCTTGTGTATTAAAATTTGCTTTACTATATATCCCTATAATGTATACGTGTTTGCAGCCGTGCACAGTGGCCGGGGAGTGCCGGGGACGTGCCTTCGTCGGGGTGCCGACTACCTGCTCACTCTGCTCCGAACATTCGCAGGCCCAGTGAGCAAGTCTGAATATGTTCGTATGTGTAGCTTACAGAAATGACACCTCGAACGGTTTGCAGCTTAGAAAGCAAAAAAAACACTGTGAGTTCTGTACATATATACAATATGTACATATTTACCATCCTCTGGGGTGACAGCCATCACTGTCCTGCTCCAGTTACTCCACTTCCCTCTATCGGTCAGGTATCTGCAGGCTGCCTGGAACTGGTACGGTGTTGCTGGGTGTAGCTGAGGCAGAGCGATGGTTCTGTTATTCTGGAAATCCACCTACGAGAAGCCGATATAGAATCTTAGTGCAAGTATTTGATATATTGGAGGAGATGTATTACATCTTTGACAGAGATATAGCAGGGAAGGTGTACGTAACAACCAATAGGCTTCTAACTGCCATTTCATAGGCGGTGCTAGTTAAAGGGCAGAAGCTGATTTCCCCAGCAGCTCGCCGGCAGTCCCGTACTCACAATTTCCCCAGCAGCTCGCCGGCAGTCCCGTACTCACGATTTCCCTAGAAGCTCGCCGATAGTCCCGTACTCATGATTTCCCCAGCAGCTCGCCGGCAGTCCCGTACTCACGATTTCCCTAGAAGCTCGCCGGCAGTCCCGTACTCACGATTTCCCTAGAAGCTCGCCGGCAGTCCTGTACTCACAATTATCCCAGCAGCTCGCCGGCAGTCCCGTACTCACGATTTCCCCAGCAGCTCGCCGGCAGTCCCGTACTCACGATTTCCCCAGCAGCTCGCCGGCAGTCCCGTACTCACGATTTCCCCAGCAGCTCCCCGGCAGTCCCGTACTCACGATTTCCCCAGCAGCTCGCCGGCAGTCCCGTACTCACGATTTCCCCAGCAGCTCGCCGGCAGTCCCGTACTCACGATTTCCCCAGCAGCTCGCCGGCAGTCCCGTACTCACGATTTCCCCAGCAGCTCGCCGGCAGTCCCGTACTCACGATTTCCCCAGCAGCTCGCCGGCAGTCCCGTACTCACGATTTCCCCAGCAGCTCGCCGGCAGTCCCGTACTCACGATTTCCCCAGCAGCTCGCCGGCACTCCCGTACTCACGATTTCCCCAGCAGCTCGCCGGCACTCCCGTACTCACGATTTCCGCAGCAGCTCGCCGGCACTCCCGTACTCACGATTTCCCCAGCAGCTCGCCGGCACTCCCGTACTCACGATTTCCCCAGCAGCTCGCCGGCAGTCCCGTACTCACGTTTTCCCCAGAAGCTCGTTGGCAGTCCCGTACTCACGATTTCCCCGGCAGTCCCGTACTCACGATTTCCCCGGCAGTCCCGTACTCACGATTTCCCCGGCAGTCCCGTACTCACGATTTCCCCGGCAGTCCCGTACTCACGATTTCCCCGGCAGTCCCGTACTCACGATTTCCCCGGCAGTCCCGTACTCACGATTTCCCCGGCAGTCCCGTACTCACGATTTCCCCGGCAGTCCCGTACTCACGATTTCCCCGGCAATCTCGTACTCACGATTTCCCCAGCAGCTCGCCGGCGGTCCCGTACTCACGATTTCCCCAGCAGCTCGCCGGCGGTCCCGTACTCACGATTTCCCCAGCAGCTCGCCGGCAGTCCCGTACTCACTATTTCCCCAGCAGCTCGCCGGCAGTCCCGTACTCACGATTTCCCCAGCAGCTCGCCGGCAGTCCCGTACTCACGATTTCCCCAGCGGGTCGCCGGCAGTCCCGTACTCGCAATTTCCCTAGAAGCTCGCCGATAGTCCCGTACTCACGATTTCCCCAGCAGTTCGCCGGCAGTCCCGTACTCACGATTTCCCCAGCAGCTCGCCGGCAGTCCCGTACTCACGATTTCGCCGGCAGTCCCGTACTCACGATTTCCCCGGCAGTCCCGTACTCACGATTTCCCCGGCAGTCCCGTACTCACGATTTCCCCGGCAGTCCCGTACTCACGATTTCCCCGGCAGTCCCGTACTCACGATTTCCCCGGCAGTCCCGTACTCACGATTTCCCCGGCAGTCCCGTACTCACGATTTCCCCGGCAGTCCCGTACTCACGATTTCCCCGGCAGTCCCGTACTCACGATTTCCCCGGCAGTCCCGTACTCACGATTTCCCCAGCAGCTCGCCGGCAGTCCCGTACTCACAATTTCCCCAGCAGCTCGCCGGCAGTCCCGTACTCACAATTTCCCCAGCAGCTCGCCGGCAGTCCCGTACTCACAATTTCCCCAGCAGCTCGCCGGCAGTCCCGTACTCACAATTTCCCCAGCAGCTCAACGGCAGTCCCGCACTCACGATTTCCCCAGCAGCTCGCCGGCAGTCCCGCACTCACGATTTCCCCAGCAGCTCGCCGGCAGTCCCACACTCACGATTTCCCCAGCAGCTCGCCGGCAGTCCCGTACTCACGATTTCCCCAGCAGCTCGCCGGCAGTCCCGCACTCACGATTTCCCCAGCAGCTCATCAGCAGTCCCGCACTCACGATTTCCCCAGCAGCTCGCCGGCAGTCCCGTACTCGCGATTTCCCTAGAAGCTCACCGGTAGTCCCGTACTCACGATTTCCCCAGCAGTTCGCGGGCAGTCCCGTACTCACGATTTCCCCAGCAGCTCGCCGGCAGTCCCGCACTCACGATTTCCCCAGCAGCTCATCAGCAGTCCCGCACTCACGATTTCCCCAGCAGCTCATCAGCAGTCCCGCATTCACGATTTCCCCAGCAGCTCGCCGGCAGTCCCGTACTCACGATTTCCCCAGCGGGTCGCCGGCAGTCCCGTACTCGCAATTTCCCTAGAAGCTCGCCGATAGTCCCGTACTCACGATTTCCCCAGCAGTTCGCCGGCAGTCCCGTACTCACGATTTCCCCAGCAGCTCGCCGGCAGTCCCGTACTCACGATTTCCCTAGAAGCTCGCCGGCAGTACTGTACTCACTATTATCCCAGCAGCTCGCCGGCAGTCCCGTACTCACGATTTCCCCAGCAGCTCGCCGGCAGTCCCGTACTCACGATTTCCCCAGCAGCTCGCCGGCAGTCCCGTACTCACGATTTCCCCAGCAGCTCGCCGGCAGTCCCGTACTCACGATTTCCCCAGCAGCTCGCCGGCAGTCCCGTACTCACGATTTCCCCAGCAGCTCGCCGGCAGTCCCGTACTCACGATTTCCCCAGCAGCTCGCCGGCAGTCCCGTACTCACGATTTCCCCAGCAGCTCGCCGGCAGTCCCGTACTCACGATTTCCCCGGCAGTCCCGTACTCACGATTTCCCCGGCAGTCCCGTACTCACGATTTCCCCGGCAGTCCCGTACTCACGATTTCCCCGGCAGTCCCGTACTCACGATTTCCCCGGCAGTCCCGTACTCACGATTTCCCCGGCAGTCCCGTATTTACGATTTCCCCGGCAGTCCCGTACTCACGATTTCCCCGGCAGTCCCGTACTCACGATTTCCCCGGCAGTCCCGTACTCACGATTTCCCCGGCAGTCCCGTACTCACGATTTCCCCGGCAGTCCCGTACTCACGATTTCCCCGGCAGTCCCGTACTCACAATTTCCCCAGCAGCTCGCCGGCAGTCCCGTACTCACAATTTCCCCAGCAGCTCGCCGGCAGTCCCGTACTCACAATTTCCCCAGCAGCTCGCCGGCAGTCCCGTACTCACGATTTCCCCAGCAGCTCGCCGGCAGTCCCGTACTCACGATTTCCCCAGCAGCTCGCCGGCAGTCCTGTACTCACAATTTCCCCAGCAGCTCAACGGCAGTCCCGCACTCACGATTTCCCCAGCAGCTCGCCGGCAGTCCCGCACTCACGATTTCCCCAGCAGCTCGCCGGCAGTCCCGTACTCACAATTTCCCCAGCAGCTCGCCGGCAGTCCCGTACTCACAATTTCCCCAGCAGCTCGCCGGCAGTCCCGTACTCACGATTTCCCCAGCAGCTCGCCGGCAGTCCCGTACTCACGATTTCCCCAGCAGCTCGCCGGCAGTCCTGTACTCACAATTTCCCCAGCAGCTCAACGGCAGTCCCGCACTCACGATTTCCCCAGCAGCTCGCCGGCAGTCCCGCACTCACGATTTCCCCAGCAGCTCGCCGGCAGTCCCACACTCACGATTTCCCCAGCAGCTCGCCGGCAGTCCCGTACTCACGATTTCCCCAGCAGCTCGCCGGCAGTCCCGCACTCACGATTTCCCCAGCAGCTCATCAGCAGTCCCGCACTCACGATTTCCCCAGCAGCTCGCCGGCAGTCCCGTACTCGCGATTTCCCTAGAAGCTCACCGGCAGTCCCGTACTCACGATTTCCCCAGCAGTTCGCGGGCAGTCCCGTACTCACGATTTCCCCAGCAGCTCGCCGGCAGTCCCGCACTCACGATTTCCCCAGCAGCTCATCAGCAGTCCCGCACTCACGATTTCCCCAGCAGCTCATCAGCAGTCCCGCACTCACGATTTCCCCAGCAGCTCATCAGCAGTCCCGCATTCACGATTTCCCCAGCAGCTCACCGGCAGTCCCGTACTCACGATTTGTTGCATTTTGACACATGGTGTGCTAATGATGTACTCATGATCTGCACCCATTATCAACAGATCCTAGAGGGGTGATTCTGATTCATGCGCAATGTTTTTTAATGTGCGCACAGTGAACAAAGTGTCCACCAGGCGCTCGCACACAACAGTGCGGGCAGGGGAGTGGGGTGGCGGGCAGTGGAATTTGCACATGGGAACACTCAGCGTTTCATGGGCGTTCCCATGCAAATGCCCCGATGACGTGGGTGCCAGGGGTTGCCACACAAAAAATGTTTGACATGAGTTTTTTCTTTTTGGGTGTCAATGTCAACACCTGTCGACATGGAGTCCCAATTAGTGTGAACTACTTGAACAACACCCAAACCGACCTGCGTAATTTACATTGAGCTGAGGCAAATACGGCACAAGAGACCACAGGGATATAAAACCATAAGTCAGATGTTACCTCCCGCCATATACCCTCTGGGCTGGCTTGGTACTGTAATCGGTAATGCTGCACGTCCTCAGCGGTGTGGACAGTCACGGTACATTCACTGGACGATTGGTGACAGCCTAGTGTTACATTCGTTGGTGGAGGCGGTTTCACTGTGAAGAACAGGAATATTTTAAGCGTTCTGTAACCAATGTCTCATAATATAACTTTTAAATGTTTATTTGGTATTTGACGAAAGGGGTTCTCCTGGCAGATATCTGAGTTATTGTCACGTACTCCCACTTTTACAAAATGCAGTGATTCAGCAGAGTTTATTTTATTTGCGCTTTGACCCGACGCACCTCCGCCACGCCTTATGTATCCGTCATTGTTGTAGAACGAGAGCAGGATTGACTAAGGGGTGGGTTTGTTGTCATTTAGCACCTACCAGACACCAATAGTTATCCTTCAAAATTGATCATATTTCCAAACGCTGATTATGTTGTTTAAACTGAAGCTGCCGTCTATCCAAGGCGGTTTCTAAATAACATCCCGCGCGGCCTGTTCTGTTTGGCAGCGGTTTCTATTGCAGCCTCTGCGGAGTAGGAGCTAAGCACTGACCAATTCAGTAAGTTCTGCGCAGGCTTCATTACATTTAAAGGGATAGAAATAGTAAGCAGAAATGCTGGGATTTATAGCCCCTGAATCCCAACATCGATTTACATTGATTTAGATAGATTTTCATCAAAGAAATTTAGTAAATAAACCACATCCTATCATCGCAAAGGACGGTTCTTACCGCAAGAGCCGTTTTCACTGCAGATTTTTATGGGGCTTCCTTAGTACCTTTGAGAGCAGTACGCTGATGCGACTGGCCACACGTTCCTGCCTGTGAATACTCTGCAGTTATAATGAGGTCACAGAACCCTACGAGATATAGGTACTGGTCAGCTATAGAGCAGGAAATCTCACTCCACTTTCTCATGCTAAGAACGTCTGTCATTTTCCTGTCTCAGACCACAAATTGTCCAGACGGAGAGAAACAAAAGTCACAACTTGTGTTAAACAATCAAAACTGTCAAAAGAAGAAACAAAAATATAATATGTATATTTATTAATTCTGAGTGAAAATTAAAACTCTCCCTCACTTAGGGCCAGATGTATCAAGCTTCAAAAAGTGGAGAGTGACAAACAACCATCCAATCAGCTCCTAACTGTTAGTTTTAAACACAGTCTGTAACATGACAGTTGGGAGCTGATTGGAATGGCCGGGTGTTTATAACTCTTCACTTTTTGAAGCTTGATACATCTGGTCCTTATAATTGTGTATAACTTGTGTATGCCAACGTCCTCTACCCCTCCTTCTTCCCTCTGATAGGCGCTTATTCTCCTGTTCGTATTACGCTGTCAGCCTATAGACTGTTGACAGAATTAGTTTGGACAAACTGTGTGTTCTGTAGTATCACAGTTGTATAGATTTGCAGTCTCACCGACATCGAAGTAGGTGAACATGTAGGGCAGAGAACCGTTGGTTCCGAGCGTATTAGATGTCACCACCTTAGCTGTGTACTGAGCCCCGCGGATGACGGAGACGGGCAGGGTCAGAGACTGGTTTCTTTGGAGGCTGCTTTTGCTGGACACGGTTGCATTGTCCTGCCACAATCTGGAATATAAACACACACAGAACGCTGGGATACGCATGGGACTGTAACATGGATATTTTACTGATGATTACTCTAATGCAGCAAATTCAGGGGTCCAATTACCATATACCTCCCAACTGTCCCAAATACCGTGGGGACGTTCCCGCATCCCTCCCGCAGCCGGCAGTGTCCCGCGGCGGGGGGCAGTTGTGAGTCCCCGGTGTCAGATGCTGACCAAGCATGGCTAGAGGCTCCCAGAGCCTCTGGGCCATGCCCTCACAGCGGCAGAATGGGGGCGTGGCCTCACGGGTCAGCACGTTTATAGACCATGCCCCCTTTGCAGCAAGCCACACACCCTAATTTCGGGCTCGCGCCATTGTCCCTCCTTACAGGAGCTAAAAGTTAACTTTTAATTTATTCAGATAAGATAAGGTAGACATACATAGACAAACAAACAGATAAACAAATAATATTTGTTTATCTGTTTGTTTGTCCATGTATGTCTACCTTATCTTATCTGAATAAATTAAAAGTTAAGTTTTAATAGAAACATAATACAAAGAGTGCCCCACAAAAAGAGTCTTCTTTTTCCTCTCCTTCTAACATTGTACATTTTGGACTCAGGGGAGCACCGCCAACACACAGACCTTTACCCCACACAGGGATATTACGTTATACTAAAAGTTGGTATCAGGCAACCCAGGCCAAATCCCACCTTAAGGAGTGAGGGGGGTCTCTCTTGACCCAACTCACACCGGGTGGGAACAACCTTGTGCGACTCCCACAACCCTCTCTCTCCCAAGGAGCTAAAAGTTGGGAGGTATGTTACCATGTCATATTTGCGGCTAATTCGGAGGATACTTTATATCTGCGGTTAACCCATTTTAGGTAAAACTTGCCTTTAACCCGTTTGCGTCTATTGCGTCTGCAGAAAGAGACATCTGACGAAAAGTTTGTATATTGCAATATGATCCTGGAGTAGATCCCGCAGAGATCGCATTGTATATGCCATCCCATAGTACATGGGCCGCTAGACGTGGAATGTTCATGAATACAGATGAAAACCACAACATGTAATAACCACAAATAAACATTACACACATATATATATAGACAGAGCGAAACTCAACTGTAAAGTGCTGTTGGTGGCAATAGATGTCTCTCGCCCCCACTCCCACCTGCACGAGAGTCCCCCGGTGTCCCCTTCCTGCTCACAGGTGATAATCTGTGGCCGATCCGGCGGCACTGCAACACAGCGGCATACAATAGTGTCAGATACAGGGCCAGATGCACAAATGGAGCGGGATAACGCAGCAGCCAATCAGCTCCTTCCTGTCATTCTTCAAACCCAGCCTGTGACATGGCAGCTAGAAGCTGATTGGCTGGTGGATTATCACTCTCCATTTCATCACTTATGAGTTGCCCATAGCAACCAATCAGATTCTGTTCATTATCTGCTAGAAGGTTCTAAATAAATAAGATGTAGAATCTGGTCAGAATCTGGTTAGAACCATCAAACCTTTCAGGGGCAGATGTACTAAGCCTTGGAGATTGGGGAGAGATAAAATACCAACCAATCAGCTCCTATCATTTTTCAAGCACAGCCTGTAACATGACAGTTAGGAGCTGATGCCAAAATGCCAACATTGAAAATGTTGAATGGTCAAAAAAGTAGAAGTATATTTTTTTATTTATGTCAACATAGGTCGACACGGACACCGTATTAATATACTTCTTCCCCTCGCTGCGCTCGGCATGCTTTGGGCACGGTGCCTCCTGCGGTCAGTACACTGTTATATTCCCCCTCCTCGTTCCCTGAGATGGTAGAGTATGAACAAGTCTTTTTGACCCGTCAACAGTTTAAATGTCGGTATTTTGACCATGTCGGCATTCCCTACTTGCCCAGCCATCAGGAACAGCCGCGAGTTTCTAAAAATCGGCGGGCAAATATCCCACTTTCCAGCCTTCAGACCCCTCCCCTCAGCCCCTCACAGCAGATTACAAGTGGGAGGTCCGTGGGAGGTCCGTGGAAGGACAGGATGACGCAATTCCACGCTGTACACCTCTGATTCTGGCTGTATATATTATCTGCCACTTACGTCCAACATGTATGTCCGTCCCGCAGACCAGCTTGCAGTTCCAGCAGGTGAATGTTGTCGTTCCCGGAGGAAGATGGAGATCTCTGACGGTGACGGAATCTGCGTTACTGTTCCCCCATTCTTGTTCAGTGTTCTCGTTGTGGATTTTTGCGCTCCTCATGGGGCATCCTGTATTATGGGTGATGGTGCAAGTGAGGGTAACTGTGCTGCCCAGGTGGACGACATTGCCAGGGCTGACATCCATTCTAGCTTTGGTGCATTCGTCTGAAGATAAAAGAACCCTCGTCACTCACTCTTAGCTTATACTGTAATTATTAACAAATTTCATTAATCTAGTTTACCCAAAGACATTAGCAGTCACAGAAAATCAGCTACAGGTTTTTTGCATGGGAGTGGGGTAGTGCTGCAGCTTCACCTATCTGCCAATGTGACAATGATTAATGGTGCTGAGCATCGGGTGCCAATGCACACTGACTGCACAAGTGTTCAGTCCAATACTGGGAGTTGACTAAGTCCCATGACACTTTGCACAAGAGGTCAGAGGCTGAGAGGTTTGTGCTGAGCTCTGCTTGGTGGAGCTCATCACATGCTTCTCAGGCCCATGGATAACAGCAGCAGCAGCCTCGTCATGGGAGGGTTTTTAATCAGAGGCAGCGCTGAGCCTGTCAGGGCTGCTACAGAGTAAGGTACAGAGGGACAAATACAGGCTTTTCATTTAGTGTTATATAAATCTATATATATGTTTATATACATGCAGTACATGCTGTTGGTGTGCTGCTGCTGTGAAGGGGGGGCAATAACACCCCCCCTTCGACTTTAGAGGGTTTTTTTTCACCTATCTTAAACATTTTGGAGGAGTGTCCTAATTGTGGGAGGCGGCAACGCATACCTCTCGGCGGCCCTGCTGGGCAGTAAAATCCTGCATTGAATATGTGATCCACAGTAAATGGGCCCCTAGTGACTAACCTCATTGAGTAACGTATACCAACCTGCACTCAGTTTCATTATAAGACTCAGGAAGATCACCACCGGCAAGGACATCCAAAATCCTCAGCATAAGCAGAACATCAGGGATGATTGATTGGGCCGGAGAGGAAAGGAATCTTCTGACTGGGAGAGAAGACGCACGTGCTGGGGTGACGAGTAGTCTTCTGCATTGTGGGACATGTTACATCACACAAAATAGGAAACGTACACTGTCCATGATCCATCCACAGGGATGTGTCACATATGCTGTGTCAGCAGAGATTGGGGAACTGTGCTCATATAATGGCCAAAGCATTTGATTATTATAACACACTTTGGGGTGTATTTATTAAGCAGTGAAAATAGTGGATAAGTGGCACTGTGGAGAAGTTGCCCATGGCAACCACAGTCAGCTGCTACATATCATTTTACAGAATGCACTTGGTAAATGTTACTTCAAAGCTGATTGGTTGCCATGGGCAACTTCTCCACTGGGTCACTTCTCCGTTCTTGAGTGGGGCACGCAGGGAGGATTTCTGGGTACCCAGAAACCCCTTTTACAGACCATGGGCTAGATTTTCTAAGCTTCAAAAGTGATAAAATGGAGAGTGATAAACAGCCAGCCAATCAGCTCCTACCTGCCAATGCACAGACTGTGTTTGAAAAATGTCAGACAGGAGCTGATTGGCTGGTTGTTTATCACTTTTGAAGCTTAGAGAATCTGGCCCCAAATATTTTCTTTTCATGTAATGTAGCCCCCTGCAGTGGCTCTTGAGTATTAATGCCACCTCCTCAGGGCCGGTGCAATAACATTGGGCACCCTAGGCATATAAACCCAAATGCGCCACCCCCCCCCCCCCCCCCGGCGCCAAGGAGGGGGGGGGAGTTGGGCAGGCAGCAAATTGCTGCTGCGGCTGATCAGCGGGGGGGCTAGGGTGCGCCAGCCGCCTTTTACCGCTGACCGGGGGTGCGGGCGCAGATTGCCGCTGTCGGGGGGGGGGGGGCCAGCGGCCGTGGCAACCAGGCTGGGTAGGGGCAGCGGAGGCTGCCACCCGCAGATTGACTCTAGGGGCCACCCGCCGAACAGGAGCTTCCACTGACCAGGGGAGGGGGGGGGGCAGCGGCAACCAAGCAGGGTGGGGGGCGACTGAGCAGATTAATTCCAGGGGGGGCGGGGTACGCTCACCTGCTCCTTCCTGGCCTGGTACTTTCCTTCCAGGAAGCGCTGCTGCTGCTCGCATGTTGGAAGGCTGCAGGCAGCTCACTACCGCCCTCCAGTGGCTGGCGCCCTAGGCAAATGCCTAAAGCTGCCTAGTGGTGGCGCCGGCCCTGCACCTCCTCTTCAAACACATATCATGGGTTTTGCAGAAATCATTTATAGATCTACATATCTATCTATCTAAAAGGCTATCTACTCCTCACCTCTATGGGGTGAAGTAACGCCACTTACCACTAGAGGCCACCGGATGAACCAAATTTGTGTGATTAAAGATGTCCGAACAGAAAGTGAAAGCAATTTTTGCAGGGACACTGATCTGTTTTAAGCACGCTGGATAAGGAGAGAGGGAGCTGTGAAGACAGAGTTTGGAGGAGCAGATGTGGACTAAAAACTGTCACAGCTCAAAGTTAATGTCAAAATGGTCACAGTACATTGTGAAAGTACATTGCACAAGCATTGTCATTTTGACGCGCTGTTAACTAGTGTGTGTATATATATATCCAAAAATATACTGGTAGGCTAATTGTCTCCCAACAAAATTAACCCTAGAATGTCTGTGTGTGCGTGTATATGTGGTAGGGAATATAGAGTGTAAGCTCCGCTGGGGCAGGGACTGATGTGAAAAATATTCTCTGTACAGCGCTGCGGAATATGTGAATAATTTTATATATATATATATATATATATATATATATATATATTTATTTATACCGGTTCACCTCAATCTCGCCATCTCTAGAACCTGCCCCCCTTCAATTCCTGTGTTTGCCTCTTTTGTCCTCTTCAGTGGACATTCATTGAATGGAATGAAGAAGTGTTTGTGTGCGTAGAATATAACATGTAATAGCATTGAGCACAGTAGGGAGCACACTGTTTAGCACAGTAGGGAGCACACTGTTCAGCACAGTAGGGAGCACACTGTTCAGCACAGTAGGGAGCACACTGTTCAGCACAGTAGGGAGCACACTGTTCAGCACAGTAGGGAGCACACTGTTTAGCACAGTACGGGGGCACACTGTTCAGCACAGTAGGGAGCACACTGTTCAGCACAGTAGGGAGCACACTGTTCAGCACAGTAGGGAGCACACTGTTCAGCACAGTAGGGAGCACACTGTTCAGCACAGTAGGGAGCACACTGTTCAGCACAGTAGGGAGCACACTGTTTAGCACAGTACGGGGGCACACTGTTCAGCACAGTAGGGAGCACACTGTTCAGCACAGTAGGGAGCACACTGTTCAGCACAGTAGGGAGCACACTGTCACAGCTCAAAGTTAATGTCAAAATGGTCACAGTACATTGTGAAAGTACATTGCACAAGCATTGTCATTTTGACGCGCTGTTAACTAGTGTGTGTATATATATATCCAAAAATATACTGGTAGGCTAATTGTCTCCCAACAAAATTAACCCTAGAATGTCTGTGTGTGCGTGTATATGTGGTAGGGAATATAGAGTGTAAGCTCCGCTGGGGCAGGGACTGATGTGAAAAATATTCTCTGTACAGCGCTGCGGAATATGTGAATAATTTTATATATATATATATATATATATATATATATATATATATATTTATTTATACCGGTTCACCTCAATCTCGCCATCTCTAGAACCTGCCCCCCTTCAATTCCTGTGTTTGCCTCTTTTGTCCTCTTCAGTGGACATTCATTGAATGGAATGAAGAAGTGTTTGTGTGCGTAGAATATAACATGTAATAGCATTGAGCACAGTAGGGAGCACACTGTTTAGCACAGTAGGGAGCACACTGTTCAGCACAGTAGGGAGCACACTGTTCAGCACAGTAGGGAGCACACTGTTCAGCACAGTAGGGAGCACACTGTTCAGCACAGTAGGGAGCACACTGTTTAGCACAGTACGGGGGCACACTGTTCAGCACAGTAGGGAGCACACTGTTCAGCACAGTAGGGAGCACACTGTTCAGCACAGTAGGGAGCACACTGTTCAGCACAGTAGGGAGCACACTGTTCAGCACAGTAGGGAGCACACTGTTCAGCACAGTAGGGAGCACACTGTTTAGCACAGTACGGGGGCACACTGTTCAGCACAGTAGGGAGCACACTGTTCAGCACAGTAGGGAGCACACTGTTCAGCACAGTAGGGAGCACACTGTTCAGCACAGTAGGGAGCACACTGTTCAGCACAGTAGGGAGCACACTGTTCAGCACAGTAGGGAGCACACTGTTCTGTAGCCTTCTGGAAAGATCAGTTCAGTTGTGACTCGTTGCACGTGTAGCCACAGATAGAGCATGACATCGCATTGCAGGTTTGCAGTACGTGCAGTCCATGTTTTCTGCCGCTAACCATGGGGGACAACCACCGATAATGTGTCAGTGGGGTACATTTGCGAACGCTTCTACAAATGGAAATAGGTGATGTTGCCCGTAGCAACCAATGACATTATGTCTATCGTTTCTCTTTTGCATCCTAGAAAATTCTAGAATCTGATTGGTTGCCATGGTTGCCGCTTCTCCTCCCTGATCACCGCTTCATATATCTACACCTGAGGGTTTTGCAGCTTAGTACATCGCGCCCATAGTGTCCGGTGATAACACAGCAGCAAATCATATGAGAGGTCGGAGCTGATTAGCTGCTGCATTATCCCTGCACACTTTATCACTTCACCAGGCTTCATACATCTGGGTGGGAACAGACGTCGCCATAGGGAGCACTAATCCATATGACTGGTGAAACGATTGCTGTAACTGAACGCTCGCATGTGGGAAGTGGGGCTCATTCAGAAAATGTCACACCAGTATTTACTCCTTTTACTAACAATGAGGGATACAGATTACAAAAACGGACTCACCTGCGCTGTCCTGGTGCCCTGCGGTACTTCTGTGTATATGTATGTCAGATGTGCCAGTTCTTTACCAGTAGTGCCAGGCAGGCACTTGGCATGGCTATTGTTCTGTATGACCTCTCTGTGCAGAGCACACCTGGACAATGCTCTGCTCACATCTGCATTTGAGCCGGGTGCAGAGCATCTCACATTCGCTCAGCCCACAAACCACACAGCCCCGCCTTACAGATCACATTCACACAACCCTGTGTGATTGTTATGTCATTGTGGGCTTGTCATAAACCCTACCGTAGTCACTGTGACTAATTCTGTGTAATACGTGAGCTCCACACGGACATTCCATCATCACATACGTGTGCGCTTATACAGGACTCCGGGGGTAGATATCAAACCATGGAGAAAGATGGGGGATAGTTATTGTATGTAGCGTAGTGCCCCCATCACAGTGTCCTCCCTCCTGTACAGTATATAGCGTAGTGCCCCCGTCACAGTGTCCTCACTTCTGTACACTATATAGTATAGTGCACCCGTCAGTGTCCTCCCTCCTGTACAGTATATAGTGTAGTGCCCCCGTCACAGTGTCCTCCCTCCTGTACAGTATATAGTGTAGTGCCCCCGTCACAGTGTCCTCCCTCCTGTACAGTATATAGCGTAGTGCCCCCTTAACAGTGTCCTCCCTCCTGTACAGTATATAGTTTAGTGCCCCCGTCACAGTGTCCTCCCTCCTGTACAGTATATAGCGTAGTGCCCCCGTCACAGTGTCCTCCCTCCTGTACAGTATATAGCGTAGTGTGCCCGTCACAGTGTCCTCCCCTCCTGTACAGTATATAGTGTAGTGCCCCCGTCACAGTGTCTTCCCTCCTGTACAGTATATAGCGTAGTGCCCCCGTAACAGTGTCCTCCCTCCTGTGCAGTATATAGCGTAGTGCCCCCGTCACAGTGTCCTCCCTCCTGTACAGTATATAGTGTAGTGCCCCCGTCACAGTGTCCTCCCTCCTGTACAGTATATAGTGTAGTGCCCCCATCACAGTGTCCTCCCTCCTGTACAGTATATAGTGTAGTGCCCCCATCACAGCGTCCTCCCTCCTGTACAGTATATAGTGTAGTGCCCCCGTCACAGTGTCCTCCCTCCTGTACAGTATATAGTGTAGTGCCCCCATCACAGTGTCCTCCCTCCTGTACAGTATATAGCGTAGTGCACCCATCACAGCGTCCTCCCTCCTGTACAGTATATAGTGTAGTGCCCCCATCACAGTGTCCTCCCTCCTGTACAGTATATAGCGTAGTGCACCCGTCACAGCGTCTTCCCTCCTGTACAGTATATAGTGTAGTGCCCCCGTCACAGTGTCCTCCCTCCAGTACAGTATATAACGTAATGAGCCCATCACAGTGTCCTCCCTCATGTACAGTATATAGCGTAGTGCGCCCATCACAGTGTCCTCCCTCCTGTACAGTATATAGTGTAGTGCCCCCATCACAGTGTCCTCCCTCCTGTACAGTATATAGTGTAGTGCCCCCATCACAGTGTCCTCCCTCCTGTACAATATATAGTGTAGTGCCCCCATCACAGTGTCCTCCCTCCTGTACAGTATGTAATGTAGTGCCCCCGTCACAGTGTCCTCCCTCCTGTACAATATATAGTGTAGTGCCCCCGTCACAGTGTCCTCCCTCCTGTACAATATATAGTGTAGTGCCCCCATCAGTGTCCTCCCTCCTGTACAGTATGTAATGTAGTGCCCCCGTCACAGTGTCCTCCCTCCTGTACAGTATATAACATAATGAGCCCATCACAGTGTCCTCCCTCCTGTACAGTATATAGTGTAGTGCCCCCATCACAGTGTCCTCCCTCCTGTACAGTATGTAATGTAGTGCCCCCGTCACAGTGTCCTCCCTCCTGTACAGTATATAGTGTAGTGCCCCCATTACAATGTCCTCCCTCCTGTACAGTATATAGCGTAGTGCCCCCGTCACAGAGTCCTCCCGTCTGTAGAGTATATAATGTAGTGCCCCCTGTCTCAGTGTCCTCCCTCCTGTAGAGTATATAATGTAGTGCCCCCGTCACAGTGTCCTCCCTCCTATACAAAATATAGCGTAGTGCATCCGTCACAGCGTCAAAGACACGTAAAGCAACCTCATTCCCTCTGATGATCCCTCTTACTCGGGAAACCACTCCCTCACCAAGTATTGATTGGGATCCACAGTTCTCAGTGTGTAGTAAAGGAGGGAATTCCTCACACATGACAATAGAACAAAAAGTGATGCATTTTATTAGATGCCCAGACATCACAGTATATCAACCAATAACAACGTTTCCTATATAGCCACAAAATAAGGGTTACAACAAAAATGGGCAGCTTCCCTCTACATACCTATAGAACAATAGAAGGAAAGTGGGGTCCCAATGTCCCCTCACCAAACTCAGGATATAGTTGAAGATGAAGTCAGTTTCCCGTAGATGTTAAACAGTCCATCTAGATAACAGAGGGCCTCCAAGTAGCAACGTGACGCATTTCAGTTCAATGTTCTTGTTTGAATTGCATACTTGGGGACACATAAATGGTGACATCTGGTGCTCATCACTTTTACCATCGGACCTCTGAGCAAACCTTTCCTCTTGGTTTCTTTTGATTGACTGCCCGTCCACAAGCTGCCAAAGACTCGTGGCCGATGCCAAATTCAGAAGGATACCCCTACTTCTTTTGACTTGCTGCCAGACCAAGAGCTGTGATTGGCTAGTGGGTGGTTCCAAGTTGAAACTGCTGCGGTACCTGCCCAAAAATTGGGCCCAACGCTCCATCCCAGCACAGATCAGAGCTGTTGCTGCTCTTCTTGTGCCACCTTCTCCACACTGTGGCAAACATGCGATGGCAGTCGTACCGGCCCAATCCAAGCACTGGGCATCCTTACAAAAAAATAAGGATCAAATATGGTTTGAGGTAACATGTTTAAAAAAAAGGGGCAGACTAGATGGGCCAAGTGGTTCTTATCTGCCGTCAAATTCTATGTTTCTATGTTTCTATGACTGCATAGCTCTTCACTCAATACAAATCAGTAAAGTTCCCAGCATAGATTACAGATGCGCATTACCAGTCTCTGTTACATATCATAAATGGGTATTACCATGGCCAGTCTGCATAAGCTAAAGCTTTCTTAAGCTGTGTACACACGGTGCAATATATTGCTCGGTGTCTGGATGGTCGCTGATGAAAAGGAGACTCTGCCGGGGGAGCCGCAGGGGGAAACACGGGAGCGCGCACCTGGCCCAGCGGTATGTGCTTAAAATCGCCCCGTGTGTACACAGCTTTAGACGGACTGTTACTCTTTTCTTCTGGGTCCAGAAAGTCTGCTTATATACCTGAATGGTAGCTGATGCGTTTCATTGTAGTATCACATGGAACTTCATCAGAGTTGTGTGAATGGGACTTTAATTCTGAATACTCAAATAGCCCATAGCATGTTCTAATTGCAATACATTTTTTTTTGGGGGGGGGGGGGGTGTTGCAATTCTCATCTGAGCAACTTCAGTTCTAGCATGGTCCTCACTCTTATTATTGTTTACATATATTAATTGTACATTTAAAAAAAAAATTGAAATGTTTAATTTTTTTTTTTATTTTAGCAATTGACTGATATTCCCCATTTCGCACACCTCCCAACTGTCCCGCTTTCCAGAGCAACGTCCCGTTTTTTGGGGGGGGATGTTCCCGCGCCCCACCCGGTGCTGGGGGGGGGGGTCTCGCGGTGGGGGGCAGTTGTCTATTCATGCCTTTACAGCGGTGAAACCGGGGGCATGGCCTCGCTGGAGCGTTGTGAGCATAGACCACACCCCCTTCCTGCTAGGCCAAGCCCCCTAATATCTTCGGGCACGCGCCAGCGTCCCTCCTCAAATTTGGGAGGTATGATTTAGGGCCAGATGTATCAAGCTTCAAAAAGTTATAAAGTGGAGAGTGATAAACAAATAGCCAATCTGCTTCTACCTGTCATTTTTTTTAAAACCAGCCTGTGGCACTTAGGAGCTGATTGGCTGGTTGTTTATCACCCTCCTTTTTATCACTTTTTGAAGCTTAGTACATCTGGCCTTTACTGAGTTACCAAGATAAACACGAATGGTGTTATTTTGTGCTTTATTACAGTCTCCCTAGTAGTGCAATGTAATCATTCAGTGGCGAGTGACCCTCGTATGATTTATCCTGCATGCGCCAACATGCGCTTACATGCTAGTGCGTGGATTCAGTGGGTGGGAGGGCGTGAACCTGGCAACGGATATTCACAGCCCTACTGAGCAGCTCTGAATCAGGCCCCAGAGTTAATGTATGGTTCCTTTGCAGAGTCTTGGATGTTGATATCCAGGAACCATAGATAAGCGGATTTCATTTTCTTCTATTGTACATTGGATCCTTTTTGTTAATTGAAATGTTTTTGTACTGCACTCGCTGCATTGGGATTTCTTTGAGTTCTGATTGGATCTGGGAGAGAGAAATCTCATCTTTGGAAGAATCATTTTTGGCATTTGCAATTAAATCAGACGAAACGCGTTTAGAAGTAGAGAAGAGCCACGTTCCTGTAGGTGAAACGCGACAGAGGGGTAGGTATCCTACAATGCAGTATAGAATGTAAAGGCTATTCTACCACACCTCTACCCAGGAAATATTTGACCAACAAGCCCACCACCCATACCCAGAGCCCTCGGTTGAATCCGC
Organism: Crinia signifera; assembly: GCF_055691185.1. Taxonomy (NCBI): domain Eukaryota; kingdom Metazoa; phylum Chordata; class Amphibia; order Anura; family Myobatrachidae; genus Crinia; species Crinia signifera. The sequence goes on along the minus strand of NC_139224.1, from coordinate 167,927,706 downwards.
TCAATGATGAGTTCTGCGGACATGTCAACATAACGGGCCAATCGGGAAAGAGGGGGCGCTAAGCAAAGGGAGATGGGGGGGGGGGGACCCAGCGCCGCATCACTAGTAGAATTTGTTGACAGAAAAAAAGACTAGAAGCATCTACTGACTGTCTGGGAGAATAGAATATTTCCTTTGTATACAAACATAAAGTTACCAGCGAGGGAACAGAACCAATATAAAGGGGAAGCAGGGATCTCTGTGTCCGTGGAATTAAGCTACGGCTGACGGACAGGTACTGGTGTGTTGGGAGAGGGGTGATTCTGCTTTTGGGGGATTGCGTGCTCTGTGCACAATAAGGGGAAATGCGTCAGGGTGAGGAACCGTGCGATGAGTAAATAGGTACTGAAACAAGGGGGTGGGTAGAAGTGAAAATAAAACAGCTTTAGCAGCACTAGAGAAACGAGGCGACAGTTCCCAGAACAGCCAGGGTAACGAGGCTCTGTTGCTGGATGATTAAGACAGTAGGGTTGTGGAGTTTGTATGTGCAGTAAGCAAGATATTCCTGGCAAAGAGCACGTAACCCTGGCAACAAGCATGTTACCCCTGGTATTATGACAGCATGTGCAGCGCTGGATATATGGAATCGGATCATTGGATAGACAGCAACTAGGTCTACATGGGGAAGGTTGACAGTCAAAAGGTCGACATGGGGTTTTTCACTCTTGTGTCCCGAATGTTGACACAGTCGATATGGACACTGAAAACTAGCACCACATCCCCTCGCATGGCTCACTGCACTTCTCATGCTTCGGGCACGGTGCATCGCTGTGCTTGGCATACTATCTTATTCTCCCACCACGCCCTAGTGGATGGTAGGGCATAAAATACCTCCTGTCGGCACATGTCGGTTCCAGAAACTGTGTTGACATTCCCCATGTCGACCTTATGCTCTGTCGACGTAACCCATGTCGACCTTCCTATATGTTGACGTTCAGTCATGTCGACCTTCATGCATGTCGACCTACTGCTTGTAGACCTAAGACTTGTAGACCTAGTGACTGTACCCTGGCTATATAGCTTATATATCATACCAGTGGCGTAACTATGCCAACGCCAGGGGTATTTGGCACCACCTAGGCGCAGGGTCTCTATTGGCAGATTCCATGCATTCTGGTCGACGGTATGGAAACTGCTTAAAAACAGCACACCAAAAATGGCTGCTGTATTGGGTGAGACAGAGGTCCCACTGGTAATTTAGGATCACCACAAAATCAATTGGGGTCAACCAAAAACTTGACCCCAATTGACATTGAGGTCAGCCAGAATTGCCGGTTTCCACCACAGACACCCATGTTAAAACTTTAACATAGGAATGTATTGGGGGAACCGGCCATAGACGCACATGTCTATGGAGCCGCACACAGCCTATCAGGTGCGGGGCTCCCTTGGAGACCGCTCCTGATAGGCGAGGGAAGCCCCATAGACTAATGTCAATGGAGGTTCCCTCATACTTGCGGCTCCTCAGTCAGTTTTGTGTCGGCTTTTTGCGGTTTGTTATTTTTAACCTGCTGGTTATTTGGACCAAAAAGGACCAATCTACGCCGGAGGGATGGTTAGTATAATATTTTTTCATAGGCACCCATTTGGAGAAGAGGACCGAAACTATGAGGTCAATATAGGTAAGTATGTATGGAGTGTGTAATACAGTTGTACTTTATTTTGTGTGTGGGCCACTTCTTTCAGTATTGGTTCTGTAGTGGGACATAGGATTCCCCCATATTCCAGGCACTTGGACCAGTCCTGGTCACAAGAATACATGGGAGTCCCCCGTATTTATGTAACCAGGACCGGTCCAAGTGCCCGGTGCTGGTTTCTTGAATATGGGAGAACCCTATGCAATTCTCCCCGGTATTCGGGAAACCAGGACCATCTCAGCTCTGGGCTGGTTACGCTCGTGGTAGGGGACCCCAGGCCATTTTATTTTAATTATTTATTTATTATTCTAATATTCACGGCAGCCAAATATGAATCACTTCACCATCAGACAATACAAATCCTGAGAATATGGAAGCTTTGTACAGTATATTAGCCGCAGTCTCAGTTTGTATTTTCGGCATGACCACGGTCATACCTCTTCGTACGCGGGATCGGCCGTAATCGGGGATGTTAGTGAATTTCCCCCTTACGTCTGTCGGGGGAGCTTAGTGCATATAGAGCAGTGGTCTCCAACCTTTTTTGGTGTGTGAGTTACTTGGGACTAGGGATGCCAATCCCGGGGCATTTTTTCAATCCCGGGATTCGGGATTGAAAAATGCTCAATCCCGGGATTCCCGGGATCCCGGGATTGGCTTCCCTAATAATAAAAAACACCCTGGCCGCCCGAGCGCTGGGTGGGTGTCAGGGACCGCTGGGTGGGTGGGCGGGTGGTTGTCAGGGACCGCTGGGTGGGTGGGGGGGTGGGTGGTTGTCAGGGACCGCTGGGTGGGGGGGGGGTGGGTGGTTGTCAGGGACCGCTGGGTGGGTGGTTGGTAGGGAGCGCTGGGTGCCCGTGAGCGCTGGGTGGGCGGGTGGCCGGCCGTGAGTGCTGGGTGGGAGGGCGGGTGGCCGGCCATCAGTGCTGGGTGGGTGGCCGGGTGGCCGTCAGCGCTGGGTGGGCGGGCGGGTGGCCGGGAGCGCTGGGCGGGCGGGCAGCCATGGATGTGCGGCTGTGCCGTGTGCCCTGCGCAGCGTGACCTCGCAGCGTGACCTCGTCACGCTGCGGGTTATGGGGAAGCCGGGCAGCGTCTGAGTGCTCAGACGCTGCCCGGCATTAAACTGCGCATGCGCAGTTTAATCCCGAAATCCTGGGATTGGAAATTCCAATCCCGGGATCGAAATCCCGGCGTTTTGGGGGCCAAATCCCGGGATCCCGCCGATCCCGATCCCGGGATTGGCCCCCTACTTGGGACAAAATAAACCGCCTGAAGAGCTACTAAAATAAAATAAATCTGCATAATAACCAAAAAATGCCATTTACACATTATGCCACACTCTGTAATGCTCCTGACACATTATGCCACACACTGCATTGCCCCAGACACAACATGCCACACACTGCAATGTCCAATATGCTGCATACATACCTCCCAACACTGGAGGCAGAGGAGACGGAACATCTGCACGCCCGAAATTAGGGGGGGATGACCTACTACCGTGGTACTCATGCGAGGTCAGGGGGCATGACCAACACTCTGAGAGCTGCTGGCCGTGCCCCCAGCCTTTCTGAATAGACACCGTCTATTCACCGCTGCTCCACCGCAGGACACTGCCGGACCCAGGTGGGAAGCAGGACAGCCCCCCAAAATGCATTATGTTACACACCGCAATGCCCAACACATTATGCCACACACCGCAATGCCCCTGACACATTATGCCACACACCGCAATACCCCTGACACAAGATTCTGCACATAGTAAGGCTTCTAATAAAATAAAATGTAAATGACCTGCTTATTGCCATGGGTTAATGCTTGTTGCCAAGGGGGTCACTGCTTGCCCCCCTCCATCTTGCCCCCTCCACTATGACCGTCTTTTCACATGGGCATAGTGGGCAGTTGCACCATAATAAATTCCTCCATAATAAACTTATCATCGCTGCTGGCTGCTGACGCGTTCGGAGCTCATCTCCACCATCCCCCTGCCGGCTTAAGGAGTCTGTTCTCCGTTGTCTTCCCCCACACCACGCTAAAAGTCATATTTGACTTGTAGCGTCTGACCGGGAACACAGCGGTGCAGCATTACCCGGTAGCGCTTAGCGCGGTGCTCCCTGTCAGACACTAGAGGTCCAATATGACTTCTAGTGCCTGTCTTCTCCGGAACGAGGAGTGCAGGCCAAGGCAGTGGCGGGGGAAGGCAGCAGCGGCAGAGGGGGAAGGCAGCGGTGGCTGTAGCGGGGCAAGGCGGCGGCAGCGGGCGGGCGGACTGGGCAGAGAGCAGTAGTCGAGCCACCCGTATTGCTCAGGCGATCTACCGGTAGCTCGTGAGCGATGGGTTGGCGACCACTGGTCTAGTGCTACATTTAAGTGTCAGATTCTGGGAGCCTACCCCTGGCAATGAGCATGTAACCCCCAGCATCAAGCAATATATATCTCTAGCAATGAGCACGTAACCCCTGGCAACAAGCAGGTAACCCCTGTCAATGAGCATGCAGGCAATGAAAATTATAATTAATGTTTGGGGGGACAACAGAATTTTTTTTAGAAGGGGGGGGGGGTGCAAAATTTCAAGTAACGTCAATGTATTGTACCCTATGTCCTGGCACTTTTTTCTAGTTATGTTTGAATGGTTTCTGATTATGTACTTTGTACCTTGTGCCTCCATACTGTATTTATTCCCAATAACTGACACTCACCAGTTCTAAGACCTACAAAGAAAACATTCAAGTGTCCCAAGATATAAGAAGAGACTGGACATAGCGAGTGGTATTTGTCTTACATCTGGTTACAGACAGTCAGGAATAACAGACCAGGCCGGCTCCAGGGTCATGTTCACGGCGACCGTTGTAAAAAGCACATAACACCTCCCACATCTGGGCACTAGTTGCTGATGCACCAAATCGCATTTACCGTAAATGCTTCACCCAACTCTCTATGTCAAACGTAATTGAAACCTCACAGATGTGTAATAAGCTCCACTAGCCTCTGAAACCATCTACTACAGTGCAGTGCAGTACAATAGCTATATAGGGGACTAGTTATCCTAAACCAACCATCTGCTACAGTGCAGTGCAGTACCATAGCTACATAGGGGACTAGTTATCCTAAACCAACCATCTACTACAGTGCAGTGCAGTACAATAGCTACATAGGGGACTAGTTATCCTAAACCAACCATCTGCTACAGTGCAGTGCAGTACCATAGCTACATAGGGGACTAGTTATCCTAAACCAACCATCTACTACAGTGCAGTGCAGTACCATAGCTACATAGGGGACTAGTTATCCTAAACCAACCATCTACTACAGTGCAGTACCATAGCTACATAGGGGACTAGTTATCCTAAACCAACCATCTGCTACAGTACAGTGCCATAGCTACATAGGGGACTAGTTATCCTAAACCAACCATCTACTACAGTGCAGTGCAGTACAATAGCTACATAGGGGACTAGTTATCCTAAACCAACCATCTGCTACAGTGCAGTGCAGTACCATAGCTACATAGGGGACTAGTTATCCTAAACCAACCATCTTCTACAGTGCAGTGCAGTACCATAGCTACATAGGGGACTAGTTATCCTAAACCAACCATCTGCTACAGTGCAGTGCCATAGCTACATAGGGGACTAGTTATCCGAAACCAACCATCTACTACAGTGCAGTGCAGTACCATAGCTACATAGGGGACTAGTTATCCTAAACCAACCATCTACTACAGTGCAGTACCATAGCTACATAGGGGACTAGTTATCCTAAACCAACCATCTGCTACAGTGCAGTACCATAGCTACATAGGGGACTAGTTATCCTAAACAAAGCATCTACTACAGTGCAGTGCGGTACCATAGTTACATAGGGGACTAGTTATCCAAAACCAACCATTTGATACAGTGTAGTGTGGTACTATAGCTGCATAGGGGACTAGTTATCCGAAACTAACCATCTACTGCAGTGCAGTGCAGTACCATAGCTACATAGGGGACTAGTTATCCTAAACCAACCATCTAATACAGTGCAGTGTAGTACCATAGCTACATAGGGGACTAGTTATCTGAAACAACCATCTACTACAGTGCAGTGTATTACCATAGCTACAAAGCGGACTAGTTATCCTAAACCAACCATCTATTGCAGTGCAGTGTGGTAGTACCATAGCTACATAGTTGACTAGTTATCTGAAACCAAACCATCTACTACAGTGCAGTACCATAGCTATATAGGAGACTAGTTATCCTTAACCAACCATCTATTGCAGTGCAGTACCATATCTACATAGGGGACTAGCTATCCGAAACCAACCATCTACTACAGTGTAGTGCAGTACCATAGCTACATATGGAACTAGTTATCTGAAATCAACCATCTGCTACAGTGCAGTGCAGAACCATAGCTACATAGGGGACTAGTTATCCAAAACCAACCATCTACTACAGTGCAGTACCAAAGCTACATATGGGACTAGTTATCCGAAATCAACCATCTGCTACAGTGCAGTGCGGTTCCATAGCTACATAGGGGACTACTTATCCGAAACCAACGATCTGCTACAGTGCAGTACCATAGCTACATAAAGGACTAGTTATCCTATACCAACCATCTATTACAGTGCAGTGCAGTACCATAGCTACATAGGGGACTAGTTATCCGAAACCAACCATCTGCTACAGTGCAGTGCAGTACCATAGCTACACAGGGTACTAATTATACTAAACCAACCATCTACTACAGTGCAGTGTAGTACCATAGCTACATAGGGGACTAGTTATCCGAAACCATCCATCTACTACAGTGCAGTGCAGTGCCATAGCTACACAGGGGACTAGTTATCCTAAACCAACCATCTGCTACAGTGCAGTGCAGTACCATAGCTACATAGGGGACTAGTTATCCGAAACCAACCATCTGCTACAGTGTAGTGCAGTACCATAGCTACATAGGGGACTAGTTATCCGAAACCATCCATCTACTACAGTGCAGTGCAGTACCATAACTACACAGGGGACTAGTTATCCGAAACTAACCATCTACTGCAGTGCAGTACCATAGCTATATAGAGGACTAGTTATCTGAAACCAACCATCTACTACAGTGCAGTACCATAGCTATATAGGGGACGTTATTCTAAACCAACCAGCTGCCGCGCTAGCAGGAGAGAGTAGAGACGGACAGAGTCAAGCTGCCGCTACAGCAGCTACCCGGAACCACGCTGCCTGTCCCCGGAACCCCGCTGCCTGTCACCGGACCTCCGCTGGCTGTCCCCGGACCTGACAGCGCCCCCTCCAGTGCCCGGTGCGAGTGACCCCCAGCCCCCCCCCCCCCCCTAGTTACCGCCCTGCCCACTTCCGGGATCTTAGACTACTCACCTCCAGTTATGTAGACTCCTCGCCCCTAGGGACAGAGACTATCTTACCCACTGGTATATAGAATACCCACCTGTTTTCTCCTCCGCACATCTCAGCTGGTTCCCAGTGAAGATGCAGCCTCATTTTAAAGATGGCTGATGTCCAACTCTAACTCCTATCTCTAATAACCTTATCCTAAAAGAATAGATCTTAAGGCCCCCATACATTAGGCCGACTTGTCCTAGGGAGAAGTCATCCCCAACTTCCCCCCGGCAGCCCCCCCCTGGAGAGCTCAATAAGATTAGGCACTTGATTAGGCATTTTATTGCATGTAACCCCAGGGAGCTGCAGGCGGGGGCTGGAAGAATTGAAAACTCCTTTTCAAAAGATTAGAGCGGCCGCTGATTGGCTGAGATGAGAGAGCTCTCTCAGCCAATCAGCAGCGGCCCAGTCTTTTGAATAGGATTTTTCAATTCTCCTGCGTATTGGATCAGATCGGATGTCATACACTATGCAATTTAGCCCGATCTGCCGGAATCCCATGAAATCGGGCCGAAATCTCGTAGTTTATGGGGGCCTCCAGATCCAGAATGAGTCCAAAAAATTAAGGTTAAAAAAAAAAAAATTGTGAAAAACTCATGTTGAACTTTGCCATATTGAACTATTGCTTGGGTCAACATTTTGACCATGTCAACCTGTTGACTGTCGACTACACATGGGGCCTGATTCAGACCTGATTGTTGCTGTGCAAATTTGCAAGCGCTGCTAATTCACTGCCGTGCGATGTGCTGTGCGAATCAGGCCCATGTCTGTCAGCCATCTGGATACCATGCCAGGGGGAGGACTTTGTTTTATCGCTAGCCTAAAGTCCCTGACACGACTGCGCACAAGACGCACTCACGCAGCCACTGATTCTGAATCAGGCCCCAAGGAGCTGGAGCTGATTATCCAAAAAAAGGCAAAATCAATACTGCCACCAACAGGTATTCACCCGTCCTTGCGGCCCATTTCAAACCACACTCAGGGGGTGATTTTTGCAAATCAAGCATCTAATTTCTGGGAACGGTGCAGGAATGTAGACCTTGAACTCACACTTTATTTACTAAAGTGCGGGTTCTTTAAAGCGGAGATGTTGCCTGTAGCAACCAGATTCTACTTATCAATGATCTAGCACCTTCTAGAACAGGAATAAGGAACCTTCGGTCCACCAGCTGTTGTTGAAATACACATCCCAGCATGCCCTGCAACAGTTTTAGCACAACCAAATAGCAAAACTGTAGAAGGGCATGCTGGGGTGTGTAGTTCAACAACAGCTGGGGAACCGAAGGTTCAGTGTGTATGGTCAATATTGTTAATGATGCGCGCAACCGCAGGTCGTTAACGATCCCCCCCTCCCCTGTCGTCTGTACATGCAGCTCAATCTGACAATATCAGCTGCGATTGCATGTACGGAGTGGGGGGCGGGTGACATCACTGACCGATATCGGGAGTGATAGCGGACTGTGTGTATGCCCTATATCTCCGATATAGTTATATGGGCAGCCGCTGGTATGGCTTCAGTGTGTACCCAGCGTTACAGTGCAGAGCCCGGAGGGCCCTATCGCTCAGCGGCACCAAAGCGGTTTCTAGCAAGTAACTCCATGAAAGATGCTCATTGTTCTATCACATTGCTGGAGCCAGCGCTGCACGTATTTGGCAGGTGAACCACTTCCTTCCTGTGATGGCTGAAAGTGTCGCTATATTAAGACACTTGCTGCAGCCCATAAAGCATTCTGTTCCTATTTCAGCGACATTGTACCGCACAACATTCGCTTTCACTTGCGTATTTACACCTAGTTCTCAGTAACGGCTGCGGCTGCTTCCTGTAAATGGCTTGGGCGTGCTACAGCAGGACGGCAATGTCCAGCTCAACCCCAACAAGGTCGACATGCACAAAGTTCACACCGGTAAAAGGCCGACATTATATAAATATATACATTTTGTAGTCAGGCAATTGGCAGGCGGGTGTGGTCTACAACAACTAGGTCGACACCACTAGGTCGACATGGGTTAGGTCGACACAAGCATTAGGTCGACAGTCAAAAGGTCGACATGTTTTTTTTTACTGTTTTTTACACGAATGTCGACACAGTCGACATGGACACAGTTTGAAGTGCACCTCATCCCCTCCCATCGCTTGCTTCACTCGCAATGCTTAGGGCACTGTTTTATTCTCCCACCGCACCCTTGTGGATGGTAAGGCATGAAATACCGCCCGTCGGCACATGTCGGCTCAAAAAACAGTGAAACCCCATGTCGACCTTGCCCATGTTGACCTAATGCTTGTGTCAAACTAATGACCTGTTGACCTAAATCCATGTCGACATAGACCCATGTCGACCTTGCTGCATGTCGTCCTAGTGGTGCCGACCCAATGCTTGTCAACCTAGTTGACATGTCTTGATAAAGGGCTTGCACCCGAAACATTGACCCACAACTACTTGTGTTTTTTCATTGTTTCATTATTGATTTCTGCCGCCGAGCAGATTAAAAATCTCATGAGTGCCCTCTTCATATCTGCCTATATTTACATATATATAATAGACTAGGTGATTCATCGCGCCCTACGGGCGCTCTTCACACCGTCGTAAGGGGCTGCGCCCCTTTAATTTGTGAACGTTTGTATTGTGAGAAAGATGGTTAGAATTGTATGACAGATGCCTGTATTGCAACTTGGGTTATAGGTGAAATGTGTTAAATAGAGAGCATATGATGTGGAAGGGGGTGTGTATTGTTTTGTTTAATTAAAAAGCGGTTACAGAGTAAGATGTACATTGATAGTGTGGATGGTACAGTGACATTTGTGGGTGGGGGGGGGCTGTGTGTGCATGTTGTTTAGGTGTGTGTGTGCAATAGTATAGTAGGGTGTTTTTGAGTCAGCGGCTCCCCACTGGCGGAGGTCACGACACAGGAAAACAGGAGGCTGGGTAGTGATAGGGGTGTGTGGGCATAAGGGGGACTAAAGAGGAGGGTGGGAGATACTGTGCAGCTTCTGCCAGTGGGTGAGGGTCCAGCGTGGCAGTACAGGAGTACAGGATGGTGGCCCTGAGTCAGTGTCTCCTCCTACTGGGTGGGAGTTAGGGTGCATGAGAGCAGGAGGCTGGGCTATGAGGCATGATAGGGGCATGTGGGCAAAACAGCATCAGCGACTCCCCAGTGGTGGAAGTTACGGTTCAGGAGAGCAGGAAGCTGGGTAGTGATAAGGGTGTGTGAGTATACGGGGGACTAAAGAGGGGCTTAGGGGTGCCGTGAATTGCGGGAGGGGCGCAGGGGGTGCCGTGAATTGTGGGAGGGAGGGGGCGCAGGTGTCCGCGAATCGTTGGAGAGGGCGGGTTTCCGCAAAGTGTGGGAGGGTGCGTGAATTGCGGGAGGGGGGGTTGCGAATTGCGGGAGCGGGGGGGGGGTGACGTGAATCGCGGGAGGGGGGTGCGTGAATCGCGCGGGGGGGGGGGGTGCGCGGGGGGTCCGCAAATTGTGGGGGGGGGGGCACGGGGCGCGATGAATCACCTAGTTGGTTATATATTCTTGTAGAAGGATGGTAGGATGTTGCTGTCATTCAGAATGCATTTACATAAACAGTAATAGTAGCAGTAAAAGATCTGACTTAAAACACCTACAGTAAAACAGAACAGGTGTTATATATTATACAAAGAATTGGTTGATGATGTCTAGGTTGACGTGCACATAGTTGTCACTGGAAAAAAATTGCCACAAGAAAAAATCATCACAGAAAGGTCAACACATGTAAATGTTGACATAAGTGTGGCACTTCATTGGTGTCCATGTCGACACATGAGAATGAATATGAAAACATTCAAAAAAAGAAAAATAAATCTTCAAAAACTCATGTCAACCTTTTTCATTGTCGACCATAGCCGTGTCAGTGTTTTGCATGTGCCATTTAATCCTGGGGTTGCCGTGAATCGCGCGGGGGGGGAGGTGAGGGGTGTCCGCGAATCATGGGAGGAGGGGTCGTGGGTGGATGCCATGAATTGCGGGAGGGGGGGTCATGGGGGGTGTGGGTGCCGCGAATCGTGGGAGGGGGGCGCGGGGGGTTGCAGTGAATCGTGGGAGGGTGGGTCGCAGGGGCGGTGGATTGCCGCAATGACAGGAGGGGGGGTCAGGGGCGGGAATCGTGTTAGGGGGGTCGCGGGGGGTGGGGGTACCGCGAACCGTGGGAGGGGGGGCCCAGGGGGTTGGCGCGAATCGTGGGAGGGGGGTCGCGGGGTGCCGCGAATCGCAGGAGGGGGGTGTCACGGGGTGGGGCTGCGAATCGCGGGAGTTGCGGGGGGTGCCGCAAATTGCGGGGGGTGTGCTGCGAATCGCGGGAGGGGGGTCGCGGGGGGTGCCGGGAATCGCCACAAGAAAAAATCAACACAGAAAGGTCAACACATGTAAATGTTGACATAAGTGTGGCACTTCATTGGTGTCCATGTCGACACATGAGAATGAATATGAAAACATTCAAAAAGTGAAAAATAAATCTTCAAAAACTCATGTCTAATTATTCCACTTTTTGTTTTTCTCCTTTCACTTATATACCTAAAAAAAGTTTTCCCCTCTTTACCCACTGACTGGGCCATTTTCTCTTCAGCCTGTGCTTTTGCACATCTGATTACCTTCTTTGCCTCCTTCTGTCTAACAAGATACACCTCTTTGTCCTCATTCTTCTGCGTCTGCTTAAATTTCTTAAAGGCCAACTTGTTTTGCTTTCACAATACTCGCTACTTCTTTCGCAAACCACAATGGCTTTCTTTTTCGTGTGTTTTTCCTAACTCTTTTGACACAAAGTTCTGTTGCTTTTAGAATTGCACTCAGGGCCGGCGCCACCACTAGGCAGCTTCAGGCATTTGCCTAGGGCGCCGGCCACTGGAGGGCGGTAACGAGCTGCAGGAAAGCAGCCTGACACGCGAGGAGCAGAATGAACGCACCCGCCAGAAGAACGAAGAAAGCAGCCGCCACTCATTTATCCCATCGTTCAGGGAAAAAACAGGTGAGTCCGCAAGCCACGCCCCCATCCCCCCCACACACACCTCAGTGTCAACAGCGGTAGGAGGAAGTGCCCACACCCCTCCACCTCCTGGAGCTGGTCAGCATCATCGGACATGGTAGCGCCCGCATAATACCCCCAGCCCGTGGATCTGGCCCCTGGTCAGCGGCAATCAGCGGGCGTGCAAACCCCCCCCCCCCCAGCTGCAGGAGGGGTGACCCGCAGCGCTGTAACAGAACTAGCGCATCAATCAGAGAGAAGCAGCCCACAGAACCCACAGGGAGCATCCCTCCACACCAATGTTAAGCTTTGTGGATGTAAACAATTGCAGTAGTGGCTGCCTGGGGAGGCGAATTATAATGTGTGTTTGACAGAGAAGCCTGTATGGCTGTGTATACACGTGCTAAATCCATTAACAGCACTTGCAGCACACCAGCAGTTCCTATCTCAGCAGTAAATAATATATATATGTCCAGTGGATAGAGTGGTGCCCGCAGAACCCACAGTGAGCAGTACCTCCCTGCCTGCCCCCCACACCAACGATAAGCTTTGTGGAGGTACGGCACTTGGGAGGGGGGGGGGGGGGGGGCGAGTTGGTAGAGGTTTTGCCTAGGGTGCCAAGAACCCTTGCACCGGCCCTGATTGCACTTTTTAATTTTTCCCGCTTCTCCTGCACTCCTTCCAAGTTCCTCCACTCTGCCAAAGAATCCCTTACAGAGTTTCCCATCTCTACAAAATCAGAAATTATTCTGGTTGATTCACAAGGCTGCGAATTTGCAGCCTTGTAAATCCACCAAACCCCGCCCGTCGAATGAACGCCCAAGAGGAACCCCCCCCCCCTCGCAGCGTGGGTTCGCCCGCACAGGCTGCGAATGGATGTTTAGCATAAACATCCATTCGCATGCCTGCGGGTAACCTCCCACATCTGTCGATAGTCACAAACGCGCCTGCGCACACGCGCAACATCGGTCCTCCGTGCCAATGCACGGAGGACCGAAGGAACTTTAATAACCCCCATTGGATCCGAGTAATTTCCCTCACTACCCACAGAAGTATTACAGCAGATATGTTACTCTGTAAAAGCCATCTTTGCAAGAAATATCATTACAGAAATGATTGTTTGTGGTATACTGGGGTGGTTCCCCATATACGTACCTGTATTGTTCAGCATTTTGCACAAATGTTACATTTTGGTTAAGTTCTCTGGGTTCTAGATGCAGGGCTGGATTAAGAATGGGGCGACCGCTCCTGTCACCCCGTGGCCCCCCACACATCAGAGGCCCCCACATCAGCACTTGGCGGGTGGGTGGCAGGCAGCGGGGTCGGGCAGGGGATCCCTGTGGCGTATAGGAAGTCAGCGGCGGGGTCCCTGCGGCGGATGGAAAGTCAGCAGAGGGGTCCGTGCGGCGGATGGGAACTAGTAGTGCTATTGCCCATCTGCCGCAGGGACCCCGCCTCTGACTGCCCATCTGCCGCAGGGACCCTGTTGCCTCCCTAGCGCTGCACGGACCCCGCTGCCCAGGTACCACCTGCCCTCCCATAAAACAACAGCGTTCAGTCCCCAAACTTTCAGCGCCTCTCAATAAACTTGCCAACGGGACATCTACTGTCGGGGCTGTCGCCATCTTGCACATGCACGCCAAGATCCATGCGCATGCAAGGTCGTTAATTCGATAATCACTCAGGTTGCTAATTTGCAGCCCAGCCAGTGGGTATGAATCGGGCCCTTTGTCCTCAGTGGCACCTATATATGAACAATACAGGAGTGGACAGGGCTACAGCGCCAATCTGCTGTCAAGGCATTAGTCTGCCACACTGCGCCATCAGTTCATGCAGATCTGCTTCTGTGATACATCCTATATAATAAAAGGCTAACAATGCTCCTCATCTCTATGGGGGGAATTCAAGGGTTTTGCTCACTGGTGGCCACTAGGTAGCGCTTTACGGAGCAACTCAAGTCATTGTTGCTCTTTTCGGGCACGCACAGCTGCTGGCGCCGTCATTACTGTTATGTTGCTCCGACATTTAAATAATCAAATAATTAGTAGTGAGATTACCCCAAGTTTGATGTTTTTGCCCTTGACCAATTGAACCTGTCCCCACGTTGCAGTTCGGGAGGCCGGTAAGGTAACAGAAGGGCATTTGTGAAGGTTAAGCAACAGAGACCCAGCGCCAAATATTCATTACAGGTGTCCCCTCTCACCCATGATTCAAATGAGACGCAAGTGAGGATAAACTATGAAGTATTTTAGGAGAGGAACACAAACACTGAATTAAAGGGGTAGTTCTAAAGTGTTAGGAGGTTCTAAGAGACATTTAAATGTTTGCAAAGGGCACAATTATTCCCATTTACCATCTGTCTGAAAACCTGGGAAGTGTTTTCCAAGATTACAGAACAGTTATGCCTGTTAGTGCCATTAACAACCGGTATATGGTCGATGGATCTACGATGTCAAAGATCTTAGTTGACCCAGTGGCGTAAGTTCGTCCCAGTTGTTTGGAAGCAAGATAAATATTGGTGCCCCCCCCCCGACTTTATAAACAATCCAGAGATTATTTCTATAAATCTCACTGGAGGCAGACACCTTACTGAAGTGTGCAGATTCTGACTATGTATAAATGTTGGCTCAAAACCATTACTATTAGGCAGCGTAGTAACATCATATAGCTAGAATTTGCAGGCTTCCTATGTAGGAGCAAATAGCTCCATCAGCAAGGTGTCTGCTTCTAGTGGAACAGGTGCAAAAAATTATGTTTAGAATAAAGCGAGTGGTCCTGCTAGGAGGAGGAGTCAGCCACAGAAGTGATATCGATATCTAGCAGGGGAGGAGAGGTGCCCCCTTGGGAGCAGGAGCCTGACAGCAGATGACTCCATTGCCTCCCAGAGTTAAGCCTCTGGTTGAACCCGTCTTTTTAAAAGTTAAAGACAGTTGACCGCATCTAGATAGACAGTAACGGAAGTTAGAGCGGCTCAGTCGACGGTCACATGGTAGACATGACTTTTTTCACATTTTCAGACTGCCGAATGTCACAGGTAGACTTGGTTCATACTTTATTATCCAAGTGCACATAGAATGAGATTATAATAGTGTGCCTGAAGCATGGCGAGCGCAGCGATACAGTGTCCACGTGTCATTCGGCATGAAAAAAAGAAAGAAAAACTCATGACCACCATGTTACCGCCAACCACACTCCTGTCGCTCTAACGCTGGCGTCTAAATTTGGGCACTGTCGATCTAGACACGTTCGACTATCTTTAGGCTATTAACTAGACTGGTTTGACTAAGGGTGGGCGACCAAACAGGGTCAATATACACAGCTTCATTCCACTATACCATAACCGAACCAGGACCAAACCAAGGAGTTACACCCAAGTAACCAACGCGTTTTACGAGTGATCACCTCCTATGAGTTCAAAACAATGCTCTGAAAGAGAAAGGATCCACGAGCTCATAACTCATGCATTCAGCAGCCATCGGCCAACACATCTGATTCCGTCAGAGACGAACGCGTGGCCGGAACTGATGAAGAGATTCTATGAGGGAAAAGCCAGCTCTGGTCTACGTTGGTGCCACTGATGTAACCACACAAGTTATTTCCCTTTAGCAAACATTTGTGGGAAATAGTCACTGAAATCCTTAAGGCCACTTGGCAAAGGGCAGATGAGTTGGTCACTGGGAACAACCTCCATTTCTGCGGGGTCTTCTCTTTGGATCCTCCTGGTATCATTGTTGGTTGATGCTTGCAGGCAACCAGACTCTTCATTTAGATCAATACCATTGACTAGCAGAATGTTATTCGCTTTGAAAACCTTTAGATCCATTTCAGCTCCAAAGTCCCATAACGCAACATTTTGCTCCACGTCCGAGATAAGGGCAGGACCTCCCAACCTCTGAGCGGCTCTCTGAACGTCCAGCATGTGAGTGGGGCTGCAATATGAATCGCTTCTTTGGATCCTGGGCTCTGCAAGCTGCGGCCTGTATCCTACTGATTGCTCGGGGAGTTGGTCATTGGTCGGGAGGGTAAGATGCGGTTCGTCCTCTGCAGGTCTCTGATCGGTGGCTTTGTCATCTTCTGCCATAGTGGCTTCATTCTGCAGTAGCTCTTGTACCTCGGTGATTTCAGGGTCACTATATGTCGGACAGGAGCCGGACTCCGCATCCTTACTGTTTGCCTAGACAGATATATGGAAGTGAGGGTTTTTTAATTTATCAATAAAGGAAAAACACAAGTACTGGCATTTCGCAATAAGAGCGCTCACATGCAGCGCTACCAGGGAATGTAGTGTTAGGGGCCTATACTTAAGGGGTGTGACAAGTTACCGGAGACCAGCCCACACACAGAGACAGCCATTAGGGACCATTCATCTGACCCTCTAACAGTGTAACATTGTGTCATTTGAGTGCACTGTCTGGAACCTGATATTAGAGGAAAGGGTGCGGCTTCTCATGCAGTGCCACCCCCAGGATATCCCGAGTGGGCCATCCCCAGGATATCCCCTGCTTCCAGATAGCAGCAACAGCAAGGATACAGATTTGCATGTAAGTCCATTTTGCAGACGGGCCTTGTGATTTTTAGCACTGTGCACAGGGCTGCCATCAGAATTTGAGGGGCCCAAGACTCACAAAATAGGAAGCCCCCCCCCCCCCTCCTATTGTTACAATTACCAACACAGCAGGCTGAGTGGCCAGTGAAGGAGGCTCCAGCTGGCAGACTGTGTCCATGCAGCGAGCTGCAGACGACCCACGACCCGCTGCTGTTGGGGGGCGCTGGCAGCCTTTGTGCAGCGGCACCGCTGGCTAGGGATGACCCACGGCTGGCGGCCATGTGGGCGGTAGAGCAGCCCAAGCCCTCCCCACTTTGCCAGATTGACCAGGACAGTTATCCCTATAGCACCCCCCAGATGGTGGCTCTGTGCATCCTCCATAGCTGAGTGTTGGCAACAATCAGGAACTAAGGACAATTGTGGGTCATGCAGCGCTCAGTTGGGTATAAATGGGTGGCAGTGATCTGTTCCCACGCAGATGATGCAGGATGCAATAAGAGTTGTGGGCATTTGAAATTGTGGGCTGTACAGATTTCAGAATCTTGTTTTGCCACTGGCGCAAGTGTGCTGTGATAGCGCCCTCTCATGGATAATTAGGGGCAGCGCAGTCACATACTTGCCTGGAACTCATTGGACAAATGTCCACTTTTAGTTCCATGCACCCGGTGAGAGTGAAATTGCTGCCTACTTGTGTGCGATTCCGAATCGGTCCCCACTGAATAGTGAGTAAGCTGGATGCAGTACCCAAGTTCAACCACTATCCCTTTTGGCAGTACAGAGCAGTCAGCGGCCATATGACAAGTCAGTGAAACAGAAAGAGATCGGCAGCGACCATGCGGACACTGGAAACACTAGTGTGTGTGTGATAGGGATGGCCATCTGTGCAGTCACCATCGATGGTTGCCATCGATAGTCATAAACTATGTGATGGGTAACCATCGAGACTTTTAGCTATAGATGGTTATCCATTATCTTTTACTGAATGGCCCGTTAACCAATCAGAATGTGGGGGTGGGGTCTCCACCTTGAGATAAAAAAAAAGAAACATCGGTGCTCCTGTGCCATTAATGTAGGGAAACCAACTGATTCTCCCTCATCGATGGCAAAAGTATTCAACATCGGCCATAAACCATTGATGATTTCAAATCATTAATGGTCGATGGCCATCCCTAGTGTGTGATGCTATCGCCAGCAAGGTCTGTCTGTAACCCTTAGCTATTTACAGCATCTGGCATTAATGAGCATCGGGAAAGGACCAACGCTCAGATGCTATAACATGTGTCCGCAACCTTTGGCCACGCCTCCAATGATGGTAAACGCGCCTCTTGCTATTAGGACACGCCCCTAACTTCTGCATTATTGAGAGTTGTTGTTAAGAGAGAATAACAGGACAGGAGATCATTTGGAAACATGTAATACACATTGCATATTCATCACATACCTGAAGAGCCTTCGCTGCTTTACTGTTATCTACACGGGGAAAATCCTCACGTAGATATTTCGGGAGAAAGAGGGTTACAGCGGTTTTCATCCTAAAAATGTAAGAAATGTCACATGTTACGTTTCTTACAAAGTGTTATGAAGAAATGATAAAGAGTAAGGGACAGTTTAGAATGTAAGCTTTGACAAGCAGGGCCCTCCACCCTCATGTGCTATTCCTTTCCTTACTTGCGCCATCTTCGATGGCACCAAATCCTGCAGCTTCTGCCACCCACATACTTATGTCAGTGTCGCCTGCAGATGCAGCTTTGGTTGTGTGCCCTGTACTTGTCCTCTGCTGATGCAGCTATGGTTGTGTGCCCTGTACTCATCCTCTGCTGATGCAGCTATGGTTATGTGCCCTGTACTTGTCCTCTGCTGACGCAGCTAGGGTTATGTGCCCTGCACTTGTCCTCTGCTGATGCAGCTATGGTTATGTGCCCTGTACTTGTCCTCTGCTGATGCAGCTATGGTTGTGTGCCCTGTACTTGTCATCTGCTGATGCAGCTAGGGTTATGTGCCCTGTACTTGTCCTCTGCTGATGCAGCTATGGTAATGTTCCCTGTACTTGTCCTCTGCTGATGCAGCTATGGTTATGTGCCCTGTACTTGTCCTCTGCTGATGCAGCTATGGTTGTGTGCCCTGTACTTGTCCTCTACTGATGCAGCTATGGTTAAGTGCTCTGTACTTGTCCTCTGCTGATGCAGCTATGATTGTCTGCCTTGTACTGTTCCTCTGCTGACGCAGCTAGGGTTATGTGCCCTGTACTTGTCCTCTGCTGATGCCGCTATGGTTATGAGCCCTGTACTTGTCCTCTGCTGATGCAGCTATGGTTATGTGCTGTGTACTTGTTGTTTATTGTATTCAACTGTACGTCATGGATACCCTGTGACGCTATAAAAATAAATTATGAAAATAATAATAATTTATGTATGCGGGTGAAGAAATCTAATTTTTGGTGGAACGAGCATTTAAAATAAGTTTCTCCAAATAGATTAATATCATAAAGTCTACTGCACCAGAAAATCTGCTGCCTGAGAAGACTCTGTTTGCACAATGAAGATTATATTCTAATCATTTATGATGAGTGAACTAGAAGAAAGTAGAAGAAATGTATCACCCTGGGTATTCACTGTGTGAGAACCCAGGCAGCGTAGTCGCAGCTGCTGGTAATTTCTGCAGACATCTGGCCGTTGTGTTCAGTTATTCTCCTACCACATAGATTGTAGATTGTGCTAATATTTTGTTTAAAACAAACCGCTATTCCCATCATGTTACTGTAGATCAGTGATGGCTAACCTTGACACTCCAGCTGTTGTTGAACTACACATTCCAGCATGCCCTGCATCAGTTTTAGCATGGCCAAATAGTAAAACTGTAGTAGGGCATGCTGGGATGTGTAGTTCAACAACAGCTGGAGTGTCAAGGTTAGCCATTACTGCTGTAGATCATAGAACACATGGTATATATCCCTGAGGCAGGTAATTGTACTACGGTGCCCCCTGCTGGTTGCATAATGAATAGCACATTGAATTTGTGATCATTTTTGCAAATTCTGGGCGCATAGGTAATTGCGGGGGGGGGGGGGGGTTCTGGTTGCCCGAAACACCCCCCACCACCCTCCTTTTGGCAAGTGCCTGGTATATAATATGATCAATAGAGCTGCCACCACATCATGCAGTGTAAGGGACAGAGCGGAGCTGCTGCACATGCCCAGTGTACCAGCTTCTTCTACCACATTTACTGTATGTGTGGATCTGAGCCCTCAAACATTGCACTGGACCAGAGAGCAGCTGCCAGGAGGAAGAGACAGGAGCCTTAGCATGAAGTGGGAGATTGTGAGCTTAGAAAGTGCAGTACTGGTTCTATTATGTTTGTGTATTTATGTTGTTATGGCATGTTTAACTGTTTCCTGACCACTTATCTTATTTAATTGTTTAAAGGAACCTAAACTATAGACCATCTGTACTGTTACATATTAATACTGTATTGCAAACAGTATCCAGTGTATAAAAAGACCAATTTTCAGTGCTGTTTCCTTTTCCCCAGATTTCAATTGGAAACCCCCCCCCCCCCCCCCCCCCCGTCTAAAAATCCTGCGTTTGCCACTGGGGCATTGACTCGCTAAGCAGCATAAATTTGCTACCAAGCATGCTATCTAACGCCACCCGCCGGTAAATAGCCGGCCCCCAACCATCATGTGGAAATCTCTGCTGCATTGTGAATGGTGTTTAGCATAAACATCAATTTGCACGGAAGCGTAGGGGCCCTGTTCGTAAATATAAGTCAGCCTTGAGTGACAGGCATTCACCCGACGTCGGGATCCGACGGCCATGTGACGTCCATTGGCTATTTTCCCTCGTGGGGGTCCACGACCCCCATAGAGGGAGAATAGAATAGGTGGCTTGCGTAGCGAGTCACCATGCCCGCAAGGGACTTTGTTGCGCTCACCATGCTGTCTGGGTCCGGCCAGTCGGGATCCCAACGTTGGGATAATGACTGTCGGGATCCCGACTGTCGGAGCCCCATACCACACCCAGACAGAAGACTCACCTGTACACAGAGACAGAATACACACCTGTACACAGAGACAGAAGTCCCACCTGTACACAGAGACAGGAGACGCACCTGTACACAGAGACAGGAGACGCACCTGTACACAGAGACAGGAGACGCACCTGTACACAGAGACAGAAGTCACACCTGTACACAGAGACAGAAGTCACACCTGTACACAGAGACAGAAGACACACCTGTACACAGAGACAGAAGACACACCTGTACACAGAGACAGAATACACACCTGTACACAGAGACAGAATTCACACCTGTACACAGAGACAGAAGTCACACCTGTACACAGAGACAGAAGACACACCTGTACACAGAGACAGAAGACACACCTGTACACAGAGACAGAAGACACACCTGTACACAGAGACAGAAGACACACCTGTACACAGAGACAGAAGACACACCTGTACACAGAGACAGAAGACACACCTGTACACAGAAGTCACACCTGTACACAGAGACAGGAGACACACCGGTACACAGAGACAGGAGACACACCAGTACACAGAGACAGGAGAGACACCTGTACACAGAGACAGGAGACACACCTGTACACAGAGACAGGAGACACACCTGTACACAGAGACAGGAGACACACCTGTACACAGAGACAGGAGACACACCTGTACACAGAGACACAAGTCACACCTGTACACAGAAGTCACACCTGTACACAGAGACAGAAGACACACCGGTACACAGAGACAGGAGACACACCAGTACACAGAGACAGGAGAGACACCTGTACACAGAGACAGGAGACACACCGGTACACAGAGACAGGAGACACACCGGTACACAGAGACAAGAGACACACCTGTACACAGAGACATATGTGGGGGACACAATCTTTGGCTTAAGTGATGGTTTCATTCAAATCCAAGACAGATAGCAGAGGGTTGGACCTACCTTCCCCCAATGGTGGACAAGTTTAGTAAGAACACTGTCAGAACAACGGCACCAAAGCCTATTCCCAGCAGGAGCCCCAGATAGCTGTGTAGACTGTTATCTAGGGAAATACAATGTACAGATGAGAGGACGCTTGTCACACACAGCACAATGATATAATATGATATATAAATCAAGCTGCGCTAATATAGCAAAATATAGTGGCGAGCCGAACATTACATCACTGGGCCTCACAGCCAATTGTTTGGTGCCCAGCATTGCATTGCTCATATCTCCTGCATGTATAGTGGCGGAGACAGGAAGGAAAGAGCTTCATTTGTCAGGGGGATTCTGGTTTTATGGCTATTTGGATGGATGTTAGTGCAGTGGTCAGCGGGTGGTATTACCGGGATGGATGTTAGTGCAGTGGTCAGGGGGCGGTGTTACCGGGATGGATGTTAGTGCAGTGGTCAGCGGGCGGTGTTACCGGGATCGATGTTAGTGCAGTGGTCAGCGGGCTGTGTTACCGGGATGGATGTTAGTGCAGTGGTCAGCGGGCGGTGTTACCGGGTTGGATGTTAGTGCAGTGGTCAGCGGGCGGTATTACCGTGATGGATGGATGTTAGTGCAGTGGTCAGCAGGAGGTGTTACCGGGATGGATGTTAGTGCAGTGGTCAGCAGGTGGTGTTACCGGGATGGATGTTAGTGCAGTGGTCAGCGGGTGGTGTTGCCGGGATGGATGATAGTGTAGTGGTCAACGGGTGGTGTTACCGGGATGGATGTTAGTGCAGTGGTCAGCGGGCGGTGTTACCGGGGTGGATGGATGTTAGTGCAGTGGCCAGCGGGTGGTGTTACCGGGATGTATGTTAGTGCAGTGGTCAGCGGGTGGTGTTACCGGGATGTATGTTAGTGCAGTGGTCAGCGGGTGGTGTTACCGGGATGGATGCTAGTGCAGTGGTCAGCGGGCGTTGTTACCGGGATGGATGCTAGTGCAGTGGTCAGCGGGCGGTGTTACCGGGATGGATGTTAGTGCAGTGGTCAGTGGGTGGTGTTACCGGGATGGATGTTAGTGCAGTGGTCAGTGGGTGGTGTTACCGGGATGGATGTTAGTGCAGTGGTCAGTGGGTGGTGTTACCAGGATGGATGTTAGTGCAGTGGTCAGCGGGCGGTGTTACCGGGATGGATGTTAGTGCAGTGGTCAGCGGGCGGTGTTACAGGGATGGATGATAGTGCAGTGGTCAGCGGGTGGTGTTACCGGGATGGATGTTAGTGCAGTGGTCAGTGGGTGGTGTTACCGGGATGGATGTTAGTGCAGTGGTCAGCGGGTGGTGTTACGGGATGGATGTTAGTGCAGTGGTCAGCGGGTGGTGTTACGGGATGGATGTTAGTGCAGTGGTCAGCGGGTGGTGTTACCGTGATGGATGTTAGTGCAGTGGTCAGCGGGTGGTGTTACCGGGATGAATGTTAGTGCAGTGGTCAGCGGGTGGTGTTACCGGGATGAATGTTAGTGCAGTGGTCAGTGGGTGGTGTTACCGGGATGGATGTTAGTGCAGTGATCAGTGGGTGGTGTTACGGGATAGATGTTAGTGCAGTGGTCAGCGGGTGGTGTTACCGCAATGGATGTTAGTGCAGTGGTCAGCGGGTGGTGTTACCGGGATGAATGTTAGTGCAGTGGTCAGCGGGTGGTGTTACCGGGATGAATGTTAGTGCAGTGGTCAGCGGGTGGTGTTACCGGGATGGATGTTAGTGCAGTGGTCAGCGGGTGGTGTTACCGGGATGGATGTTAGTGCAGTGGTCAGCGGGTGGTGTTACCAGGATGAATGTTAGTGCAGTGGTCAGCGGGTGGTGTTAGTGCAGTGGTCAGCGGGTGGTGTTACCAGTATGGATGTTAGTGCAGTGGTCAGCGGGAGGTGTTACCTGGATGGATGTTAGTGCAGTGGTCAGTGGGTGGCGTTACCGGGATGGATGTTAGTGCAGTGGTCAGTGGGTGGTGTTACCGGGATGGATGTTAGTGCAGTGGTCAGCGGGTGGTGTTACCGGGATGGATGTTAGTGCAGTGGTCAGCGGGTGGTGTTACCGGGATGGATGTTAGTGCAGTGGTCAGCGGGTGGTGTTACCGGGATGAATGTTAGTGCAGTGGTCAGCGAGTGATGTTACTGGGATGGATTTTAGTGCAGTGGTCAGTGGGTGGTGTTACCGGGATGGATGTTAGTGCAGTGGTCAGAGGGTGGTGTTAGTGCAGTGGTCAGCGGGTGGTGTTACCGGGATGGATGTTAGTGCAGTGGTCAGCGGGAGGTGTTACCTGGATGGATGTTAGTGCAGTGGTCAGTGGGTGGCGTTACCGGGATGGATGTTAGTGCAGTGGTCAGCGGGCGGTGTTACCGGGATTGATGTTAGTGCAGTGGTCAGCGGGTGGTGTTACCGGGATGGATGTTAGTGCAGTGGTCAGTGGGTGGCGTTACCGGGATGGATGTTAGTGCAGTGGTCAGTGGGTGGCGTTACCGGGATGGATGTTAGTGCAGTGGTCAGCGGGCGGTGTTACCGGGATGGATGTTAGTGCAGTGGTTAGTGCAGTGGTCAGCGGGCAGTGTTACCGGGATGGATGGATGTTAGTGCAGTGGTCAGCGGGTGGTCTTACCTGGATGGATGTTAGTGCAGTGGTCAGTGGGGCCTTCTCCGGCGCTGGTGGAAGCAGAGACACACACAGAATACGGCTCACTGGGATCCAGTCTGTCCAGCTCAAAGTGTCTTGCGGATGCTGAGAACTCTGAGAACAAAAATCCACAATTTTCTGCACATTCCACTGTGAGGTTAGCAGGCTGACCGTAAGACTGTAATTATGATATTTTATTATTTGTAGTGAAAAATGTACACTTTAGTCAGTCTGTACCCTGTAGTCTCTATGTATGTCTATATTCCCCCTATATGTGTGTGTAGTTCCAGATCATATATTATTAGGCTGTATAATCCCACCAGAAATGTAATGTCTGTATTTCCCAGGACTTTATTCATGTAAGCATTATACCATTGATACCATTTGCCCGTGCCCTTACTTGGTCATACAGGAAAAGGGTTATCATAAACTGTCCTCCCAAAAGGCAATCTCCACAGGGGGTGATCCAATTACCCTGCTATTGTGCTGCTATTTACAGGAAAGAGATAGCAGAGGAACCATCTCCACAGGGGGGTTTACAATTCTTTGTAAACCTCTGGGCTCTAGCAGACTTTGTGGAACCGGGCACCGCAGGGGGTGATCGAATCCCCCTACTATCAACAGGAAGGTTGTCCACAGGGGGTGATCAGCCCATAATGTAATCAGCCGATTATTGTTCCTGCTATTTACATGAGGGTGATAGCTGAAGGACAATCACCACAGGGGGTGATCAAATTCCCCTGCTATCAACAGGAAGGTTGTCCACAGGGGGTGACCACCACATAATGTAATCAGACTGTGTTTTGTATCTTGTGTTGACACTGCATCTGCATATCTCTGGCCACTTCCAGACTTTCTGGAACCGACCCAGCAGGGGGGCTGCAGCAGATGGCCAGCTGGATATTACCTGGGGGGATGTGTCTGACTCTGGGGTCCACCAATCCGAACCAAGTACCGGCCCACTGGCAGTTTAAGCCCCGTGGGAAATTGGAAGTTTTTAAAATGACTTGTACACCTGCCAGCTCCTCATGTTTGTCGCAATCCTGGCTAAGAGGTGAT
Organism: Crinia signifera; assembly: GCF_055691185.1. Lineage (NCBI taxonomy): Eukaryota > Metazoa > Chordata > Amphibia > Anura > Myobatrachidae > Crinia > Crinia signifera. The sequence goes on along the minus strand of NC_139224.1, from coordinate 167,902,457 downwards.
ACTCTGCCACTGGACCTTGTGAGCGCATCGTTTGCCTGGGGGGGGGGCATCCTACGTAAGCTCTGGTGTGGAGCGTCCGGTGCTGTGTGGATTCGCACAGGTTTCTGCTGTCACTGCTGTGTGGAATAAGTGATAGTTTCGTTATTTGGACTGAAATGCTACAAGGACTTTGCTACCCGGATGTTTTTATGCTACCATTTGAATCTTTTTCCTGTCTTCATCTACATGTGTGTGCTGTGATAAAAATAAACCATATTTTGGTTTCATCTGCTCGGTGTCTGAGTGATTGAAGAACCCCGTATCTTCACATTTGGTGGCAGCAGTGGGATCATTCAGACACCAACCATCGAGCACAGAAAGCACAGAGGACAGAGGATCAGACCATATGTAAGGAAACGGAAAATGCAATAAGGTGAAGTTCTGCAAGTGAGCAGGTGTCATTCCTGTGGAAATGGAAAATGTTTCCAAGGAAAGAAAATCGATGCCTCAAGACCCCTGGAGTGGAGGAGCTCAGGGATGGAGGTTCTTCAGTGTATCGGCAGGCTGGGAAGCCGGATCTGTTATTTATTGTCAGAAAAATGCAGTATATCTGGGAGTACTGGGAAGAAGCTCAGCAGATGATCAGCGGGTGGAGAGTATCCAGCATACAGGACAAGTTGTGTTACCTGGGGGATGCATTCCTGCACTGTAAAGGTCAGGCCACCTCGTGGAATCTGCTGGGGGAGCCAGAGTTTGTGGAATTCACAGAGGAAGTGATTGCTACAGTTACCCAGATGCTACAAAGAGGACAATATTCTGAGGCTGAAGGACAAGTCCAGAATAAATTGATGCCCCAGATAGAACCAGAGGAAGGGTCTAGAAGGGGGCTACTGCAATCTGGGCAGACAACCGAGGGGTCTGCCACGGAATTAATTGTTACCGCAAGAGAAGGGTCGTTGTCAGGGGGGCCCCTAACTGCCCTTGAAGAAATGAGTATGGAGGAGCTGATAGCAGAATGTCAGCTGCGAGGTATACCCATCCGATCCTGCACTCGCGGGGAAATCCTTCAGCAGATCGTTCACGATCAGGGAGATCCTACAAATGCATTTGCTGATTATCGGGCATGGATCCTCCATTTCGGTGCACAGTTGAGTGTGTGGGAACAATTGCAGTGTCTGGAGGAGTGCTTCGTGGTGGCAGAGGAAGAGGCGATTGATCGCGGGCTCCTGGATACCCCAGCATGGCAAGATCAGTGTCGCAGGGGGCGTGATGAAAGGCACCGTTTGCAACTGCTTCTCCCCCACCCTAGGGAGGAAGCTGCTCAGTGTTCTCTGCAGGGGGAGGTTATCCCCAACGTGAAGGAAGTGAGGCCTCTGAGCCAGGCACCCCGGGAGGAGCTGCACTACTGCTTCCCTTTTGCTGAGGTGGGAGATGCAGAATTATTAACCTGCTGCCAGGGGATCTATGAGGACTGCGTCCAGGAGGAGATCACCGTGGTTAGAGGAGTATCCGACAACATCCAGGCCACCAGCACACCAGTCACAGATGACGTCGTGTTTCGGGCTGCCCAGCATACTCAGCTGGGGAAGGAGGCTATCGCGGAGAAGGAGGTGTGCGCAGAAGTAGCTGCAGGTGAGCATCTGGCTTTTAAGGGGACAGAGCTGACACAGCCTGTCCTGCAGCCACCAACGGAATTGTTTGTGATGGAGGGTCCCTCCTCAGCCCTGGACATTGAGAACAAATGCTGGACTGAAATTTGCCATGCCCCTAGTTTGGGTTTGGGGGAGGAAGGACATGACGGGGGGGTGGAAGTGCCAGTGCCAGAGCCCCTATATTGGCCTGCTGTTTGGCCCCTGTTCCTTGGGCAAGAGGGGGAGGTGGAAAGTGGTCCCCGCCCCATTGTGCCCGAGGCAAAAGTATTAGTAGGTTACAATGTTGCAGAGGGGGGGTACCCAGAATCCGAAGAAGAGGAATCGCTACATCCCTTGTTAGTTCCAATGTATGACTTAGACTGTAATCATGCCCTTGCTGGTTCTGCAAACCAGCCGCCTTTTACAAGATGGGTTTGGTATGATGTCACCCTGTGGGACTCCGGTGGTACATCCAAACCCCAGATTCTCGGCTCTGCATCCCGCTATTCCAGGTTGTTATTGGTTCCTGAGCAACTGGGTACAGTGACTAAAGATGTAGGGGGAGGAGTGTGAGGTTAGCAGGCTGACCGTAAGACTGTAATTATGATATTTTATTATTTGTAGTGAAAAATGTACACTTTAGTCAGTCTGTACCCTGTAGTCTCTATGTATGTCTATATTCCCCCTATATGTGTGTGTAGTTCCAGATCATATATTATTAGGCTGTATAATCCCACCAGAAATGTAATGTCTGTATTTCCCAGGACTTTATTCATGTAAGCATTATACCATTGATACCATTTGCCCGTGCCCTTACTTGGTCATACAGGAAAAGGGTTATCATAAACTGTCCTCCCAAAAGGCAATCTCCACAGGGGGTGATCCAATTACCCTGCTATTGTGCTGCTATTTACAGGAAAGAGATAGCAGAGGAACCATCTCCACAGGGGGTTTACAATTCTTTGTAAACCTCTGGGCTCTAGCAGACTTTGTGGAACCGGGCACCGCAGGGGGTGATCGAATCCCCCTACTATCAACAGGAAGGTTGTCCACAGGGGGTGATCAGCCCATAATGTAATCAGCCGATTATTGTTCCTGCTATTTACATGAGGGTGATAGCTGAAGGACAATCACCACAGGGGGTGATCAAATGCCCCTGCTATCAACAGGAAGGTTGTCCACAGGGGGTGACCACCACATAATGTAATCAGACTGTGTTTTGTATCTTGTGTTGACACTGCATCTGCATATCTCTGGCCACTTCCAGACTTTCTGGAACCGACCCAGCAGGGGGGCTGCAGCAGATGGCCAGCTGGATATTACCTGGGGGGGATGTGTCTGACTCTGGGGTCCACCAATCCGAACCAAGTACCGGCCCACTGGCAGTTTAAGCCCCGTGGGAAATTGGAAGTTTTTAAAATGACTTGTACACCTGCCAGCTCCTCATGTTTGTCGCAATCCTGGCTAAGAGGTGATACTCTGCCACTGGACCTTGTGAGCGCATCGTTTGCCTGGGGGGGGGGCATCCTACGTAAGCTCTGGTGTGGAGCGTCCGGTGCTGTGTGGATTCGCACAGGTTTCTGCTGTCACTGCTGTGTGGAATAAGTGATAGTTTCGTTATTTGGACTGTGATGCTACAAGGACTTTGCTACCCGGATGTTTTTATGCTACCATTTGAATCTTTTTCCTGTCTTCATCTACTTTTGTGTGCTGTGATAAAAATAAACCATATTTTGGTTTCATCTGCTCGGTGTCTGAGTGATTGTGGAACCCCGTATCCTCACATCCACCATTAGACTGCACATTCCCACCATTAGACTGCACATTCCCACCATTAGACTGCACATTCCCACCATTAGACAGCACATTCCCACCATTAGACTGCACAAACTCAACACATCTCCATTTGGGACCATTAGGACTTGGATATAGAAGCCTGCAGTAAGATTCCCCACCACCTGGGGTCACCGGAGAACCTGGCATGATTTCTGCAGTATTGGTGCCTCCCAAACTGCATTAAAAACTCAGTTTGGGGGTTTTTAATGCAGTTTCATATATATTAATCGCCGACCTTCCGATAGCGCCAGCTTTGTATAACGTTACCCTATAGAAGTCTATGGGCTTCTTCCCACATCCTGCCTGCCTCAGCCATCCCATGGTTAGGTCTAAAATAAATTAAAGTAGGCTAAGGGACCTTGTGACGTGACAGGGGAGGAGAGGGGGTGGAGAGCGGAGGAGCAAGGTCGGAACAAGGGACTCAAACGGACTCTCGTGGGTTCGCTTCACTTCGGGCAACCAGTGGTGGCGTGGATAGTGAAGGAGCAAGCCCCCCGCCCCTTGCTCTTTCCAATGGCCGTGGAAGGTCCGTTAGCCCACTAGAATTTAGCAACTACCGTCACTGCAGCACAGCCATCTGCAGCTAAAGAGATGGAGCCCGGAACAAGGTCATGTTACCGGTGCTGAGTTTTGTATGCAGTCCTTTCACTATATTCTTGAGGGTCTCAAAGGGCCCCCCCCTTAACAGTTCAAGCTTCAGGGTCCCAAAATTGTAAATGCTCCATTGCAAATGTCCAAGATTACATTATCATATTAAGCATGCAGTTGTAGCCAGTATTGCGCATCGCCACCTAGTGGTCATTTTACAGAATGCACAGGACAGTACATTGAACTGACATCCTCCTGTACCACCCCTCCTGTACAAGATGCAGAGAGACAGGTGAGTTGTTCTGTCATTTGCACACTTTCTGCCTCACATGCTACCTTTGCTTCGCAAACCATTCAGATACAGCGTGTATCCCGTGATAAACCCTCGTCTGTCACACAGAGGAATCTCAGACCACCGGATACGTCCTGCGTCCTTCTCAGATCTAGGACCGGTCTTGGGTTCTGTGGAGGATAGAAATAAATGAAGTCATCCTATTAGGGGGTTGTAGTAAATATGTGCTAAAATACTATAAGAGGTGTGCTTGTCATTCTTCTATAGGTATCTACATTAATATTACATTATTACCGCTACTGACTGCTTTGCAATTAAATAAACAACCCCAGTATATGTCTCTAAGTGTCCTATATATAAGAATGTCTATGGGTTAACCTTCCATACACCCCCATACGTCCCCATTGGCCACAATGCGTATGCAGAAGGCCCGGTTTCGAACGGCTTTAGCAAATATTTCTATTTGCAAGCCAATCGCAGCATGACTGGCAGGCAGTGGGCGTGTGGGGGTTGAGCATGGGCGTGCCCTGCAAAAAGGTGGGAGCGGCCAAGGGAACACTGGGAGTGTCCAGGCCTATTTCTGACTGCGGGAGGGGAGGTCGGATGACGCCAGCTTCCATCCAGAAGGAGCGGTTTTGTCAGCAGCTGCAGAGTACGTCCTGGGCTACACGGCGGCTGCGGACACCAGGGACAAGAGGAAAAATCATTCGACGGTGAGAATTTTTTTTTTTCCTCTAGTCATCCGGATGTGAATGGGTGTGTACCCGTACACATCCATTCGCAAGCCTTGCAAAAACTATTCGCAAGGCGGGATTTCATGGGGCAGGGGGAACATACAGATGCGCATACAAATGGGGTACTTTCCCACTATTAAGGTTAAATAAAGGACATGAAAAGAATCTTTGTTCCAGATCGCTGATAATCCCACAGAAACGCCGAAACAAACTTTAACCAATGAACTCACTCAGCTCTTGGCTGTAACCAATGGCGGTGCTGGGACTGCTGACTCCGGAGCTATATACTGCATACACGGATACAGTGACCACATCTCCTGCAACCACTTCATCTACAATACAAGGAACACGTGAGGCAATGTCAGAGCCAGATCCATCCTCATTATTGTACATACAGGGACTGACACACACTTCTACCTTTCATTCTTTATTTTATTCTAGGTGGCGCTGTTGGCCATTGTACATCATTGCACTATGGGACTGATTCAGGCTAAGCGCCGCCCTGACGAAAACACAGGCATTGATTACCGTATATGGTAAAGCCGGTTTCTTCCTTCCCAAATCTCCGCCATGATACATTTCTCTGTTTCCCATCACAGGAGTCAGGAGTCCACTGCAGAATGAAGCCCTGGAGATTGTCACCTGTGCAGCACGGCTGCTGCCACACAACTGGTATGGCAGTTAGGAGCCCAGATGTGACAGTTAGGTTCTGTGGTCCTGGTACGTGAATAAAGGGAAGACAGCAGAAGGATAATATAACGCTTATCATCAATGTCGTCTATCAGCTGAGATCACCGTAAACCACGGGTTGCCAAACTTTTCTGAATCACGGCTCCCTGGAGTATCAGAATTGTTATCATGGAACCTCCAGGCCAAAAGGTTCTTATTTAGAAATTCTGGTACTTGTTTAGTTTCATCGCATCCGATATATCGGCCGCCCTGAAACTAAACAAGTACCCCTTTATGTTAGAGGCGTCCATATATGTCACTGTGGTAAATGGGCCTTGTATAATGACCATCAGTAGTTGTATAATCACATCCCCTGCGGACTGACCTCCCCCAATAGACTGATCTGTGCTATATGTAGGGATGGCCATCGTCATGTTCGCCGTCGATGGTTGCCATCAATGGTGAAATTTCAGATTGTCATTGATGGTAGCATAGCATGTAATAGATGACCATCAATATTTCAAACTATCAATGGTCATCCACTTTCTCTGACTGACTGGCCTGTGGTCCAATCAGAGCCTGGAGGTGGAGCTTCACAGGTGTCCGAGGTGGTGCTATGCCCAGTATGGACGGTGTAATGGTTAGCATTACTGCCAAACAGCACTGAGGTCATGGGTTCTATCCCCACCATGTGTTATATATACAGGGCAGTACGGATGGTGTAATGGTTAGCATTACTGCCTCACAGCACTGAGGTCATGGGTTCTATCCCCACCATGTGTTATATATACAGGGCAGTACGGATGGTGTAATGGTTAGCATTACTGCCTCACAGCACTGAGGTCATGGGTTCTATCCCCACCATGTGTTATATATACGGGGCAGTACGGATGGTGTAATGGTTAGCATTACTGCCTCACAGTGCTGAGGTCATGGGTTCTATCCCCACCATGTGTTATATATACGGGGCAGTACGGACGGTGTAATGGTTAGTATTACTGCGTCACAGCGCTGAGGTCATGGGTTCTATCCCCACCATGTGTTATATATACGGGGCAGTACGGATGGTGTAATGGTTATAGCATTACTGCCTCACAGCACTGAGGTCATGGGTTCTATCCCCACCATGTGTTATATATGCGGGGCAGTACGGATGGTGTAATGGTTAGCATTACTGCCTCACAGCACTGAGGTCATGGGTTCTATCCCCACCATGTGTTATATATACAGGGCAGTACGGATGGTGTAATGGTTAGCATTACTGCCTCACAGCACTGAGGTCATGGGTTCTATCCCCACCATGTGTTATATATACGGGGCAGTACGGATGGTGTAATGGTTAGCATTACTGCCTCACAGTGCTGAGGTCATGGGTTCTATCCCCACCATGTGTTATATATACGGGGCAGTACGGACGGTGTAATGGTTAGTATTACTGCGTCACAGCGCTGAGGTCATGGGTTCTATCCCCACCATGTGTTATATATACGGGGCAGTACGGATGGTGTAATGGTTATAGCATTACTGCCTCACAGCACTGAGGTCATGGGTTCTATCCCCACCATGTGTTATATATGCGGGGCAGTACGGATGGTGTAATGGTTAGCATTACTGCCTCACAGCACTGAGGTCATGGATTCTATCCGCACCATGTGTTATATATACGGGGCAGCACAGATAGTGTAATGGTTACATTACTGCCTCACAGCACTGAGGTCATGGGTTCTATCCCCACCATGTGTTATATATACGGGGCAGCACGGATGGTGTAATGGTTAGCATTACTGCCTCACAGCACTGAGGTCATGGGTTCTATCCCCACCATGTGTTATATATACGGGGCAGCACGGGTGGTGTAATGGTTAGCATTACTGCCTCACAGCACTGAGGTCATGGGTTCTATCCCCACCATGTGTTATATATACGGGGCAGTACGGATGGTGTAATGGTTAGCATTAATGCCTCACAGCACTGAGGTCATGGGTTCTATCCCCACCATGTGTTATATATACGGGTCAGTACGGATGGTGTAATGGTTAGCATTAATGCCTCACAGCACTGAGGTCATGGGTTCTATCCCCACCATGTGTTATATATACGGGGCAGTACGGACGGTGTAATGGTTAGCATTACTGCCTCACAGCGCTGAGGTCATGGGTTCTATCCCCACCATGTGTTATATATATACGTGGCAGTACGGACGGTGTAATGGTTAGCATTACTGCCTCACAGCACTGAGGTCATGGGTTCTATCCCCGCCATGTGCTATATATACAGGGCAGTACGGATGGTGTAATGGTTAGCATTACTGCCTCACAGCACTGAGGTCATGGGTTCTATCCCCACCATGTGTTATATATACGGGGCAGTACGGACAGTGTAATGGTTAGCATTACTGCCTCACAGCGCTGAGGTCATGGGTTCTATCCCCACCATGTGTTATATATACGGGGCAGTACGGACGGTGTAATGGTTAGCATTACTGCCTCACAGCGCTGAGGTCATGGGCTCTATCCCCACCATGTGTTATATATACGGGGCAGTACGGACGGTGTAATGGTTACATTACTGCCTCACAGCACTGAGGTCATGGGTTCTATCCCCACCATGTGTTATAAATACGGGGCAGTACGGACGGTGTAATGGTTACATTACTGCCTCACAGCACTGAGGTCATGGGTTCTATCCCCACCATGTGCTATATATACGGGGCAGTACGGATGGTGTAATGGTTAGCATTACTGCCTCACAGCACTGAGGTCATGGGTTCTATCCCCACCATGTGTTATATATACGGGGCAGTACGGACGGTGTAATGGTTAGCATTACTGCCTCACAGCGCTGAGGTCATGGGCTCTATCCCCACCATGTGTTATATATACGGGGCAGTACGGACGGTGTAATGGTTACATTACTGCCTCACAGCACTGAGGTCATGGGTTCTATCCCCACCATGTGTTATAAATACGGGGCAGTACGGATGGTGTAATGGTTAGCATTACTGCCTCACAGCACTGAGGTCATGGGTTCTATCCCCACCATGTGTTATATATACAGGGCAGTACGGACGGTGTAATGGTTAGCATTACTGCTTCACAGCGCTGAGGTCATGGGTTCTATCCCACCATGTGTTATATATACGGGGCAGTACGGACGGTGTAATGGTTAGCATTACTGTCTCACAGCACTGAGGTCATGGGTTCTATCCCCACCATGTGTTATATATACTGTGCAGTACGGACGGTGTAATGGTTACATTACTGCCTCACACCACTGAGGTCATGGGTTCTATCCCCACCATGTGTTATATATACAGGGCAGTACGGACGGTGTAATGGTTAGCATTACTGCCTCACAGCACTGAGGTCATGTGTTCTATCCCCACCATGTGTTATATATACGGGGCAGTATGGATGGTGTAATGGTTACATTACTGCCTCACAGCGCTGAGGTCATGAGCTCTATTCCCACCATGGCCCTAACTGTGTGGAGTTTGTATATTCTCCCCAAATTGTCTACAAACAAAAAGCCAACAGAGAAGATGCAGTGTGATAGGTACAAAAGGTCACAAGAAGGTTGGCATGGTAATGGTTTATAGGTTTTATAGGCATGGTAATGGTTTTGTAGATTTCACCCTATCTGAGCCAAATGAGTGGAAACGTGGACCTCACAGACGCACTGTACACACAACACTCCAGCAAAGTCCCTTATTGCTGTAGCTGGTGTAACCCCATTGAAGTCTATGGGCTTCTCTTTACAGTGCTGCTGCGTGAAGGTTCCAACGGCCAGGGGAGCCGAGAGAGGGGGGGAGCAGGTACTAATTACCCGGGCCCAGGCTTGCTGAAGGGGCCCCGCAGGGGCCCTGGTTCGACCCCTCCCTTCCCCCTCCGTCCCTCCCGGGTATCACCAGTAGCACACACTTCTACAGCATGTGCTGTTCTGACAGCAGGCTCAGCATGAGTGTCTCATTGACAGCGTGAGAGGTCATGCTGAGCCTGCTGTCAGCACAGCACATACTGTAGGTGTGTGCTGCGTCTGAGATTACAGTTTTTAGAGTTTTCTTTTACCCACCTCTAAACATTTTGGGGGTGTGGCCTAAGTGTGGGAGGTGCCCACACCACACACACTTAGGCCACACCCCCAAAATTTTACAGGGGCCCGGCATTCCTCTCGGCTGCCCTGCAAACGGCCGCCAGCTTCTCTGCGCATGCGCAGTTGGACTTCCCCATTGGAAACGAAGAAGTCCAGGCAGCGTCAGGGATTGCAAAGAGCAAGTCTTGTCAGGAGAGCTGACCTTTGCGTTGCTCACCGCATATGCAATGAGCATCGGCGCGATGGGCAGCACCGGGTTTGATGAGATGAATTAGGACCAGTCACATAAATAAGACGGAGCTCTCTGGTAGTTGGTACCAACACTTATATGAATTATTTACCAAACAAAATGTGACAATTATCTAAAATAGAAGAAGCCTCACCAGGCGCGGCGTTCTCCCAGACTGGTATTTCACTTGCCGGTGATGTCCCATAGGGATTATAGGATGCTAGAAATATGGTCTTTACTCCTTTGGGTAGAACAGCTGCACACTGTATGCCAGGCGGGGAGCAGTCCCGGAGATCAGACCGTATCCCTCCATGTCCGTATCCCCACACCTTATATCCGGTGATCCTTCTCTGCAGCAAATCATCAGGATCCGGCTGTGGCACAGTAATGACAACAGTCAGAGCCGGGACTAATTATCTGCAGAAATACTGATGTGAATCTGATTTATAGCCGGGTAACACAGTGAGTAACACGCGGCTTTAGTTTGTCTACAGGACAATGCGCAGCGCTGTGGGCGGAGATGTAACATTGCGCCATGATGCTTTTTGTTGTGGTGCAGCGATATAAAGGGCTTATTCTCTAAGTATAACCAAGCTGTTACCGTTATAAGGATGGTGATTTCTTGGCTCCCGTCGGGGTGTTCCGGACCAAGAATCCGCCACACATTAGGATTGTCCTCGGGGGCTGAGGGGAGAAAATCAAAGTTCAAAAAATGTATGAAAATATATTTGAAATTCTAAAATGTGTCATCAATTTGCCAATAACTCTCAGACGCTCCGAAGCTGAAATCTAGAGGTGAAAATGTAACTGGAAAACAGACAAGGGATACGGTCATATTGTCGACCCGACTTACGTAGACATTCATTAGGTCGACACCGTTTGGTCGACAGGGTTCTAGGTCGACATGGATGAAGGTCGACAGGTGTCTAGGTCGACATTGGACAAGGTCGACATGGTTTTAGGTTGACAAATGCGTTAGGTCAACATGGGTTAGGTCGACAGGTCGACATGGTTTTTTTCACTGTTTTTTGAGCCGACATGTGCCGACAGGTGGTATTTCATGCCCTACCATCCACTAGGGCGTGGTGGGAGGATAAAATAGTGTGCTGAGCACAGCGAGGCACCGTGCCCAAAGCATAGTGAGCGAAGCGAGGGGCTGTGGTTGACTTCAAACTGTGTCCATGTTGACAGTGTCGACAATCGGGTAAAAAAAAATGAAAAAAACCATGGCAACCTGTCAACCTAACCCATGTTGACCTAACACATTTGTCGACCTAAACCCATGTCGACCTAGACACCTGTCAACCTTCACCCATGTTGACCTAGAACCCTGATGACCCAACGGTGTCGACCTAATGACTGTTGACCTAAGTCGGGTCGACAATACGATCCACTCCCACAGACAATGGTCATTCAGACAAAGTGGGCGATTCTCTAACACAGAAATGTGGTAAAAACCCTGTACTATTGAGGGCATTATGTGTAAGGGGCACTACTACTACTGTGGGCATTGTGTATAAGCGACCCTACTGTTTGGCATACATGTATAAGGAGCACTACTGTGTGTCATAACGTGAATAAGGAGCACTACTATGTTGCAAGCTGTCTAATAATAATTATAATTTTAATTGGCGGTACTATTGTGTGACCACACCCCTTCCTTGTGAGACCACAGTCCCGAAAACCCTGGAATTGGCCTGGGCTCTGCATAATGTGTGTGTGTGGGGGGGGGGGGGGGGGATTGGCCTGGGCTGGGCTCTGCGTAATGTGGGGGGGGGGGGGAGTTAAAACCGGAAACATTATGCAGCACGTACCGGAAGGCGGCACCACATACGGGTCACTCCACGCACTCCAGTAACTGTTTCCCGTCTCCTCCCTGCATCGCACACGCAGCGAATACACATTCCGGAGCTTCCCAACAGTAAGACAATTGTTGTTGTTGATTTTCTCCCCAACCTAAGACACACACACAAACAAATCCCATTAAGTGCCAGGTACAGTGAGATTCATACACATGCTATAAATACCCCCATTGTAACAGTTCTAATAGTTGCTATGATTTAGTCTGTTGGCAATCGGCACACCGTAACGCCACCTCTCCTGCTCTGGTTGTAAAACTATCAAAGGTACTTGTGTAGTTTCACGGTGGCAGTTATGTAGTTAGCGTAGTGTCCCTGTCAGAATCAGCGTAGTGTTCCCGCGGCCAGCATAGACAACGTCCCTGTCAGAATCAGCGTAGTGTTCCCGCGGCCAGCATAGACAACGTCCCTGTCAGTATCAGCGTAGTGTTCCCGCCCGTTCGCAGCTAGCCAAAGCTTACTTAGTTAGCATAGTCAGTCAGGCGTCCCTGTCAGTATCAGCGTAGTGTTCCCGCGGCCAGCGTAGTCAGCGTCCCTGTCAGAATCAGCGTAGTGTTCCCGCCCGTTCGCGGCTAGCCAAAGCTTACTTAGTTAGCATAGTCAGTCAGGCGTCCCTGTCAGTATCAGCGTAGTGTTCCCGCCCATTTGCCGCCAGCCGTAGCTTACGTAGTTAGCGTAGTCAGTCAGCGTTACGTAGTTAGCATTGTCAGTCATTGTGTGTGAACCATTGACCATTTTAACCAGCCTGACATGACAGGTGTGAATGTGTTCCTGAAACACCCCCACTATCCACACCAGGCCGAAGCGCGGCGAGTGTGACGAACCCCGCAATGGGGGGGGGGGGGGGGCAAAAACCCTACCACTGGCCCTGTCTCTGCCTAATGAGGGGGGATGTAATTAGTTCCCCCACCTCTACATGACCACTTTATGTCCTGCTCGCCGCGCTTTATAAAATCAACTCCACGCCGATGTGGATAGTGGGGGTATGAACAGGTCGGGAGGACGCGTAACGCGACACGCTTCGGGCTGGCGTTAGTAGTGGGGGTATCAAATGGAGGCATTAGCCAGTATGTAACATGGAGCACTGACAAATGCCTCCTTTATTGTGCATGACACGCACTTGCGCCCCCCCTCCCCCCCTTTGTGCAGGAGACGTACCGAACCCCTAACCCTGTCCGTTTCTTTGAATCAGACACAGGCAGGGTTGCTGTACTCTGCTGCAATAATTACTGAGATGCACAAGCGTCTGAGGCGTTCGGTGTCCGCCAGCGCAGAGGATCTGGCGGTTACCAGTGTGGTGTGAGTGGCGCTCACTAGGCTTGCCCGGACTCCGGGGACAGTGCTGCCTGATGGGGACACTACGCTGACTACGCAGGGCTGCCGCAGAGCCACTACGCTGACTATGCTAGACAGCTGTTGGGCTACGCTGACACCGTAGCTTAGCCTACACTGAAAACGTAGCGTAGCCTGCCGTCGTGAAACTACACAAGTATCCTATCAACTTCCGTTCATTCAAATTTTCCATGCCGCTGGTACAGTAATGGTAGCAGAGCTCTACCCACCAGCACCCACATCGGCTCTCTCAGCGTGTTATACTCCAGTTCGCAGGAGCGCAGGTTCTCCGATGTGTAATTCCGCCAATTGATGTCAATTACAAAGTTTGAGTCCAGAACATTGGTGGTAGCGATCACAGGAGTCATTGGAACCACTGTAATAATAAACACATTGTACGCAAATTAAATGAAGTTACCTATGCACCTACACACAATATCATCTTCTGGTAAAGAATGGATTTGAAAACTTTTTTTGTATTATCCTTTTTGTATGTTTAACTAAAGATTACTAATAAAACATTCCAAAGCGAATTCACACAAGCAACAGCAGCAGCGGACATAAGAAGGCACAGATCACAGGGGGTTAGGCATGCTGTATTCTCTACCGCTGGGAGTCCCACAAGGTTTTGCTGGGAGTCGATAGAAGAGGCTGGTGAACCCAAACTACTAGACTGCAGCAAATCACTGTCCTTGCCTGGAAATTCCTTGGTGATCCCCTGGCTGCAGTGAAGAAACCAAAGAATCGGGATATTTGATGTATAATTCAGGGCATCCACCCTGCTCCCCTGAGCATATTTGTTTAGGTCTCGGGGCTATTAATATAACGAGGGGCATTATAATGTAATATGGGCCAGTTAATTCTTATGGAGAGTAGTAATGATGTGTATGGGTGCAGCGGCGTAGCTTTGTTTGGGGCGCCCCCCCGCCGTTAATGGGGGGGGCGCCCCCCCTCCCCGTCCGTCCGGTCCCCCCTCCCCCCATTGTCCGCGCGTCCCGGCTTCCCTCCTGGCTTCAATAAATTCTATGCAGACGGACCACGATAAAATGGCCGCCCCCATACCGCAGACAGTTTCAGAGAACAGTCTGCTTTATGGGGCGGCCATTTTATCGTGGTCCGTCTCCATAGCATTGATTGAAGCCAGGAGGGGAGCCGGGACGCGCGGACAGGTAAGCATGCGGGGGATGGGGGGCGGGGGGATTACTATAGCACCCGGCGCCCCCATATGCACAGCGCCCCCCCGCGACCGCGGGGGCTGCGGTGCTATAGTTACGCCACTGTATGGGTGGTGTTATTATAATGTGAGGGATGGCGACGGGTCCTAACGTCATGTGGAGGGTGTAATATAATCCATATTACCAGATAGTAGCCACATTTTGTTGTATATCTACAATATATTCTAATACAGTCGGAGTTCGCCAGAGATGTGGGATTCCGACCAAAATTTTTTTTTCAAAGCGGCAATAGTGTACAAGGCAAAATGATGCCCTGTAAAAGATTGCCGCTTTAAAACAAAGTCAACGTTTGGCCAACAATCCGCTTCTCTGGCACACTTGGGGGTTATTCTAATTCAATTGTTCCCCGGCGAATCCGCATGGGGGACTGATTGTTTATGCGCATGTGCAGTCGCTGTGGGCGAGCACAGAAGTCCGGATGGGGGGCGCCGGGAGGTTCCCATGGGATTTGCCCGAAGACGCAGGTGCGGGGGGGCAAGCAGCTGACATCAGCGGACCAGTCTCTCGCACAGGGCACCCACAGACCATAGAGGTGCGGGGGTTTGGGGTGTGGACGGCTGTGCGGGCGGCGTCTGGGGGATTTGCAAGGCTTTGCAATTCGCAGCCTTGCAAGTCAACCAGAATAAGGACCTTGGCCTGTATTACATCCGGTCACTGATGTAGATTCCTTAAATGTATTACAATGTTACTGGAAACATAACAACATGAACATAAATAAAGGACTTTACCTATATCTGCCGGCCAGACCTGTACGGGGTCCGATACAGAATGGTTCAGTTGGTTTGCAGCAGTAATTTGGATTGTGTATGTTCCATTGGCGGTTCTGCTCACTGGGATGGCTACAACAGCAATCTTTGTCCTCACCGTGTTCTCTTGTCCCGTCTGTAGGCTACAGCACTCTGGATTACAATGTGCAGAACTAGCAGTAATATATGCAGCCACCAGGGGGCAGGACTACCACACAGCCAGTACTGGGGCCAAGAAACAAACGGATTTAATGGAAAAAAATAATATTTCACACATGAAACATAGAAACATAGAATTTGACGTCAGATAAGAACCACTTGGCCCATCTAGTCTGCCCCTTTTTTTAAACATGTTACCTCAAACCATATTTGATCCTTATTTTTTTGTAAGGATATCAATATGCTTATCCCAAGCATGTTTAAATTGTACTACTGTATTTGCGTCTACCACCTCTGTTGGGAGGCTATTCCACTTATCTACTACTCTTTCTTTGAGGTAATTCTTCCTCACATTTCCCCTGAATCTTCCTCCCTCTAGTGTCAGTGCATGTCCTCATGTTCTGCTGCTCCTCTTCCTGTGAAGAATGTCTCCCACCTGTACCTTGTTAAAGCCCTTGATATATTTGAAAGTTTCTATCATGTCCCCCCTTTCCCTTCTCTGCTATAAAGCATACATATTAAGATCTTTTAGTCTTTCCTGGTACGTTTTGTGATGCAGGCCATGCACCATTTTAGTTGCCCTTCTTTGTACAGACTCTAATGTATTTATATCCTTCTGGAGATATGGCCTCAAGAACTGAACACAATACTCTAGGTGAGGTCGTACCAATGACCTATACAGTGGTATTATTACTTCTTTCTTTCTACTGCTGATACCTCTCCCTATGCAACCAAGCATCTGACTTGCCTTCTTCATTGCTTTGTTACATTGCCTACCTGCTTTTAAGTCCCCTGAAATAGTGACACCTAGATCCAGTGGCGTAACGAAAATTTTTGCTCCCCCCCGCCGGGACAATTTCGCGCGCCCCCCCCCCCCCCCAGACAATTTTGCCGCTGCCCCCTGCAGGGGTCCGTTCGGCGCGGAGGTACCTGTATTCATTTCAGGGAGAGCCTGGAGGTCCCTGCACCTGCGGCGCTGAGTAGGATGTTGCCGGCCGGGGTCCCTGCAGTGAAGTGGAAATGGGTCCGTGCGGCGCGGAGGTACCTGTATTCATTTCAGGGAGAGCCTGGAGGTCCCTGCACCTGCGGCGCTGAGTAGGATGTTGCCGGCCGGGGTCCCTGCAGTGAAGTGGAAATGGGTCCGTGCGGCGCGGAGGTACCTGTATTCATTTCAGGGAGAGCCTGGAGGTCCCTGCACCTGCGGCGCTGAGTAGGATGTTGCCGGCCGGGGTCCCTGCAGTGAAGTGGAAATAACGCGCTATCTCCGCCGGAGATAACGCGTTATTTCCACTTCACTGCAGGGACCCCGGCCGGCAACATCCTACTCAGCGCCGCAGGCGCAGGGACCTCCAGGCTCTCCCTGCCTGAATACAGGTACCTCCGCGCCGCACGGACCCCCCTGCCAGCTCCCCGCTGCACCCACAAGCAGTGGGGAGCTGGCTGAGAAAAAATAGCGCCCGCAGACACCCGGCGCCTCCCCGCCACCGCGGGGGCTGCGTCCTTATAGTTACGCCAGTGCCTAGATCCCTCTCTTCCTCAGTAGTTTCCATTACAGTGCCATTTATACTATATTGAGTCTTTGGATTTATGAGACCCAAGTGCATGATTTTGCATTTTTTGGCATTAAACTGTAGTTGCCATTCTCTTGACCATTTCTCTAATTTACCTAGATCCTCAATCATTTGTTTTACCCCTCCTGGTGTGTCTACCCTGTTGCATACCTTTGTGTCATCTGCAAAAAGGCACATTTTACCCTCAATTCCATTTCAATTACCAATTCAATTCCATTTGCAATATCACCAATAAAGATATTAAAAAGCACCGGTCCAAGTACAGATCCCTGGGGTACTCCACTTGTAACCTTTCCCTCCTTTGACTGTACTCCGTTTACTACAACTCTCTGTTTTCTGTCCTGCAACCACGCTCTTATCCATTCAACATCCGAGATGAAATGGTATGCTCTTCCACAACCTCTAACCTTCTTTCTTTCCCACCTGAACCCTCTGGCACTTTCTCTTCATTTGAGCCCACAAATGAAAAGGAAGTATCCGCACTCTTCTTATCCTCTTACTCTACTACCTCTCCTCTCGATCCTATACCTGCGCAAGTCATTAAAAATCTATCTCCTGTGATTATTCCAACCTTAACTAAAATCTGCAATCTCTCTCTTACTACTGGTACTTTTCCTTCTCTGCTCAAACATGCAGTGATAACTCCTATTCTAAAAAAAACAGAATTCTGACCCTAACTCTCTCTCTAACTATCGTCCTATATCTCAGCTCCCATGCCTCTCCAAGCTACTGGAGAGACTTGTCTACTCTCGCCTCACAAACTTTCTTAACTCTAACTCCCTATTAGACCCACTTCAGTCAGGTTTTCGCTCTCAACACTCCACTGAGACAGCACTGACTAAAGTGGTGAATGATCTGGTAACGGCTAAGTCTAAAGGCCATTACTCACTACTTATTCTTCTTGATCTTTCTGCTGCATTTGACACCGTCGATCACTCTCTTCTCTTACAAACACTACACTCCCTAGGACTTAAAGATACAGCCCTTTTCTGGTTCACATCTTACCTATCTGATCGCTCTTTCAGTGTTCGCTTCTCTAACTCTACTTCCTCTTCATTACCTCTGTCAGTCGGAGTTCCGCAAGGCACAGTCTTAGGTCCTCTGCTTTTCTCAATCTATACCTCCTCTCTTGGCAAACTAATCAGCTCTTTCGGATTTCAGTATCACTTGTATGCTGATGATACTCAAATCTATCTATCAACCCCAGAGTTGTCACCAGTGGTTTTGGGTCGAGTTTCTGATTGTCTCTCTGCCATCTCGTCTTGGATGTCTTGTCGCCAACTCAAACTCAATATTTCCAAAACGGAATTACTTATATTCCCGCCAACTAAGAACAGTTACCATCCTGACATCTCCATCGCTGTTGACAACTCGATAATCTTCCCTACGCAACAAGCTCGTTGCTTAGGGGTCATCCTCGACTCTGAACTGTCCTTTCTTCCCCACATTCAATCTGTCTCCAAATCATGTTACATGCATCTAAAAAACATATCCAAAATACGACCCTATCTCACACAAGACACTACCAAATCTCTTATCCATGCACTCATTA
Source organism: Crinia signifera (assembly GCF_055691185.1). Lineage (NCBI taxonomy): Eukaryota > Metazoa > Chordata > Amphibia > Anura > Myobatrachidae > Crinia > Crinia signifera. The sequence continues at coordinate 167,883,953 of NC_139224.1, read as the reverse complement.
TATCCCGCATTGATTATTGCAATAGTCTCCTAACTGGTCTTCCCAAGAACAGACTCTCACCACTGCAATCAATTTTAAATGCTGCTGCTAGGCTGATCTTCCTTGCAAGACGCTCAGCGTCTGCTGATCCGCTCTGCCAGTCGCTACATTGGTTGCCTGTATATTACCGTATTCAATATAAAACACTTCTACTTGCTTATAAAGCTATTAACCATACTGCACCAGCATATATCTCTGCACTTATCACAAAATATCTCCCATCTCGACCACTACACTCTACACAAGATCTGCGTCTCTCTTCTGCACGGATCACTAGCTCCCATTCATTATTACAGGACTTTTATCGGGCTGCTCCCATCCTATGGAATGCCCTTCCACGCACATTAAGACTCTCCACCAGTCTCCAAACTTTCAAGCGTTCCCTGAAAACTCACCTCTTCAGGCAAGCCTATCATATTTAAGTTCTACATGCATAACCCTCCGAGGCACTTATGTATTATATAGCTTCCCTTCTGGACTTGTAACTGCTATGCTATTACTGGTGCCTGTCCTTATGTTTCCCCCCCTATATCCCTATAGATTGTAAGCTTGCAGCAGGGCCCTCCTACCTCCAAGTCTGTCTGTTGTTACCCAGTTTGTCTTATCACTGTCTACTATTGTAAAGCGCAACGGAATCTGCTGCGCTATATAAGAAACTGTAAATAAATAATAAATAAATTCAACTATCGTAGAATCCAATCCCAAGCTTTCAAGTTTATTTAACAGTCTGCGATGTGGGACAGTGTCAAAAGCCTTACTAAAGTCTAGATAAGCTACATCTACAGCCCCACCTTGATCTATTACTTTAGTCACATGGCTCGTTATCGCTGATCAGCAAATTTGCAGATGGAGGGATTATGAAATGACTGCACATACGTACAGATAGTAACACGCATGTGCGAGCCCGAATAGTAACAGAAAATGTGTATGGATCATAAGCTCAGAGAGTCGTTGACTGGCAGGAAGGGTTATGGATGAACATGGGAGCTTGGTTTGTTTCTATGGAAACAACACCAAGATTAGCCCCCTCCTGCCAATCAAAGTGGATGGTCCTGACAGATCCCTGTCTTCTCCTTTATAATGGGTTCCGTTCATTATGTGTCTTGGCCAAGACCCTCATTGGCCAAGATCCTCTGGTGTCTGGCCACACCCCTTACGCATGGGCCACTACCACTGCATTCCCTAGCTCGGACTCCGTAACAGTGTTAGTGCTGGCAGCACACGGCCCTATTATAGTATCCAGGACTATAACTAATGACATGATGACTATGATGACAGTAGATCAGTGTTTGTGGTGTTAACAGTTCAGACGGGTGTAAACCGTTGTAACCAAATGACACTATGACACCTTCACCACAATCTGGTGTCATAGTGATAACGCGACTTTCATGCTCCGACAGCTAACAAGGGACACAAGTGACAGGGATCTATTTACACGACAAGACCCCAACAAGCCAAATCCCCCATGGAATTTGTAGTTCCACAGTGGCTGGAGAGCGTCAGGTGTCGTTCTGCTTTCTACCAACCACAGAGACTGACAGGTGTAATATGAACCAGGTGCAGCAGCGATCCTGATGGCAGTTACTGTAACCACCTTATAATAAGCGATGGTAGTAGTGGCTAAGCAATGGTGCTGCAGACCCTGCGGTGGCTTGGGGGTGTCAGCGGGACGCGCTGGAAACACGTGAGCTGCCGCTGCTGCAGGAGGGAGAGACAGGCAGGTAGAAAGCAGCCCGTGGCGCATCACTGATACAATTTGGGGGTGTTTAGGGGATGGGGCCTAATGCAAAAAGTGCCCGTCCCCTCAAGAGACCCGTGGCTGTGCTCTCTATTGCTTTTATACACTCTCTTGCTTCCTGACACTGTCTCTATCTCCCGGACACTGTCTCTCTCTTACTCCATGACATTTTCAATCTCTCCCTGGTACTCTCTCTCTCTCTCTCTCTCTCTATAGCATTTCTCTCTCTCTCTCCCTGACACTTTCTCCCTGACACTTTTTTCTCTCTTTCTAACACACTATCTCTTCCTGACTCTCTCTCTCTCCCTAATGATGTCTCTCTCTCTCTCCATCTCTCTCTCTTTCTGATACATTTCTCTCTCTTCCTCTCCCTGGCATTGTCTCTCTGTCTCTGACACTGTCTCTCCCTTAGGCACTCACTCTTGCTTCATTTATTCTCTCTCCCTGGCTCTGTCTTTCCATTAAACTGCCCCTTGCTGTCTCTATGATGTTGCCTCTCTCTCCCTAATGCTCCCTCTTTCCTCCCTCCCTGAACCCCCCTAGATTCACTCTCTCTACATCTTTCTCACTCCTCTCTCTGACCCCCCCCCCCCCCCCCATCCTCTTTAATTAGTATTACCAAACTCTTTCTCTCTTGCACCCCTGCGGGGCACTGTAGTGTCAATGGGCAGGGGGGGGGGGGGGGGGCTTTCAATATTTTGCTATGGGGCAAAATGCGATTTTGTCCATGAAGTTCTAGTTATCCCCCTGGCAATGGGCATGGAACCCCCTGGCAATGGGCATGGAACCCCCTGGCAATGGGCATGTAACCACTGGCAATGAGCATGTAAACCCCTGGCAATGAGAAAAAAAAATCCCTGGCAATAAAAAAACATTATATTTAATTTTGGAGAGTGGGTCACCAGTGACTTTTTTTGACTGGGGGAGCAAAATTTCTAGCTACACCACTGAATGTTAGCGCTCGTTTATGATGCTAAAAGGGGCTATGGCCTCCATTTAGTATTTAGCAAATAGCAGTAATCTCACCACTGATTATGACTGTACCATTAACACACTGGATGGTATTCAATGCCGGAGTGAGGGGGTTTACTACGGCGAGGAAAAGCCATTGCCTTCAATCCCCCTTGCCGAATTCCATGAGAGGATGGCGAGGATCCCCTTAAACGGTGAGGTTCGCTGCTGCATTTTGTGAGGAGCCCCTAAGGAGCCACACTCGCCATTTCCACCTCGCCGATAGGAACCAGCAAGTTAAGGGGAGGGAGTTGAATACTCTGACGGCGAGCTACCGTCACTGCTCGCCATCATATTTCGCCAACAGGGGCATTGAATACCCCTCCATGTGTAGACATCATCAGCAATAGGGACCAGGCAGCGAGGTCTTTAACACTTTAGTCCCTGCCTAGGCACCGGCGGCTGCTGCACATGTTCACCACAGGGTAATCCAAGGGAGCTACAATGCGCTGAATCACGTTATTGTAGCCCCGCCCTTCTCTGCTGAACAGCGACGGTTCTCTCAGTACTGTATAGCAGAGACTGAGCCATGATGAGGTGACCATGCCCCCTGTGTTTGCAAGTACACCAGAAGTGCAGTCTATTCTCCCGGAGGCTGCCCACTGCCACCTGGGTAGCTGATGGTGCAATTTGCAGAATTGCTTCATTGTGCAGCATGGGTGGGGCCACAACTGCACAATCACGCTGTCACACCACTGCCCCACCCACATTTATGACACCGCGCCCCCAGCCTTGCTGACATGGTTCCCCCATACTGTAGGCCCGATTCAGTGGTGGTAGACGTATGCTGGATAAATGCTGGCGCTGCTGCTGCGGTTGAGCGATTATTTGCTGCAGTGCATGGTCATATTTTCAAGGAATCCAAGGGAAAATATATATGTAATATATAATCGGGCGCAAGTGGTTAATTAAATAATTAATATAAGAAACAATATATTAAATGGCAGCTCCCAATGGATTCCCAGCAGGGGATCCAATGAAACAAAATCTAGGGGATATAATTATTCTAATCAAATAATTATAGAGAGCGCACTGAATTAAGCACAAATATTTATTAAAAAACAATAGATGAAAAGCTCATATAAACGATCACAATTATTTAATAAAATATAACAATAAAATCAATATGATATAAAATAGTTATAGACCACTGGGCAATCACTGATGCCCCACACAATGCTATATGAATATTGTCCAGTTGCTCTTACCCACTAAGGATGATGTTATGTCCAATAGCGGGGAACTTGTAATTGAGTTTGATGAGATATGAGAAGACAAAGTCCATCCAGTAAGTTTATGGAAATATTTGATGTTTGAATGGGGGGAAAAAAAACGGAGGGGGATTTGTAGAGATGAAAAGGTGACTTGCAGAGCAGCCTCGCTGTTGGAAATAGATGTATCTGTGCTACAACCGGCAGATGATGGTAATGAGCCGGGAGCACTCCATAGTGAACCAGCGGCGCGGCTAGGTGTATGTTGGAGAAGTTTGTCTCATCTACCACCGTGACGTTCTGGGGAAGAGAGCCAATGGTGGGAGTGACGGGGTACCTGCCGCACTTGGTCTCGGGGTCTGGAGCGAGTCACACCTCTCGGGGGAGCCTGTGGATGGTAAAGTCCGGGATCGCCGCAGGTCACCCTTCTGCTCACAGGTATCGGCCCCGAGGATAGGAAATAAATCTGGTGATTTGAAGCAAAGTGGTGGGTAAAGGTGAGTACCGGGAGGACCACCCGGCACTCACCTTTACCCACCACTTTGCTTCAAATCACCAGATTTATTTCCTATCCTCGGGGCCGATACCTGTGAGCAGAAGGGTGACCTGCGGCGATCCCGGACTTTACCATCCACAGGCTCCCCCGAGAGGTGTGACTCGCTCCAGACCCCGAGACCAAGTGCGGCAGGTACCCCGTCACTCCCACCGTTGGCTCTCTTCCCCAGAACGTCACGGTGGTAGATGAGACAAACTTCTCCAACATACACCTAGCCGCGCCGCTGGTTCACTATGGAGTGCTCCCGGCTCATTACCATCATCTGCCGGTTGTAGCACAGATACATCTATTTCCAACAGCGAGGCTGCTCTGCAAGTCACCTTTTCATCTCTACAAATCCCCCTCCGTTTTTTTTCCCCCCATTCAAACATCAAATATTTCCATAAACTTACTGGATGGACTTTGTCTTCTCATATCTCATCAAACTCAATTACAAGTTCCCCGCTATTGGACATAACATCATCCTTAGTGGGTAAGAGCAACTGGACAATATTCATATAGCATTGTGTGGGGCATCAGTGATTGCCCAGTGGTCTATAACTATTTTATATCATATTGATTTTATTGTTATATTTTATTAAATAATTGTGATCGTTTATATGAGCTTTTCATCTATTGTTTTTCAAGGAATCCCCTACGGTGCGTGCCGTAAGGGTGTGGCTTCATGCAAAGGGTGTGACTTCATGTCCCGATCCCCATTTTCACCACTCCGGGGTCTGGAAGATGTTTTGCTGCCCATGGAGACAGCTGTAGTTGCAGTGCCTACAATGTGACAGGAGACTGGTGCTGCACATAATGTAACTATTTGCATATTACCGCACCGGGGGCTACGCCAACGGGTGCAAAAGCGGTGACCGCATCGTCCACCTGTGAGTCCCTCTATACGGGAAATCATTAAGCATGATGTGAAACTGAATCATCCAAAATCCTAGTAGGCTGGCACAGATATTAATCATCTAATTGCTAGAACAGTCCGGTAGACCCCCACCCACCACAAAGCCGCACCCACCCCGCTGTAACTTAGGAAAACAGCTTCACTGATAGAACATTTTTCTTTTTAATTTCAGTAACTGATTATGTGACAGTCTCGGGAGATAACAGAGTTTCATTATAACAGGCACTGATGTCACAGTGTGACCTCTATGCTTCCTGTCAGCCCCAATATCACGTCCCCGTATCAGATTAGATTACTAGAACTTCATCAGCTGTTCTGATTGACCTCAATAATGTGCAGGTGAGGCGATGAGGCTGTCACTTACCAAACATGTAAATCACTATTATACAGATAAGGCTAAAACGCAGTAATGTGACTGTGGGGGAGATGTACCAAGCCTTGGAAAATCATGAAGATCATGTGTATGGGAAATCTTTGTCCTCAGTTACGATCATTGCTGTTATATATTATAATAAAACCACCTATGTCATTCTCTGCCTGTCAGACATTTGTAACGGTTTACAGAAATCTCTTTGCTACTGGCACTAGATGCAAATGAGAGGGAGGAGCCCATTTGTGCAATGAGGTTATAGAATGGAAAGCCGGTGTCAGGGAGCAATGAAAATAAAACCCTGTGATCAATCTTCATCTCCTGCTCATCCGATGTCATTCTGTGAATGGGTCGAAACGGAAGAATATGTAGCCAATCAGATATCTTGAGTGCTCACAGTAGCACAGATTGTTTAAGGAGATTCGTGTTCTGATACTTTTGGATGCGTAGGGGGGTATTCAATTAAGTTCGGTTACAACTAGCCAAAAATACGGACTTTAGTATTCAATTGCGGTCATTTTTGGACGTTTTTAGTCAATAATGACTAAAAACAGTTTAAAATGGCCGCAACTTTGCCGAAAACAGGTGGATGAGTAAGTAATTCACCAATTCATGTGTTTTTTGACCGTGCAGGATCTTTTGACAAAGTTGAAAAATCGACATTTTGATTGAATAGTTCAATTGTAAATTGGTCGTAAAGAAAATACGAGAAGTGCAGTTTATTTTAGTCTGAAAAACTGCACTTAATTGAATGCCCCCTATAGGGGTATATATACCGATTTTTGGTCGATTTAAAATGAATCTTAATCGATTTTGGGCTTCCGGGGCTAGAACACACATTTACTATCATTTAAATGAATATAAAAATGAATCTGACAGTAAATTTGTGTTTTTGCCCTGGAAGCCCAACATCGATCAAAATTGCCTAAAAATCGGTCAACATCGGTCAAAAATGACTGTTGATAAATATACCCCGTAGAGATGGACCATCTGCGCCACTGGTGCATATTCTTATCGACAGAGTTTATCAATTCCCTCAAAAAAATCATGTCAGTGTTTTTATGTGTTGACCATTGCCATGTCGATGTTTTGCTTGCGTCAACATTTTGTCTATGTTGACAAAAAAACATGTTTATTAGGAAACATAGAGGACGACTTACTTTCTTACACGTACACTGTAGTTTGTGGGTATCCGTGTCCCCCGTCCTGGGTCCCACTCACAAGTCATCTGAGTGGAACATTCATCCAGTGAACACTTGATATTTCTGGGTGGATCAGGAGGATCTAGGATGGGAAGTTGTACTGAGCCATAAGTGCTGTTATTGGCATAAGGTAGAGCGTGTAAGATACGCATGCTCAGTACTTACATCCGACTCGCAACCAGACCACGTCAACAACATGCTTCCGTGTACCACAATCCATGAAACACTTAACGTGGTGGTTTTCGGTCACATTCAGGAGCTGCAGCGTGGACAACGTCCGATTCCCCTGGTCTGGCCGTCTCATGGTCCTATTCAACCAAAACACAAATTCCCCTCCCCCTTCGCAGGGGTCATGCGTAGCGTTGCAGATGATAGAAACATCGGAACCCACGGAGACGTCTGGGGCCGGCCTAAATAATATGTGGCCTGATTTATTTACAAGACCTGCAGGAGGAGATTACACAGAGTGCGTAAATGAGGGGTATTCAACATGCGGCCCTCCAGGGGTTGTGCAACTACACATCCCAGCATGCCCTGCCACAGTTTGGGTCCCTGAAAATGAAAGTTTAGTCACTCTTAAGGCTGGTGTGCAATTTGAATACTAGTCAGCAGGGGTAAGATGGAGGGGGTGTGGCCACTGGGTGGGGGTAGGGCCTTTGGGAGGGGCCCTGCCCCCACCCAGTGGCCACTGGGATTGCATATTGCAGCACAATCCTGAGGGGTAAGATCCCGCCCAGATCGCACTGAATATGTGATTTATAATAAAAAGGCCCCTAGATCTATGAGTAAAAACATTTGAAGCCCATTATGCAGGTTTGGTTGGTATATATGGATTATTCTAAGTGACATTCCCAGTCAATAAAGTACTGATTCAAATATTTTTATACCTCTAGAAGCTTCGATGGTGAATATATAAATTATCCAAATTATTCTCCACTCTGAGAATTTGGTTCCCATATCAGATTGTCACAAATTAGGGAACGGGCTCATTTGTTTCAGTCCTGTAAAACAAAATATAATACATTAATTGCAATACAGCTTTGTAGCAAAATCTAATCTGCTATATACAGAGGTTGTCCCATACATGCTTAATCTTCAAAACTAGAATCAAAAAGATTATAGTAGGTTGTGGCGCACCATTGAGGGGGGGGGGGGTGTTACCCCTCTATCCACATATGGGCGTGTCTATGCTTAAATACTTGTTGTTGCAAGATATTTCTATATAACATTGGTAACAATATATTTTGGGAAGTTTTACAAGTATTGATACTAACACTGCTGCCTGCAGTATGGGGGTTTCTTGTTTGCAGCTGTATATTCGCGCTGCTATTTCCTTTCGTGTCACTCAGAGCAGTGCCCATTATTTTATTATTTATTTATTAACAGTTTCCTATATAGCGCTCACATGATTAATGTAATGTCTATGCAATAAATTCCAAATGCAATATGACCTTGTGTGAACTCATCCCTAAGCATATAAGTTAGTTTTCAGTGTATTAACCCCTTCAGTGGTAATCCCGAGAATTTTCCGGGCTGTGCCTCAGTGCCCAGGTTGGCAAGCCCAGAAAATTCTCGGGCTTGCCACAGTTTAGTGCCGGGCGGCGCTGCTGAGTTAATCGCTGAAATCAGCAGCTTCAGTGCTGCCCGGCTCCCTCTCCTCTGCCCGCCTCCTCCTCCCCGCCGGCTTTTCTATTTAAGTCTCTGGCGCCGGCTACTGACATGCCGGGTGCAGGGCCGGGCAGCGTCTGACATAGTGTTCAGCGGCGCTGCCCGGCCCTGGGGGACACAGTGGTTGGTTTTTCTTAGGTATCTCTCCCCCTAAAAAACTCTTCTCCAGTGGGGAGCGCTACCTTGTAAAAAAAAGCACCACTGAAGGGGTTAAATGTTATTTTATTTTTAGCACTGGACCGCTCTGCAGCCGGTGACCATTGAATAGGTGCTGCGTACATGCACACGTCATCTATCTCTGCTCACTTGCTCAGGGAGAGCCGATCGTGGATGGAAATAGGAGTGTTGATACAAGGCCACGCCCACTCCACTGATGACACCCTAACCTCCCGTGGCCCCTATCCCCTTTTATGGACAATTGCACATCCAACATGGCAGGTCCCAATTTTAAAAAGTAGGGAGTCATGTCATTTGGCTAATAGTGACATGCCATTTTTCAATCCAAAAATGGGTTGAATTATGTGAGGCCTATATTTTTGGCTGTTGTGTTCCTGGGAAATGGTTTTGTAAACTTGCAGATGGTAGATACAAGTGTTTCTATCTATAGTTGTAAAACAATTTTAAAAAAAATTCTGTACCCCAAAATATTCTTCAGGTTTTAATTTGGTGCAAAGTAATACAATTGTTTACAGTCATTTTTCCACTGTTACTGTAGAAGATTTACAGAAACTATTATCCTTCTACGCTGTTATCCAATCGTATCTGCCACATTGCTGGGGTTCAGGCTGCTTTCCCCAATACTCACTGCTCCTTGCATGGTGTACATAGCCCCCAAAAAGTGTGCATTACGTTTTACACCCTGTAAAATCTCAACATAATGGGGATTATTTAGGTTTACTCCTTCCGACAAATTCCTTCTTAGATTGACAAAACCATGTGCACTGCAGGGGGGCAGATGTAAAATGTGCAGAGAGAGTTAGATTTGGGTGAGTTATTTTGTTTCTGTGCAGGCAAAATACTGGCTGCTTTATTTTTACACAGCAATATAGATCTCACTTTGAAGTAAAACCCCACTCAAATCTAATTCTCTCTGCACAAGTAACATCTGCCCCACCTGCAGTGCACATGGTTTTGTCCATCTAAGAAGGATTTTGCCAGAAGGAGGGAACCGGTAAAACCCCCAATGTGACTAATACCCCTTTCAGACAGAAAAAAAGACCCGGGAATTTCACTGCTCTTGCCGTGTCGACCCGGGTTTTTCTTCTGTCTGAAAGGGTCAACACGGGTCTAAAGTTCCGGGACTTCGACCCAGGTATTTACCTGGGTTTTTCCCGGGTCTGTATTCCAAAAACCCGGGTCGCCGGCTGTCTGAAAGGAAACGACCCGGGTTTTTGGGATTATTACACATTGTTAGGCACTGATTGGCTCTCCTGGTGGGGTGCTGGCTGATTGGTTGTGAGGATAGGCTTCTCTGATTGGCTGGGAGGGCATGGCAATGGAGCTGGCCTCTGAGGTCATTAGGGAGCTGAAAAAAGGATAGCATGGCCCACTGGTAGAAGCAAGAGGTGAGAGCTGCTGGCAGTGAGAGGGGAGGAGGATATTGGCAAACAGATGACTGGGACAGTCAAAGATGCCACAGTGTACTCAAACATTGCAAATATACTGACAGCCATGTGAGGTAACATGTACCTTCCAGTATATAAAAACAATAAAACTTGTTTACAACATATCCTTGTGTCATGCCATGGTTAATGCAATGCAGTGACCACCCACTTTTGATGACCTCATCTCTGTGTGCCTTTAAAACTGTCCTATTCTTATGACACACAGAGTTTTGCAGGAAAAATCCAGCTTCTGTGTGAAAGGGGTCGACACGGGAAATACCCGGGTTTTTGCTCCTGTGTGAAAGGGGGTCAGCCCCTTGCTGCCTAGTTGTACCCGGGTTTTTGTATCCGGGAAATACCTGGGTTTTTTGGATTTTTCTGTCTGAAAGGGGTATTATTGGATCTGCCCTTTATTTATTTTTTTTTATATTATTTCAACATCCGCTGTACAGAAAGATGGGGCAGAAAGTTCACGATGAACTCCAGAGTTACTATGAACCTTATCTTTAAGATGTGTGAAGAAAAAAAGTTTCATACAGCGGCAGATGCCAGTTACATCTTCTGAGCAGATGGAACATGATCATTATCAGAAAGGGAAATGTTTTACGCTTTAACATTTGATCATAGGAAATGCAGAGGTTTTTTTTTTACATTTTTTAAATTATGAATGCGCCCAAAAAAACATTATTCTATACTGTATATGACTTTTCTGTCGTTTCGCTCATTGCCTTATGATTGCTTTAGCCTTGCGCTTAATCCCAGCTATACCTTCTCTATGCTAACCTGCAATTTAGCCCATTTCCAACTGGCGGTTATCACTCCGGCCAATCATTTCCCATCATCTGTTCCACATTTCTACCAGTAGGTCGTTAATGAATGACACCTCTGTGGTGATCTAAGTTACAAGAGATAATCGCTCAGGAACAGCTTTGGCAGTGTCTAAGTTGGCAGACAGTAGTTAGACCACTATTGGTCGAAACATTTATTCTGTCAACGTGGTCAAACGTTCAACACAAGCCAAAAGTCGGCATGGAAAAAGGTAAATATGAGTTTTTCATTATTTTTTTTATCAGACTTCTTCATATTTTATCATCTCAGTAGGCATAGAAGAAGAATCTATTAATGAGCCAAGACACCGTGCCCAAAGCATGGTGAGTGCAGCAGTACACTATTACGATGTTTATGTCGATCTTTGTCGACATAGACATACAAAAACCTCATGTCAACCTTTTTCCATATCAACCTTTTGCTTGTGTCGATCCAATGAATGTCTACCTTTTTCAGGTATCTGAAAAGTTTTGGAGGTTTGACTGCAAAAACTTGATGCATCCCACCCAATAGTCAATGAAAACTTTTTGCAGAGGGTGGACAGAGGGCAAGGGAAGAAGATGTGGTGGTGCAGAGGGTAGACAGAGGGCAAGGGAAGAAGATGTGGTGGTGCAGAGGGTGGACAGAGGGTGGAGGAAAAAGATGTGGTGGTGCAGAGGGTGGACAGAGGGCGAGGAAAGAAGATGTGATGGTGCAGATGGTGGACAGAGAGCGAGGGAAGAAGATGTGATGGTGCAGATGGTGGACAGAGGGCGAGGGGAGAAGATGTGGTGGTGCAGATGGTGGACAGAGGGCGAGGGAAGAAGATGTGGTGGTGCAGAGGGTGGATAGAGGGCAAGGGAAGAAGATGTGGTGGTGCAGAGGGTGGACAAAGGGCGGAGGAAAAAGATGTGGTGGTACAGAGGGTGGACAGAGGGCGAGGAAAGAAGATGTGATGGTGCAGATGGTGGACAGAGAGCGAGGGAAGAAGATGTGATGGTGCAGATGGTGGACAGAGGGCGAGGGGAGAAGATGTGGTGGTGCAGATGGTGGACAGAGGGCGAGGGGAGAAGATGTGATGGTGCAGAGGGTGGACAGGGGGCGAGGGGAGAAGATGTGGTGGTGCAGAGGGTGGACAGAGGGCGGGGGAAAAAGATGTGGTGGTGTAGAGGGTGGACAGAGGGCGGGGGAAAAAGATGTGGTGGTGCAGAGGGTGGACAGAGGGGAAGGGAAGAAGATGTGGTGGTGCAGAGGGTGGACAGAGGGCGGGGAAGAAGATGTGGTGGTGCAGAGGGTGGACAGAGGGCGAGGGGAGAAGATGTGATGGTGCAGAGGGTGGACAGAGGGCAAGGGAAGAAGATGTGGTGGTGCAGAGGGTGGACAGAGGGCAAGGGAAGAAGATGTGGTGGTGCAGAGGGTGGACAGAGGGCAAGGGAAGAAGATGTGGTGGTGCAGAGGGTGGACAGAGGGCGGGGGAAGAAGATGTGGTGCAGAGGGTGGACAGAGGGCAAGGGAAGAAGATGTGATGGTGCAGAGGGTGGACAGAGGGCGAGGGAAGAAGATGTGGTGGTGCAGAGGGTGGACAGAGGGCAAGGGAAGAAGATGTGGTGGTGCAGAGGGTGGACAGAGGGCGGGGGAAAAAGATGTGGTGGTGCAGAGGGTGGACAGAGGGCGGGGGAAGAAGATGTGATGGTGCAGAGGGTGGACAGTGGGCGAGGGAAGAAGATGTGGTGGTGCAGATGGTGGACAGAGGGTGAGGGAAGAAGAAGTGGTGGTGCAGAGGGTGGACAGAGGGCGGGGGGAAAAGATGTGGTGGTGCAGAGGGTGGACAGAGGGCGGGGGAAGAAGATGTGATGGTGCAGAGGGTGGACAGGGGGCGAGGGGAGAAGATGTGGTAGTGCAGATGAAAAACCTCATGTCAACCTTTTTCCATATCAACCTTTTGCTTGTGTCGATCCAATGAATGTCTACCTTTTTCAGGTATCTGAAAAGTTTTGGAGGTTTGACTGCAAAAACTTGATGCATCCCACCCAATAGTCAATGAAAACTTTTTGCAGAGGGTGGACAGAGGGCAAGGGAAGAAGATGTGGTGGTGCAGAGGGTAGACAGAGGGCAAGGGAAGAAGATGTGGTGGTGCAGAGGGTGGACAGAGGGTGGAGGAAAAAGATGTGGTGGTGCAGAGGGTGGACAGAGGGCGAGGAAAGAAGATGTGATGGTGCAGATGGTGGACAGAGAGCGAGGGAAGAAGATGTGATGGTGCAGATGGTGGACAGAGGGCGAGGGGAGAAGATGTGGTGGTGCAGATGGTGGACAGAGGGCGAGGGAAGAAGATGTGGTGGTGCAGAGGGTGGATAGAGGGCAAGGGAAGAAGATGTGGTGGTGCAGAGGGTGGACAAAGGGCGGAGGAAAAAGATGTGGTGGTACAGAGGGTGGACAGAGGGCGAGGAAAGAAGATGTGATGGTGCAGATGGTGGACAGAGAGCGAGGGAAGAAGATGTGATGGTGCAGATGGTGGACAGAGGGCGAGGGGAGAAGATGTGGTGGTGCAGATGGTGGACAGAGGGCGAGGGGAGAAGATGTGATGGTGCAGAGGGTGGACAGGGGGCGAGGGGAGAAGATGTGGTGGTGCAGAGGGTGGACAGAGGGCGGGGGAAAAAGATGTGGTGGTGTAGAGGGTGGACAGAGGGCGGGGGAAAAAGATGTGGTGGTGCAGAGGGTGGACAGAGGGGAAGGGAAGAAGATGTGGTGGTGCAGAGGGTGGACAGAGGGCGGGGAAGAAGATGTGGTGGTGCAGAGGGTGGACAGAGGGCGAGGGGAGAAGATGTGATGGTGCAGAGGGTGGACAGAGGGCAAGGGAAGAAGATGTGGTGGTGCAGAGGGTGGACAGAGGGCAAGGGAAGAAGATGTGGTGGTGCAGAGGGTGGACAGAGGGCAAGGGAAGAAGATGTGGTGGTGCAGAGGGTGGACAGAGGGCGGGGGAAGAAGATGTGGTGCAGAGGGTGGACAGAGGGCAAGGGAAGAAGATGTGATGGTGCAGAGGGTGGACAGAGGGCGAGGGAAGAAGATGTGGTGGTGCAGAGGGTGGACAGAGGGCAAGGGAAGAAGATGTGGTGGTGCAGAGGGTGGACAGAGGGCGGGGGAAAAAGATGTGGTGGTGCAGAGGGTGGACAGAGGGCGGGGGAAGAAGATGTGATGGTGCAGAGGGTGGACAGTGGGCGAGGGAAGAAGATGTGGTGGTGCAGATGGTGGACAGAGGGTGAGGGAAGAAGAAGTGGTGGTGCAGAGGGTGGACAGAGGGCGGGGGGAAAAGATGTGGTGGTGCAGAGGGTGGACAGAGGGCGGGGGAAGAAGATGTGATGGTGCAGAGGGTGGACAGGGGGCGAGGGGAGAAGATGTGGTAGTGCAGATGGTGGACAGAGGATGAGAGGAGAAGATGTGGTGGTGTAGAGGGTGGACAGAGGGCGAGGGGAGAAGATGTGATGGTGCAGATGGTGGACAGAGGGCGAGGGGAGAAGATGTAATGGAGCAGAGGGTGGACAGAGGGCAGGGGAAGAAGATGTGATGGTGCAGAGGGTGGACAGAGGGCGAGGGGAGAAGATGTGATGGTGCAGAGGGTGGACAGAGGGTGAGGGAGAAGATGTGGTGGTGCAGAGGGTGGACAGGGGGCGAGGGGAGAAGATGTGGTGGTGCAGAGGATGAGAGGAGAAGATGTGGTGGTGCAGATGGTGGACAGAGGATGAGAGGAGAAGATGTGGTGGTGCAGATGGTGGACAGGGGGCGAGGGGAGAAGATGTGGTGGTGCAGAGGATGAGAGGAGAAGATGTGGTGGTGCAGATGGTGGACAGGGGGCGAGGGGAGAAGATGTGGTGGTGCAGAGGATGAGAGGAGAAGATGTGGTGGTGCAGATGGTGGACAGAGGATGAGAGGAGAAGATGTGGTGGTGCAGAGGGTGGACAGAGGGCGAGGGGAGAAGATGTGATGGTGCAGAGGGTGGACAGAGGGCAAGGGAAGAAGATGTGGTGGTGCAGAGGGTGGACAGAGGGCAAGGGAAGAAGATGTGGTGGTGCAGAGGGTGGACAGAGGGCAAGGGAAGAAGATGTGGTGGTGTAGAGGGTGGACAGAGGGCGAGGGGAGAAGATGTGATGGTGCAGATGGTGGACAGAGGGCGAGGGGAGAAGATGTAATGGAGCAGAGGGTGGACAGAGGGCAGGGGAAGAAGATGTGATGGTGCAGAGGGTGGACAGAGGGCGAGGGGAGAAGATGTGATGGTGCAGAGGGTGGACAGAGGGTGAGGGAGAAGATGTGGTGGTGCAGAGGGTGGACAGGGGGCGAGGGGAGAAGATGTGGTGGTGCAGAGGATGAGAGGAGAAGATGTGGTGGTGCAGATGGTGGACAGAGGATGAGAGGAGAAGATGTGGTGGTGCAGATGGTGGACAGGGGGCGAGGGGAGAAGATGTGGTGGTGCAGAGGATGAGATGAGAAGATGTGGTGGTGCAGATGGTGGACAGGGGGCGAGGGGAGAAGATGTGGTGGTGCAGAGGATGAGAGGAGAAGATGTGGTGGTGCAGATGGTGGACAGAGGATGAGAGGAGAAGATGTGGTGGTGCAGAGGGTGGACAGAGGGCGAGGGGAGAAGATGTGATGGTGCAGAGGGTGGACAGAGGGCAAGGGAAGAAGATGTGGTGGTGCAGAGGGTGGACAGAGGGCAAGGGAAGAAGATGTGGTGGTGCAGAGGGTGGACAGAGGGCAAGGGAAGAAGATGTGGTGGTGCAGAGGGTGGACAGAGGGCGGGGGAAGAAGATGTGGTGCAGAGGGTGGACAGAGGGCAAGGGAAGAAGATGTGATGGTGCAGAGGGTGGACAGAGGGCGAGGGAAGAAGATGTGGTGGTGCAGAGGGTGGACAGAGGGCAAGGGAAGAAGATGTGGTGGTGCAGAGGGTGGACAGAGGGCGGGGGAAAAAGATGTGGTGGTGCAGAGGGTGGACAGAGGGCGGGGGAAGAAGATGTGATGGTGCAGAGGGTGGACAGTGGGCGAGGGAAGAAGATGTGGTGGTGCAGATGGTGGACAGAGGGTGAGGGAAGAAGAAGTGGTGGTGCAGAGGGTGGACAGAGGGCGGGGGGAAAAGATGTGGTGGTGCAGAGGGTGGACAGAGGGCGGGGGAAGAAGATGTGATGGTGCAGAGGGTGGACAGGGGGCGAGGGGAGAAGATGTGGTAGTGCAGATGGTGGACAGAGGATGAGAGGAGAAGATGTGGTGGTGTAGAGGGTGGACAGAGGGCGAGGGGAGAAGATGTGATGGTGCAGATGGTGGACAGAGGGCGAGGGGAGAAGATGTAATGGAGCAGAGGGTGGACAGAGGGCAGGGGAAGAAGATGTGATGGTGCAGAGGGTGGACAGAGGGCGAGGGGAGAAGATGTGATGGTGCAGAGGGTGGACAGAGGGTGAGGGAGAAGATGTGGTGGTGCAGAGGGTGGACAGGGGGCGAGGGGAGAAGATGTGGTGGTGCAGAGGATGAGAGGAGAAGATGTGGTGGTGCAGATGGTGGACAGAGGATGAGAGGAGAAGATGTGGTGGTGCAGATGGTGGACAGGGGGCGAGGGGAGAAGATGTGGTGGTGCAGAGGATGAGAGGAGAAGATGTGGTGGTGCAGATGGTGGACAGGGGGCGAGGGGAGAAGATGTGGTGGTGCAGAGGATGAGAGGAGAAGATGTGGTGGTGCAGATGGTGGACAGAGGATGAGAGGAGAAGATGTGGTGGTGCAGATGGTGGACAGAGGATGAGAGGAGAAGATGTGGTGGTGCAGATGGTGGACAGGGAGCGAGGGGAGAAGAGATGAATAGAAATAAAAGTGATATCAGATGTCACTAACTATAAATAAC
Organism: Crinia signifera; assembly: GCF_055691185.1. Taxonomy (NCBI): domain Eukaryota; kingdom Metazoa; phylum Chordata; class Amphibia; order Anura; family Myobatrachidae; genus Crinia; species Crinia signifera. Next base: position 167,866,974 of record NC_139224.1, on the reverse strand, counting down.
TATGAGACACTTTGTGTTATCCACTTCTTTTCCTGCGTTGTGGTTATCTCGCACAAACCACAATGAATTTCTGTGACCGCTGCATTTGCCAACGTGCTTCAGCGTAACTCACACATACTCAGAACTAAAGGAACCAGCCGACCTGCAATGCCCACTTGTCGCTGGCGATACCATAAACCGAATGGCAGCTGGTAATAGTGACGATCTCCACCTCCAATCTGAGTAATCTATAAAGCCGCGGGTGGGAGCAGAATTACCACCACACAAAGAAAAAGGAGGAAAAAGCTGACACATGAAAATGTCGACATGAGTTTTCTACTTTTGGGGGGTCAATGTTGACTCTTCATCATATGGACCCCCAATTAGTGTAATGCGTAATTAGTAAAGAAGACTATGAACAAATAACTTTTTTACATTGGCATAAATCAATATCACTAATGGGGTTATTCAGAGCTGATGACTGTTGAGCACTCGGTGAAGGATTACCGAATGATTGCACACGCATTCAAAGCACAGGACGCATGCGCAACGCCAAACAGCGACAACATTCAGCATTTTTTTAATTCAGAAGCCGCCCGCTAGTCACATATGGCTAATAAAGGTAAGACATCTATAGTACTACGCCTCGGAGATAGATAAAGTACCAATAATCAGCCCCTAACTGTCATGGAAAAGGCTGTGCTGCAAATATGACAGTTAGGAGCTAACTGGCTGGTACTTTGTCTCCAACCAATTTATCTCTCGCCAAAGCTTAATCCCTTATTATTGTTATTTTGCTGATATTTGCATGCCAATAACTGGAAATCACAGTGATATTATGTGGACCCCTATGAGTCCCCCAGATGCCGCCCTGCGAATGCAGGTCCACCTCACCCACATCATTAGGGTGTGGATCATTAGGTCTACAGCATGTTGGTCGACAGTCATTAGGTCGACACCACTAGGTCGACATGCTGAAAGGTCGACATGGGTCTAGGTTGACATGGGACAAATTCGACAAGTCATTAGGTCAACACAAGCATTAGGTCGACATGGGTAAGGTCGACATGGGGTTTGTCACTGATTTTTTTACCCGAATTCCGACACAGTCGACATGGACACTGAAACTTAGCACTGCGTCCGCTTTGGGCACGGTGCATCGCTACGCTCGGCACACTATTTTATCCTCCCACTACACCCTAGTGGATGGTAGGGCATGAAATACCGCCTGTCGGCACATGTCGGCTCCAAAAACAGTGAAAACACCCATGTCGACCTTTTGACTGTCAACCTTGCCCATGTTGACCTAAGGCTTGTGTTGACCTAATGACCTGTTGTTTTGGTACAACAGAGAGGGATTGGCACAGGCACAGTGCTTATAGTTTATAAGAAGAGTGATATAAAGGAACCAACGTGTGACCTATAACCACTTATATATAATTTAGCTAGGTACTGGGCTGGTGGTGCTCCCAAAAAGGTTCAGCAAAGCAACTGAATATGTAGATGGCAGAACACAGTGGATTTTGGGGAACACTTGTAAAGTTTAATAATAATAATATATGTGAAGAAAGATGAGAATGAGTGAAAGTAAAATTTAACCTTTATTAAACCTTTTCAATATATGTAAGATTGCAAAAATTTCAAAAAATTCTAAAATTCAACGATATAAACTTAGATAATAATACATGTAATTATTTGGTCATGGCACGCAGATAACATTCACATTATTCATTTTTTTTAACATCAAAGGAAATCATAGGTGAGGCAAAAATCATTTGCGGGGTGATATCCAAATTTGTTAAATACAGCAAGGCTAATGGCATTACTCTAATGACCTGTTGACCTTGTCCCATGTCGACCTAGACCCATGTTGACCTTTCAGCATGTCAACCTAGTGGTGTTGACCTAATGACTGTCGACCAATCAACCGTATTTCCATCATTCGATGGTCGCACGCACCCGGCGTATGCACATACGCTGAAATGCACAAAGCAAAAACATCGAGCTTGCATGCAAATTTGGATGCCAGCAAAGCAACCAGAATAACCCCCAATGTACAGAGCATCCCCACTCTCTGCCTATGTCTATGATATTGGAAGGAGCGTAGAGTTCTGTGTCTGTTATCAGACTTACCTTCTCCTCCGCCGGCAGAGCTGCATCTTGCACTGATGAAGTAAAGGTTCCGTTATATCTAGTCATCTGTATAACCCGCCTACCCTGTCTCGTATCTACAATCTGGGACACGGATGCAATGCAAAAGGTGACCTGAATACTCCAAATGATGAGTGTGCACCAGATACACACAGGCTGTGACCTGATTCACACACACAGAGGACACCACAACTATACACTACACTCTTGTCTATAAGCCTCACCCTTCATAGCTACCGTGACACTAAAGGCCCCTGTACACGGGTGTGGTATAGGGGTCCGACAGTCTTCAGCTCAGGTCGTGGACCCCCAAGAGGGAAAATAGCCGACGTCCGTCGGGAACCCGGCTGTCTGTGTTTTGACAGTCGGGATGCCGACGTCGGGTAAATGCCTGTTGGGATCCCGAATGTCGGGACCCCGTCCGGCAACCCCTGTACACTGGGCGATTCATTGCAATTTGGGCTGTTTTCCTGCGATTGCAGCAATCAATGAGCGCAAACGGGTTGGGATCATTTGGTCTATTGCATTATGGTAGAAAGTCATTAGGTCGAATCCATTAGGTCGACATGCTAAAAGGTCGACATGATTCTAGGTCGACATGGGAAAAGGTCGACATGATTCTAGGTCGAAAGGTCATTAGTTCGACAGGTCATTAGTTCGACAAGGTCATTAGTTCGACATTGTCTATGTCGACATTCACAAGGTCGACATGGGGTTTTTCACTGTTTTTTTACCTGAATGTCAACACAGTCGACATGGACACAGTTTAAAGTGCACTGCATCCCCTCGCATCGCTCGCTGCGCTCGCAATGCGTCGGGCACGGTGCCTTGCTACGCTCGGCACACTATTTTATTCTCCCACCACGCCCTAGTGGATGGTAGGGCATGAAATACCGCCTGTCAGCACATGTTGGCTCAAAAAACAGTGAAAAACTCCATGTCGACCTTGTGAATGTCGACATAGACAATGTCGAACTAATGACCTTGTCGAACTAATGACCTGTCGAACTAATGACCTTTTGAACTAGAATCATGTCGACCTTTTCCCATGTCGACCTAGAGTCATGTCGACCTTTTAGCATGTCGACCTAATGGATTCGACCTAATGACTGTCGACCATAATGCAGTAGACCAAATGACCGCATCCCGCCCAAACTGCAGACGACACACTGGGTCCGAAGCAATAGGCAGTCCCGTGGCGGCCGTTTTCACTGAAGTTTGCACAGTAGGGGAATTTACTGGAAAATGGCCATCACACCATTTTGCCGGAGACCTGTGCATCCGCAGTGGACTATAACGGACAGCTAGCGTCCTATTGTGCTTAGTGCTGCCAGCAGCATATCTCCCAACTGTCCTGATTTTCACGGGACCATCCAAATTGGGTCAAAGACAGTCCGGAAATGGGGCGTGGCCTTGTGGGAGCATCTTGAGTATAGGCCACGCCCCTTGCTGATAGGCCACATCCCCAGAATATCCAGCTTTGCATCCATCTGATCTTGTAAGGTATGCAGCAGGCAGCTAAAGAGGAGGGGGCCCATACAGAGAGGAGAGGGCCCGTCCATTCCAGGAGTGTAGGCAAGTATGATGTGATTGCGACGTGGAGCTGCTAATTGTGCCCCATCACCAGAACAGGGTGGGGAGCTAGTGTTACATGGAGCATTACATCAGGACCTGATTCATTTGCATAGAAGGGTTTCCCCATCCCAGATGGCCAGTCTGGCTGTGGCATCGATTTCGGATGATATCACTGGCAGCCTCTATCCGTCTGTGGGGGCATCCAATTAGCTGCAATCATTTTTAGGCTGATAAAAGCAGCCCGATGTTTGACCGATGGTGATCACTATACAATTCTAGGTAGTTTTGTATCACCCAGAAAACGGTTCTGGTATATTACATCTACAGTCATATGGTAGACCACTAATGGTCGACAGTCAAAAGGTCGACAGGGTCAAAAGGTCAATGGTGAAAAAGTCAACAGGGTCCAAAGGTCGACATTGAAAAAGTCAACATTAGTTTTTCATGTTTTTTGAGTCTATGTCGACATGGTGCCCACACACGCACCGATCCCGGTGGTGCGATGCTATGCGATGGGGTGCGCGCTCCCGCGGCACCTCATCGCACAGTACAAAAAGTATGTGCTGCACATACTTTTTGTACTAGCTTTGTTAAGCACAGAACGCACGCAAGGATCGATGCATCTGTGGGCACCTTAAGTGTACCGCGTCCCCTCGCCATGCTTCGGGCTCGGTGCCTCGCAGCATTTGGCACACTATTACATTCTACCTCCACGCCGTAGTGATGTTAGGGAATGAAATGCCGCCTGTCGGCACATGTCGGCTCAAAATGTAAAAAAAATGCATGTCGACCTTTTTGTGTCGACCTTTGGACCCTGTCGATCTTTTCACTGTCGACCTTTGCACCCTGTCGACCTTATGAGTGTCGACCTAGTCAATCTATCACGAGCCCCCCAGAAAACGACTCGCTATCATGTGATAAAGGGTAGAGTTAGGGCTAGGCTGCAGGGGGGAATAGGGTTACGCTGATAATGGAGAGGAGTACGGTGCATGGGTCTTCAAACTGTAGCCCTCCAGATGTTATGAAACTACAAATCCCAGCATGCCTTGCCACAGTTTTAACACTCCCTTATAGCAAAACTGTGGCAAGGCATGCTGGGATTTGTAGTTTCACAACAGCCGGAGGGCCACAGTTTGAAGACCCATGCAGGGGGTAGGGCTACTGTTGTTATTTTCACTTCACTGTACCAGGGTCGGTATAATGACGGTATAAGCATAGGGATAGTGTATATGTATCCCGCATTCGCATAAACTGTACCCACATTGCTGATGGCTGTACTGCACTGTTATGGGCCACATAATCTTACTACACGCTCCCTAATGGTGATTTATTAAAACTTTTTTGCCATGAATTTCCTTCCCACGACCTCATTATACAGTATATGCAGTAATATGCTGCAGCTGTAACACTAAGGTCCCTTCATGCCTCGGCATGCTGGCACTTGCAGTCCCACAAGTTGCCTATATCTGCAAGCCACAGCAGCGCCCTCTTGTGGAAGTGAGCACAGACAGGTTACACCTGTAACAGCAGCGCCCTCTAGTGGCAGACATGAAACACAGGCTGCCGGTAACAGCAGCGCCCTCTAGTGGCAGACATGAAACACAGGTCAGGTTGACGGTCAGTATCCAAAGCGACCAGACGGACGCTTCCCGGAGCGGCCACGTTGGAGGAGACTGATCCAGTGTCGCAATAATATGAAGACAGAAGCTGTACAGGTGCCACATCCGATTCCCACATACTGTACACACTCATTAGCACAGTGGCATACACACTCAGCACTGGGCACACATACTGGCACACACCCAGCACTGGGCACACATACTCAGCACTGGGCACACACATGGGCACACACACTGGGCACACATACTCAGCACTGGGCACACACATACTCAGCACTGGGCACGCACACTGGGCACCAGGGCTGCCATCAGAAATTGTGGGGGCCTGGGACTGACAAAATAGGCAGGGGCTCCTCTGCTATCTTCACTGATGCGGGGTGTGACGCCATGTCCTAAGGCGCGCAGTAAAAATGTAGAGCGCGGGGAGGGGACGTAAGATCAAGATGTGCTGAGTAGGGAAGCCAATCCCGGTATTTGCTTCCCTAATAAAAAATAACACCCAGGCTGTGCGGTCGATGCGGCTGTGTGACCTGTGCAGCATGACCTCTGACCTCACCACGCTGCGCAGAGCCACACAGCCAGGCATGGGCTCAGACGCTGGCTGGCATGCAGTCTAATCCCGAAATCCCGGGATTGGAAACTCTAACCCCAGGATTGAAATCCCAGCGTTTTAAGGGCCAAATCCTGGGAGCCCGCAGATCCCGATCCCAGAATTGGCCACCCTAATGCTGAGTGATCTTGCCGAACGATCCTGAGTGGCCAACATTGCTCAGATCGCTCAGCAGCATCTCCCCGTGTGTAGGCCCCATTACCGTTGTGCTAGAAGTAGTTCTGTGCATGTTTATTACATCCAGTGTTCAGACAACTAAACGGACTTTCTTCCTGTCCTTTAGCTTTAATGTAGACATGGCGCAGAGACTGTTATCCGGATTCGCAGCTCTAGATAAATATTCGCAGGACGTCCTGGACAAACACGCCAAGGTAGGGTCTGTAACACGGCTGCCAGATGCGCTAATTCATCACACACATATGTGTAGCTCCGGCCACGTTTCCTACATGTAACATGTGCCACTGATTAAACGGGATGCAGTCAGAATCCTGACGGTCAAAACCCCGACAGGGTCAAAATCTCGAATGGGTCAAAATACAGACAAGGACAAAATCCCGACATTTAAAATCCCGACAGGGTCAAAATCCCGACATTTAAAATCCCGACAGGGTCAAAATCCCGACATATAGAATGTACAAGTGAAATAGTCTACATGCCTTTCGGTCGACAGGTGCAAGGTCGACATGAGGTTTTTTCACTGTTTTTTGAACCGACATGTGCCGACAGGCGGTATTTCATGCCCTACCATACACTACGGCGCGGTGGGAGAATAAAATAGTGTGCCGAGCGCATTGTGAGCGATGCGAGGGGCTGCGGTTCACTTGCAACTGTGTCCATGTCGACTGTGTCGACATTCAGGTCAAAAAACAGTGAAAAAACCCATGTCGATCTCGCACCTGTCGGCCGAAAGGCATGTGGACTGTTTCACCTGTACATTCTATATGTTGGGATTTTGACCCTGTCTGGATATTAAATGTCGGGATTGTGTCCATGTCGGGATTTTGACCCATTCGGGATTTTGACCGTCGGGATTTCATGTTCACGTTATCCACAGCCAGTGGCATCAGAAGAGGGGGGGTGCGGGTCACACACTGATGTCACTGAGGTGTGACATTTCTCCTGCAGCATCCGGCTCCTATCATAGAGGGCTATACGGTCGTATTGTCGACCCGACTTAGGTCGACAGTCATTAGGTCGACAGCGTTGGGTCGACAGGCAACAAGGTCGACAGGGTTCTAGGTTGACATAGATGAAGGTCGACATGGGACAAGGTCGACATGGTTTTAGGTCGAAAAATGCGTTAGGTCGACATGGGTAAGGTCGCGAGGTCGACATGGGTTTTTTCACTGTTTCTTGAGCCGACATGTGCCGACAGGCGGTATATCATGCCCTACCATCCACTAGGGCGTGGTGGGAGAATAAAATAGTGTGCCCGAAGCATTGTGAGCGATGCGAGGGGCTGTAGTTGACTTCCAACTGTGTCGACATTCGGGTAAAAAAACTGACAAAACCCATGTCGACCTCGTGACCTGTCGACCTAACACATGTCGACCTAAACCCATGTCGACCCGGTCCCATGTCGACCTAGACACCTGTCGACCTAGAACCCTGACAACCTAGTTGCCTGTCGACCCAACGGTGTCGACCTAATGACTGTCGACCTAAGTCGAGTCGACAATACGATCCACACCCCATAGAGGAGGAGCCGACTAGTCACCGGGAATGCAGGGCACCGTCTTGAGTGATGTCACTGGGCTTGCCCTCTAAGATACGCCCCATTTACCATAGTCCACTCCCCTTTTTGGCCTCACGCCAGAGGCATGTGAGGGGCTCCACAGAGTCTTAAGGGCCCTACATACGCAGAGATGTGTGCCAGAGATACATAACGGGAGATTCAGCACAAGAGATTTCACTCTTGTGGCTCATTTCAGACAATGAGCCACATACAGAGAGATTTGTGTCAGAGATTCAAATTGGGAGATTCAGCACGGGAGATTTCAAATCTGTCACAGAAAGTGAAACACTGCACTTCATCACAAAAATGTTATTATTACTGAACATTACTTATTACTCTTTAATAAGTATTCTTTCACCTCCCCCTAATATCCCCCCCAAAAAAAAAGTTAATCATTGGTGGCTAGTGGTTCCCCCAGAACCGACCCCCCCCCCCATATGCAAACTTTTAAACATTGGTGGTACAGTGGGAACGGACATAAAAAAAAATGCTTACCAAGTCCGGGGTCCAGCGTCTCGTCCTGTCATACAGACATTCATTTTGTAAAATAAAAAAATGGCATGGGGTCCCCCCCCCAGGCATGACCAGCCCCGGGCTTTTTGAGTGGTCCTGGTTCCCAAAATCCAGAGGACAAAGTGCGTGGGGTCCCCCGGATTTTGGGGACCAGCACCAGGCTCTTGAGCTGGCCCTGGTTTCCAAAATACGGGGGACAAAATGAATAGGGGTTCCCCGTATTTTGGAGACCAGCACCAGGCTCCACTAGCAGGGGGTGTAATGCCATAGCCAGGGGACACGCTTGATGGTGTCCCGTGGCCAAAGCATTACCCACCCTAACTAGTCCGCCCAGGCCGGGAGTTTTTGGGGAGGTGGGGACCCCCCAAATAAGGGGGTCCCCCCTCTCCAGGGCACCCCAGGCCTGGGCTGCAGCCCGGGGCTATCCCCTGCACCCCTGGGCGGTGGGTGCAGGGTTGATAGCTTAACAGTAATATTGTCTTTTACAGTAGGACTACAGGTCCCAGCAAGCCTGCCCCACATGCTGGCACTTGGGAGAACCACAGGTACCAGCATGTGGGGCATTAAAGGCCCGTCGGTACCTATAGCCCCTCTGTAAAGGAAATATTAAAATAAAACACAAACACAGATGTTTTAGTATTTTATTAACTGCATCTGGTCTTCACCCAGGGGGGCTCCTGCCCCCCCCCCAGGGCTTCTGCGGTGTCTTCACCTGGGGAAGCGGCCCCCTAAGCTCTTTTGCATGGCCGCCGCCTCCCAGGGCTTCTGCCTCTTCATCTGTGTTCTTCACCTGGGGGCGGCGGCCTTTTAAGCTCTTTTGCATTGGCCGCGCCTCCCAGGACTTCAGGAGCTCTTCTCTCCTCCTTCGCCGTCGGACTGACTGCCCCTACCCCGTCTCGAGCTGGCTAATATAGCCAGCTCTAGGGGGCGGGGCAATGACGCAGCGAGCCGTGATTGGCTGGCCGCGGCCATTTTGAAATTTGATTATTTTTTTTTAAACATTTCGGTCCCGATGCCGCCGCGCTGCCGCCGAGAGGAGAGGTGAGGTGGGGGTGGCGATGGGTGCTACTGCTGGTGGGGGGTCAGGGGTGGCAGCGGCGGCGGGTTCTGCAGCGCGGTCTGCGGCGTGTGCAGTCGCTCGCCCTGCTCATCTTCCCGCAGCCACACATGAGGGAGATGAGCAGGAGCTTTATGAGCGACTGCTCTGAATTGTACAGCCCGTCCGTTCTGAATCTTGGACAGATACACTAGGGCAACTTGTCGTAAGGACAAGGCAGCCCCGATTTCCCCTGAGCTTCCCCAGCTGCTCCCCGGGGGAGCTTGATAAGATTTGGCACTTGATGTGCCATTTTTTTACATGTGATAAATCGGATGCGTCCCATGCGCGCTGCTAAGAAGGGCAGAGGCAGCGTGCATGGGACGCTGCGGGGGACAGTGATAGTGACGGAGAGCCGGGCAGAGGGAGGCGGCGGGAGCTGTCACTGTCAGTGCTGAGAAAAAAAAAAGCCCATACAATGAATGGGCAGCCTGTGATTGGCTGAGCGCTCTCTCAGCCAATTGCTGACTGGCTAAGAGAGCGCTCAGCCAATCACAGGCTGCCCATTCATTGTATGGGCTTTTTTTGTTCAGCGCTGACATATCCCGGCGGCTCCCCCTGCCCGGCTCTCCGTTAGTGCCGCCTCTGTCCCCCGCAGCGTCCACACTCCGCTGCCTCTTCCCTAATAGCAGCGTCCGCCCCGCAGCGTCCCAGCCACCCTGCTCCCTCCACCTACCGGGAGCACAGCCTCCTGCTCCAGCGTCCCCTGCCCGGCTGCACATAAGATTTAGCAAATCTTAAGGCCCCCATACACTATGCGATTTGGTCCGGATTTCACCCGATTCAGATGGATCGGGCAGTGAAATCGGGCCTTTAGAGGCTTAAGATGACTGGGCAGAACCATGCTGCACGGCAGGTGGGGCAGATGTAACAGGTGCAGAGAGAATTAGATGTGGGTGAGTTATTTTGTTTCTCTGCAGTGTAAATACTGGCTGCTTTATTTTAACACTGCAATTTAGATTTTAGTGTGAACACACCCCACCCAAATTTAGCTCTCTCTGCACACGTTACATCTGCCCCACCTGCAGTGTAACAGAGGGCTTGATTCCGATCTGAGCTGCGAGTCTTCAGAGGTTAACCGTCAGATAAATGCCGCCCGCCACAGTCTCCCTCCGTCCCTGTCCAGGGCTGTGAATACGTTTACAATCCCTCACCCTCGAATGGTTTCCCCATGTTCACATCCGTCGGCTAAGCGTAGACTTATTTGGCGCTGCAATCACCATGGGTAGATGGAGGGGGCTGCTGATGTCAGTGACCCTCCCTCCCCACAGCTAGCCCCCCTGCTTTTTTAGGCAGCACGCCCAGAAAATGCCATGGTACCTACAATTGCTGCCCTTGTGTCAATCACCTTGCCAACAGCCAGCGATGGCTACCCATCACTGGCTCTGTTTAAACGGACGGCTCACACACTGCGGACCATGGCCCTTATTCACATTGACACGTTCGCATGCGAATTCGCATGTATCACCCAACTGCTCCCATTGCGCATGTGCAGTGTACGCAATGCGCATGTGCAAACTGCGAAATTCCTATTCGCAAGCAATCTTCCAAGCGGTTTCTGTCGTCCGAGCGAAGGTTTAGCCAGTAGGCGTGATGTGGGCGTTTGTATGGGCGCGTCCAGTATAATGAGCAAAACTGGGCGTACACATGGGTGTACACGTGGGCGTTCACTTCGAGTGGTGGGTTTGCTTTCGCATGACTGCAACAGGGATTGTTCCCACACAAACTCCAAAAGTTTCGCAAGCTCAAAGCAGGTTTTCAGTTTCGCACACCATACTTCTTGTGAACTGCTCATTCGTACGCTTAAAACACAGTAGCGAAATGGGGAAATCAATAGCACCTGAACACCATTGTGACCAATTATTTGTTGATTGTGACAATCATTTAACTCTGCTCCACTTCAGGTTGTATCACAAAACCAAACAAGTGTTAGCAGACACATTTCAATTATTATGGTATGGTGAATTGAAGGCCACAAATGCAAATGCACTTAACACATTTATTAATTGCCCTTATATAACATACCTTTATGTACATTTTCACTCTGCCATGTGTAGCATGTTTGCACTGTCAACATTAGTCGACATGTGTCAACTCACATATGCAACATATATATTAGGGACAAGAGCATGTTCGCACGCACACTGTGGTGTGTGTGCGTGTGAAAATGTGTTGGCGCGTGCGAGCAGTTTTAATTGCACGCAATGAAAGGCCACACCCTTTTTAGTATGGGTGCGAACGCATGAGTTTGCAAGCCCTATAGGCGTGACTCTGCAAGATGCGTACGTGCTGTTATCAAGTGTAACACTGCGTGCGTGTGTGCATGCGAACGAATGAACCTGAATAAGGGCCCATATGCTTGCGCGGTCAGTCAATAATTACTTGGGCAGCCGAGCAAAGCGGCCTGAATCAGGCCCTAGGCCGTGGTCTCCCCAGTCACTGCTGCGCAGGTCTGAACGTCTTGCGTCAGTTCATTTGTGACTAAAGTGCAAGAAAATGGCGGCACCACTTGTGATCCGCAGGAAAGAAGAGCAGCGGGCAGTGGTATTATGTATGTGGTCTGAGGGTGTGCCGAGATGTACTGAAGACTTTGTGCACAGTATGGAGAAAGTGTTCTGTTGCTATGAAGTTCTTCTGATGGCTAGAGAAAGTTTAAAGAAGATCGCACAAGTGTCAGCCATGAAGATGGAGCCGGACGCCATAAAAAAAAAAAACATTGAGCGTGAACTGATTCTGTTTGCTAGACGAGCGACAGTGGATTATGCTGCAAATCAGCCATGGCTCTGCCTATACAATAATCCACAACAGACGGGTTTCCAAAAGTTTGTGCGGGATGGGAACTGAAACAACTCAGAAAACAAAATGTGTCCCAATACTCTAAGGAAGACGAACATTTCTTGTAAAGAACCATTAACGGTGACGAGACGTGGCTTCATCACTACAAAACTTAGAGTAAAGGGCAGCTTCTGGAACAGAAACACCCTCAGTCCCCACCGACCGTTCTCTGCATAACTTGTTACGTGTGGAAAGTGTATAAGAAATTATTTCTATGAAACCCCAGGTGTGGGTATATGGGCATTATTGTCTTAGTACATTACACACAGCCTTTGTACTAACCAGCATTGTTCCAGCAGTTGGTGCTGGTCTGACATGTGAATATTTGCTTTATTCTAGAACCGGCACCTGAGCTACATGCAGAGGATACAGACCCTGAACCTCCCCCTTTGCTTTGATTTTGAGCCAGAGACTCATGCCAGGGAACGTTGGGGAAGAGAGGGAGATTCACACCGGTCCTCAAGGTGAGGCGTCCTCCCGTCGGGGGTGCCAGATGACCTGTTGACAGTCGGGATTCCGACGGCCGTTTCTCCGACATCAAAATCCCGACTTTCAGGAGCAGACAGTTGGAATCCCGACTTACACAGGCAATGGGGGCCGTGACCTCCATAGATGGAGAATAGAGTAGGTGGCGAGCGCAGCGAGTCGGGATTCTGATGTCGGAGAAACGAGTATGGATCCTGCCAAATGTCTGCTATTTACCTATGCCTTCCATCACTATTTCAGGAGCCCGATCACCAATGCCGTTGGCCAGTCCGGTACACGTCCCTCCACTGCAGCTGGCTTCTACGCTGTTCCGCATTCTGAGGATGAAGGTAATTCCCTAATTCTACCGTCGGCAGTTTACTAACGACAAAGGCGAGCAGGAGGCGCGATAATTCCCGAGGCTGCTGGAGGCTCCATAGTATAAGTCTGGCCGATGGTACTCCCTGCTGAGTAAATGTGTGAGGATACCGGGGGAACACTTAGACCAGCGAGATGGCGTAATGCGAGTAGGGACGCATCCACTGCGGAAGAATGGGGAATCGCCATACAACCATGTGCCACCCTGCTTGGCAGCATTGAAGAGGGCATACAATGTATTATAGTAAATTTGTATAAACGTTGGCATCTATAAATTTAAACTGCTAACTGCTCCTAACCTCCATGAGGTGAAGTACCGTCAGTGACCACTAGAGGCCACTCTACAACCAAATGACTCCTTTGTGTGCTAAAAGATGTCATAACAGAAAGTGAAAGCAATTTTTGCAGGGACACAGATCTGTATTAAATTTTCTGGATATAAAAAGAAGAAGCTGTGAAGACAGATTTGAGGTAGGAGCAGATAGGGACTGGGGGGCGGGGTGGAGAGTTAAATCTGGGCTAAAATCTGTCACAGCTCAAAGTGAATGTAAACACTGTCACAGCTCAAAAGTACATTGCAGAAGCCGTCAACAAGTAGCAATAATAGTGCGCACGTTACCAGGATTTATTCACCAAGTCAGGGGCTGGGAGGAGGTAATGTGGCGTACATGTGTTATCACTCCTGATCCAAGTCCCAGAATGTGGGGGAGGCTTGCTTAGGCTTGTAGTTCTACTACAATACCCAATACAGTATTTTTTATATTTTTAACACTTTATTGCATCAGTCTGGCCCCCACTACCCAGGGGCGCTGGGGACAGCCCAGGGCTCCACCCTGGGCCTGGGTGCCCAGGGGGGGACCCCTTTATTGGGGGGAGGGGGGTGTCCCCATTCCACCAGGGACCCGACCAGGGCTGACCGGACAAAGTGTTCATGCTTTGGCCAGGGGAACTTATGTAAAAAGCTTCATACACGGTGGTCAGCAGCGATAGCCGATCTTTGTAAATGTCCCCCTAGTTGGGGAGGTACGTGAGGTTTTACACAGATCTATATTTATATACTTATATACGTTTGGTCCTGAGCTTGGTGTATAACAATGGCATACAGTGTGTATTGTGTGTCTGACACAATGATTTGTTGTGTCCCTGCCACAGAGAGAGAATCTATGAAGTGTATGAAGCTGAGATGTGCGTCTGCGCAGCAGCGGAGGCCGTGGAGGAGCGAGGTGAGGGTCCCGGGCAGCGTTCTTCAGTCGCTGCAGCACAAGTCAGCAAATGGGCGCACTGTGACCTGTCCGCTGTGTGCCACTGCCCATTCATTGCTGTGCGCCACATGCTGAGACCTTTATGTCACATGTCCTCCAGAGGACATGTCCCCACCAATCAGATGAGACATATAGGGACATGTGTACACGTCTGCTCTGCCCACGGCTTGTAGTGACTGCACCTGTCTGCAACTATGGGCAGTCCAGTCTCACATGTCTCAGCTGCAACCCCGGGTGTGCAGAATTACTATGAGAAGTGTCACTAGGGGGTGCGGACTACACCCATGAGGGGATGACACCAAAAGTGACACTGAGCTGGCAGGACTGCTGGGCACGCCCCCAGAGTGATATAATTGGAGATTTACAAGGTACCACACGCCTTTGAAGCAAGACCACACCCCAGATTGAGGTGTGGCTTCCCGCGAGGTCACATCCCTTCATGCTAGGCCACACAGGGCCACAATGTGCGTACCTGGTGTCACCGGACCCAGTGACATCACTGACTATGCAGAGTATTCAGATGTGAGCACATACAGAGATCCAGTTGATGTCACATAGACCATGGCCATAGCCATGATGTCACATAGGCACAGCCACCTTTAAGTATGGACGGATGTTCCCATCGCACAATCCGGGCTGGGGCTGGAAATGTTCATGAGCTGATACTGTACAGGGGAGGAGCTGTGACCAGTGCTGCGTGGGTGTGTCCAGTGCTGCGTGGGTGTGACTAGTGCTGTGTGGGTGTGGCCAGCACTATGTGGCCATGTACATCCCTACACTATACTCCCAATGTCTCCCAAATAACATAGGGGTGTAGAGCGTAGAGCCAGTCCTTGCTGTGGTAGTAGTAACTGTGCTAGGTAGCGCCGCGGTGATATGACGCCGGGGCTGTTGCGCGGTATGACTTGTCAGTCACTTCTAGGTGCGCAGAGGTGTGATCTGGGCTGGTCACCTGGGTGCAGTGCTGCATATCGGGCGCGCTTTATGATTGAGTCCTATTGCTGACAGGAGGAAGACAGATCAGGAAATCTGTTATGTAAGATAATCAAGGTGAAAACCGACATTTTTATTTGTGTAGGTGGAATGTGTTCCAAACCTGGATACCCTGTGTCAGGAGGGAAGTACCGGGCCCATCTGTAGCGTCCTGCGCCCTCCATACAGCCATACATGGGGCTCATTACCATCTCCTAGAGAACCGCCGCACAGTTCCGGGAGCATCGGTCAGTTTCCCATTCACTAATTAATGCGACCTAATACTGACACTGACTAAGGATAATACTGACACTGACTAAGGATAATACTGACACTGACTAAGGATAATACTGACACTGACTAAGGATAATACTGACACTGACTAAGGATAATACTGACACTGACTAATGGATAATACTAACACTGACTAATGGATAATACTGACACTGACTAATGGATAATACTGACACTGACTAAGGATAATACTGACACTGACTAATGGATAATACTAACACTAACTAATGGATAATACTGACACTGACTAATGGATAATACTAACACTGACTAAGGATAATACTGACACTGACTAATGGATAATACTAACACTGACTAAGGATAATACTGACACTGACTAAGGATAATACTGACACTGACTAATGGATAATACTGACACTGACTAATGGATAATACTAATACTGACTAATGGATAATACTGACACTAAGGATAATACTGACACTGACTAAGGATAATACTGACACTGACTAAGGATAATACTGACACTGACTAATGGATAATACTGACACTGACTAAGGATAATACTGACACTGACTAATGGATAATACTAACACTGACTTATGGATAATACTAACACTGACTAATGGACAATACTGACACTGACTAATGGATAATACTGACACTGACTAATGGATAATACTGACACTGACTAAGGATAATACTGACACTGACTAAGGATAATACTGACACTGACTAATGGATAATACTGACACTGACTAAGGATAATACTGACACTGACTAATGGATAATACGGTACTCTTTACCTAGAAGGGCGCCCGTCGCGGGCATCGCGGGTACATTAATGTATGGCCGCGACGCGACCGACGCGATGCCCGCGATTTCCCATTGAAACCAATGTTAAACATGAAAATCGTGTCGGTCGCGTCGCGGCCGGCCATAAATGTACCCGCGATGCCCGCGACGCGATGCTCCCGATTTCCCATAGGAATCAATGTTAAAAGGCGCGATGGACCCGATTTTACTGTTAAATGCCTCAATCCACCCGATTTGGCCATAGGAATCAATGTTAAATGGGCCACAGAGCCCATTAACCCTTAAATGTCCCCCCAAATTTTTAACGCCACCCCACGATCCACGCCAACCCGAAGCGTGGCGAGCGCAGCGAGCCCGCGAGGGGCGGCGGTACGCGTCCTCCGACCTTTTCATGCCCTACTATCCACTAGGGCGTGGTGTGAGAATATAATAGTGTGGCGAGCGCACCGAGCCCCGCGAGGGGACGCGGATACCTTCACAGTTATGCGCGTCCCCTCGCGGGCTTCACAGGTGTCCGTGGCGACGCGGACACCTGTGAAGCCCGCGAGGGGACGCGTCTACCTGTGAAGGTATCCGCGTCCCCTCGCGGGGCTCGCTGCGCTCGCCACGCTTCGGGCTCGGTGGCTCGCTGCGCTCGCCACACTATTATATTCTCACACCACGCCCTAGTGGATAGTAGGGCATGAAAAGGTCGGAGGACGCGTACCGCCGCCCCTCGCGGGCTCGCTGCGCTCGCCACGCTTCGGGTTGGCGTGGATCGTGGGGTGGCGTTAAAAATTTGGGGGGACATTTAAGGGTTAATTTGGCCTTTTTGGCCCCAAATCGGGTCCATTGAGGCATTTAACAGTAAAATCGCGGTCAATCTGCCGTTTTAACATTGTTCCCTATGGGAAAATCGCGGTGATCGCGGTCATCGCGGGCATCGCGGTCATCCCGATTTACCCGTGATGCCCGCGATTACCGCGATCACCGCGATTTTTACCCACGACGACCGTGATTTCAATCGCTGGCGCCGTTCTAGGTAAAGAGTACCGATAATACTAACACTGACTAATGGATAATACTAACACTGACTAATGGACAATACTGACACTGACTAATGGATAATACTGACACTGACTAATGGATAATACTGATACTGACTAATGGATAATACTGACACTGACTAATGGATAATACCGACACTGACTAATGGATAATACTAACACTGACTAATGGATGTATTATCTACAGGGCGGAAGATGTAAGAGGTGCAGTGAGATTACATGGGGGGGGTCAGAGCTATGGTCCCTACACACGGAGCGATGTGATCTAGTGAGATTGCTTAGAAAATGCCCTGAAATCTCCCCGTGTGTAGGGACCATTACTTTTGGCTCTGCCTTATATTTTTGGATGTATCCTTTGACATGTGACAATTGCTTCACCTAGGGATGGTCATCATGTGCTCATCATTGATATTTATCATCAATGGCAAAACTATAAGTGTGCATAAATGGTTTCACCTGCCAATGGGCATCCCTATGCTTTCAATGATTGGCCCGTGGGCCTGGGGGTGGGACTTTACAGATGTCAGGGTGGAGCTATGCGTCATGTCACAGCACTCGTGGGGGGGGGGGATAATACATCTTATGCTTCTATACTATTGACAACAGGTTCTCCCATATCGATTGGCAAAAGCATTTGACATCGGACATAGACCATCGATTATTTTTTAATTATCAATGGTCGATGGCCATCTCTACTTACTTCTGGCTATTCCTTATGATTTGTTTAATCTGGCTTTTACAAATTTCAACAGATCATTCCCATCAGCCACTAGGGCAGGACGATCAAAGAGCTGATGGAACTCTGACGGCCAAGAAATCTGAATGTGTCAGCGGCATCATCACCGATAACAACAATCCCTCCAGGTAATATGTATGTCACTGTCTCCTGGCATTTCCCTGAAGACCATCTATCACCAGGGAGGTTTGTACAGATCAGGATTATCAATATGCTAAATAAAGTTCCAACCAGATCCAGCAGGGGGCAGGCTGTACATGCATTATTAGTCACGTTAGATCATTGCTTTGGTTCTTTGTTAGTTGTCAGGCAAAATAAATGTACCGATAGGGGCTCATTTATCTTCTACCAGCCAATCGGAAACAAGATGTAGCCAAGCTGTAGGAAGTAAATTTTCCCACAATACCACTGTAATTCATGTCCACCAAGAGAGAGACCAGTAATCAAGGCCTGATTATCGAATAGACTGATTAGGGTGCAGCCTGGGCGCTGGTCCCTGGGGGGGGGGGGGGGGCAGCTCCAGTCCAATAGCTTGAGCTGGGATGGGAGCGCTTGCTGGTGCGGGAGATGAGGCCTCATGAGACCTCCCCGGTAACTATGGGAGCAGCGGTGCCTGCTGGGATTGCAGGTGTCACCGTGACACCAGCAAGAGGAGTTCCTGTGAGAGCCGTGACTGGCTCCCCTGCTGAGGATGTAAGAGGTGCAGGGAGATTACATCGGGGGGGGGGTTCTAGCTCAGAGCAGGTAACTGTGCACCTGGGTAATTCTGGGCTGCACTGCAACCCTAACTGCATCAGCAGAGGACAAGTACAGGGCACATAACCCTAGCTGCATCAGCAGAGGACATGTACATGGCACATAACCATAGCTGCATCAGCAGAGGACAAGTACATGGCACATAACCATAGCTGCATCAGCAGAGGACAAGTACAGCACACATAACCCTAGCTGCATCAGCAGAAGACAAGTACAGGGCACATAACCATATCTGCATCAGCAGAGGACAAGTACATGGCACATAACCATAGCTGCATCAGCAGAGGACAAGTACATGGCACATAACCATAGCTGCATCAGCAGAGGACAAATACGGCGCACATACCCGTAGCTGCATCAGCAGAGGACAAGTACAGGGCACATAACCATAGCTGCATCAGCAGAGGACAAGTACATGGCACATAACCATAGCTGCATCAGCAGAGGACAAGTACAGCGCACATAACCCTAGCTGTGTCAGCAGAAGACAAGTACAGGGCACATAACCCTAGCTGCATCAGCAGAGGGCAAGTACAGGGCACATAACCCTAGCTGTGTCAGCAGAGGACAAGTACAGCGCACATAACCCTAGCTGCGTCAGTAGAGCACAAGTACAGGGCACATAACCCTAGTTGCGTCAGCAGAAGACAAGTACAGGGCACATAACCCTAGCTGCGTCAGCAGAGGACAAGTACATGACACATAACCATAGCTGCCTCAGCAGAGCACAAGCACAGGGCACATAACCCTAGTTGCGTCAGCAGAAGACAAGTACAGGGCACATAACCATAGCTGCCTCAGCAGAGCACAAGTACAGGGCACATAACCCTAGTTGCGTCAGAAGAGGACAAATACAGGGCACATAACCATAGCTGCATCAGCAGAGGACAAGTACAGGGCACATAACCCAAGCTGCATCAGCAGAGGACAAGTACAGGGCACATAACCATAGCTGCATCAGCAGAGGACAAGTACAGGGCACATAACCCTAGCTGCATCAGCCGAGGACAAGTACAGGGCACATAACCCAAGCTGCATCAGCAGAGGACAAGTACAGGGCACATAACCCTAGCTGCATCAGCCGAGGACAAGTACAGGGCACATAACCCCAGCTGCATCAGCAGAGGACAAGTACAGGGCACATAGCCATAGCTGCATCAGCAGAGGACAAGTACAGGGCACATAACCCCAGCTGCATCAGCAGAGGACAAGTACAGGGCACATAGCCATAGCTGCATCAGCAGAGGACAAGTACAGGGCACATAACCCTAGTTGCGTCAGCAGAAGACAAGTACAGGGCACATAACCCTAGCTGCGTCAGCAGAGGACAAGTACAGGGCACATAACCATAGCTGCCTCAGCAGAGCACAAGTACAGGGCACATAACCCTAGTTGCGTCAGCAGAAGACAAGTACAGGGCACATAACCATAGCTGCCTCAGCAGAGCACAAGTACAGGGCACATAACCATAGCTGCATCAGCAGAGGACAAGTACAGGGCACATAACCCAAGCTGCATCAGCAGAGGACAAGTACAGGGCACATAACCCCAGCTGCATCAGCAGAGGACAAGTACAGGACACATAACCCTAGCTGCGTCAGCAGAGGACAAGTACAGGGCACATAACCCTAGCTGCATCAGCAGAGGACAAGTACAGGGCACATAACCCAAGCTGCATCAGCAGAGGACAAGTACAGGGCACGTAACCATAGCTGCATCAGCAGAGGACAAGTACAGGGCACATAACCCTAGCTGCGTCAGCAGAGGACAAGTACAGGGCACATAACCCAAGCTGCATCAGCAGAGGACAAGTACAGGGCACATAACCCTAGCTGCATCAGCCGAGGACAAGTACAGGGCACATAACCCAAGCTGCATCAGCCGAGTCCAAGTACAGGGCACATAACCCCAGCTGCATCAGCAGAGGACAAGTACAGGGCACATAGCCATAACTGCATCAGCAGAGGACAAGTACATGACACATAACCCCAGCTGCATCAGCAGAGGACAAGTACAGGGCACATAACCCCAGCTGCCTCAGCAACCGGCACTGACATAAGTTTCAGCGTGGCATAAACCACAGGATTTTATGCCATCAAAATGGTGTAGGTGACAAGGGAAAGCACATGAGGAGAGAGGGCCCTGCTCCTGAGAGCTTACGTTCTACATACAGGTCCATACAGGTCCATGAGCATATTCAGTAAAGCCCGTTTTTCACTTAAAATGATCAGAACATCAGGGCCCTAATACCTGTAATATTAATATATGCACTTTTTTCTTAGCGAGAAGATCCGGAAAGCGGCCGCCATCTCTCTGACCATTGAGGATGAGATGCAGAAATCTGACGTTCGAGTGATAACTGTTGCGCAGAAGAGAGATGCAGCAGGTGTCGGGGTAATAATGTATTCCAACGTCTAATGCTTTCACACATGGATAAACGCTGAATGGGAAATGTGACTATTTTGTGGCATACAAGGTGCGTTCAGCTAAGTCGGTGGCTTGGGAAGCTGCTCTCATTCTGTCTGGTCCCCCAATTTTGCCACAGTTGTCCGTCACCTGCAGTGGTTGTACAATGCAAGACGCCTTTGTTTTGCATCGATGCTTCTCTATCGTCCACCCAGCAATGTGCAAGGTGCGACCTCCGCTCTCCCGAGACGCCATAGAATGTGGAAAGTTAGCTACGGAGTGTCTATGAACTGAGGCTAAAGCAATGTCAGATTATATTGTGGGTGCTTGCAGTGCCAGAGTGACAGTAGGTTCACTGGGAGTGCAGGGGTGCATCCAGAAGAAACTACATTTGCCCCCCTCCCCTGGATCCGCCACTGTGGGTGTGTCCTCTCCAGAGCCTGGCAGTGCCTCCCCCGCAGCAGCACTCCCCCAATGGCCTGTGTTGCGCTTTTCAGGACAAAGTTAGGACAGTCTCTCTGACTCTGACCAAGGACAACCAGGATCAAACATGAGGCAAACTGACCTTGTGGCGAGAGTAGTTTATTCCATTGACCCTTTGAAGTTGCTATTACTGTTTATTGCAGAGTATTTGACCTATGAGGTGTGCTGTGTGTGTAACCCTAGCGGGGGTGAGCTGATCACTGTGTGCTTTAATGACAATGTAAATAAGAAATACTGTACATTCCTGCTTTCGGGTGGAGTTCATGGTGTTGAAATAAGAAATAAAGTATATTTACCTTATATAATATATGAGTGGTTCCACCCTGGTCCTGATGTCTGTAGGTCACACAGTGCTCTGCCCCCTACACGGAACGCTAAGCCCTGTATCTGCCACTGAGTATCCACCCTGGTCCTGATGTCTGTAGGTCACACAGTGCTCTGCCCCCTACACGGAACGCTAAGCCCTGTATCTGCCACTGAGTATCCACCCTGGTCCTGATGTCTGTAGGTCACACAGTGCTCTGCCCCCTACACGGAACGCTCAGCCTTGTATCTGCCACTGAGTATCCACCCTGGTCCTGATGTCTGTTGGTAACATAGTGCTCTGCCCCTACACTGAACACTCAGCCTTGTATCTGCCACTGAGTATCCACCCTGGTCCTGATGTCTGTTGGTAACATAGTGCTCTGCCCCTACACTGAACACTCAGCCTTGTATCTGCCACTGAGTATCCACCCTGGTCCTGATGTCTGTTGGTAACATAGTGCTCTGCCCCCTACACTGCGAGGGGCGGCTGTATAACGCGCATAACTTCACAGGTATACGCGTCCCCTCGCGGGGCATGCTGCGCTCGCCACGCTTCGGGCTCGGTGGCTCGCTGCGCTCGCCACACTATATAAGATCAACTCCACGCCGATGTGGATAGTGGGGGTATGAAAAGGTCGTAGGACGCTTACCACTGCCCCGCGCGGGCTCGCTGCGCTCGCCACGCTTCGGGTTCACGTTCATACTGGGGGGTGGCGTGGGGGTGCATTTAACATTGTAAGCACCCATTAGGGTGCTTAAAAGCACCCATTAGGGTGCTTATACAATTTAACATCGTATAGGGGGCTTACATCGCATCGAATCGCAATGCATCGGGTGTATGGCATGCGATGCGATGAAAAATCGTGCGACTTAAAATCGGGGGCGCCGTGATAATACACAAGTACCTTTTGCTTAATTAAGCAAAATTTTATAGAAATCTAATAGAAAAATGTCAGGAAAGACTATCCAGATCCAGACACAGTTAGAATAGAGGTCAAATCAGTGGCGTAACTACTGTAAGGCAGCCCCAGCAGCCACTTGATGGAGCAAGCAGCAGCAGGGTCTGTGTGGGCGCCGGCACCCGCTCGACGCACTGATGTGCTGCTGCCTGCCGCTGCCCACTGACTGAGCACCGGAGGCGAGTCAGCCGCAGCGCGGGTGCGGTTATGGCAGAGATGTCAAATCCCCCCACTGATTCAATTGACTGTACACAGAGCCGGCTAGTGGCTACTGCGTACAGGATGGGCGGGCGGATGGGTGTGCTAGGGCGGCCTGGGATGCATCGGAGCCAAGGGAAGCAACAGCGTATGCTGGTCTCTCTTCCTCTCTCCTGCTTCAGCTTCTCCGTTATGCGTGTGATGTTTTCACGTCACACGCTGGGGAAACACGACGGAGAGGAGCCTGGAGGGGGGGCGCCGGAGAGGAGCCTGGAGGGGGGGCGCCACAAACTTTTTGGCAGGGGGGAGCAAAATTTATAGTTACGCCACTGGGTCAAATAGAAAGTAAATCTCACTGTGTGACCATAACCCAGAACTATACTCAGACCCAGATCTAATAGTGGTCTAATAGAAAATAAATCTCACCGTGTTTATGCACCATTTGTCTATAGCTGTGTACACATGCTTCCATATTTCCCTGTTTTCGATTCGATTTTGCTTATAGAAGTCGAATCCACATCGAATGGTTTTTAGGACACTTTCGATCTGCATTCGATTCAATGGCGCGCTCCCATTTTCTCAAAATCGAAAAGAAAAATAGACTGCTCAGCCAAGGAAATATCGAATTCAATCCAGTAAATCGAATGTGTACAATGTACCATGAATGTAAATCGAATTCGATATCGATATCTAATGCAAAAATACAGATCTAATGCCAAATTGAATGGGAAGATCTAATGCCAGATCTAATAGAACATCAAATCTAATATAGAATCTAAAGCAAAACGAAGTGTGTGTACATAGCTTATATCGAATAGACTGTGCAGGCAAGACTATATAGTACAGATCTAGTACAGATCTAGTACAGATCTAGTACAGATCTATATAGTCAAAATCAAATGCGTTTTGCTTGCCATGCAATTCGATCCTGATCGATCCAATAAGGATCGATCCAGCAAGGCAATCGCACCATATGTACACCCCTATAGGGTCCAATTTCGCAAAAGTATTAAATCTATAAGTAAGATGATTGCAATATCAAATATAATTATTGTATTATATATTGTCAATACAATGTTGGGAATGATAAAGAAATAGCTCTTGAATAACTTATATTTCCATATATATCATTCATAAAGTAACAAACGACTATTGTATTTTGCAGAGAATAAGGGACACCCAACCGGTGATTGACAGCAACCACCACAATAAGTTTGTTGTCTTTCGCCCACCGATTGACTTACAGAGGAAGCTCCCCACAGATTCAGACTCAGCAGGTGACACACGGCGTCAAAGGGGACAAGACTCAATGTGCAAAAACATCACTGATTACATCAAGCATACAATAAAAACTCATCCCACATTACGTCCTGCAACCAGGAACAACAAACCCAATAACGTTTTATTGTCAGACAATGAGAAAGTCGTGATTCACTTCTTATCAGCAGACGGAACAAAGCAGAAGGTGAACTTTACCACAGAGGGGAACGTCTCCAACGGGGAACAAGTTAAAAGTCAGGGTGATGGGAAATATTGCTTGCAGGAAGTGCAACCAACATTGAGGGCAATTCCTACCGGGGAGACGAAGAATGTATCTGGTCATGTTGGGCCAATTATCATAAATGGAATGAATCCTAAGAAAGCAGCAGACCATAAGCAAACGACTCATCCAAGGTCACACCATGCCTCACGGTCATTTGGTCCAAGTAGCCCGACAGCGCAGAGTTCCCAGAGTCTGAGGCTGAATAGTGGGGGTGAAATACGAAAATGGAGCTATATATCCATCTCAAAACCATTGTCGTCGCCTGACCGCCCGCGCAGTTCTGTACAGAGTTATAATTCGGCCTCAATAACGAGTGATATCATGGAGGACCAGGTGAGGCCAGCCTCTGGAATGGACAGTTGTCCTGGGCCTCTAAGTACAAGGCCTTTGGCGCTTGAAAGCAGAGAAGGGAGGCCGGGGCCTGTGCCAGGGGAAATAAGCGCACCCAGAGCAGATTTCAGGGGTCAGACAACAATGGGATCTACTGCAGAAGAAACAGAAAAGGGAGTCGGTGAGATCCTTGTAGTGTCAGATGGAGGCAGGAGTCCATCCGGTAGAGCGGTGGAGCTGTCAACCGCGGAAAGCCCCAAGAATGGTTTTGGTGAACGAGAAAGAAAATACTCTCCCACCCCAGCGCATCTCACTGCAATCCCGGTTATAAGTATCCCGACAGCACCAATAGACATATCAGAATAAGCCCCACCGGTATCATCCAGAGGTGTAGCCGATACCAGCAGCCAATCGTCTGCATCAATTATTTTAATCAATTTGACGTATCTTTTCAGTAATATACATGAGTGTCTTTATACAGGTGTATAATCTATTTGTGTGTGTGTGTATATACATTGACTTTACCCCGGCACTCCAGGTCCCTTCTAACAAAACTTGCTTGGGTGCCTTCCTTATGGGAGAGAACTCTGATATGCTGTATAGTAATGTAGACGAGGCGACACGCCACAAGACCTTTCAAACCAAACTTTAGTGATCAAAAGTGCGACATCAACGTTTCTGGGTCAGAACCCCGTCATCAGGATCCTGTATCCAGTGTATATATATATATATATATATATATATATATATATATATATATATATAGTAACTCGGTCGCCATCGACTCAGGACACAGCAGACAGTATTCAGTGTCTGTGCAAGTAGTAGTAGTAGTACGTTTATTTATAAGGCGCCGCAAAGTGTCCGCAGCGCCGTACATAGCAAACAAAAAACAAATGACAAGGTAACGTACAGGGTGTGTTGAAAAATACAGTATAAATAGGGGTATAGCTGGTAGAAATAAAATCAGCATCAGTTCAGAAGTAGGTGTCAAAATTGTCGAGGAGACTGAAGATGAAGCAGAGGAAGAGAAGAACAGGAAAGGAGGACAGGTGAGGTAAAGAGGTAGGGTGAGTACGTGAGGAAGGAGGACCCTACTCATAAGAGTTAACATACTAAAAATAGGTGGGTGGACGAACGAAAAACAACAGGATAAGTAGGAACGGAGGCAGGATAGGAGGATCAAAAGAGGTTAGGAGGAGGGATAGGTTAGTCGAAAAAAGTGGGTTTTGAGGGAGCGCTTGAAGGAGGTAAGGGAATCAGAAAGCCTGATGGGTGGCGGGAGGTTGTTCCAGTGCAGGGGGGCAGCGCGAGAGAAGTCTTGGACACGGGAGTGGGAGGAGGTGATTAGGTGAGAGGTCAGTCGGCGGTCAGCGATGGAGCGAAGAGGACAAGAAGGAGTGTGGATAGAGATCAGTGAAGAGAGGTAAGGAGCGGTGGAGGAGGAGAGAGCCTTGTAGGTGGTGGTGAGGAGTTTAAAGAGAACTCGGAAAGGAATGGGGAGCCAGTGAAGAGATAGACAGAGGGGGGAGGCGGCGGGAGAGGAAGATGAGCCTAGCAGCAGCGTTAAGAATGGTTTGGAGAGGTGCGAGGCGGGTGAGAGGTAGCCCAGAGAGAAGGATGTTGCAGTAGTCAAGGCGGGAGATGACAAGAGAGTGAATGAGAATTTTGGTCGCGTCAGTGGAGAGGAATGGTCTGATGCGTGAGATGTTGCGTAGGTGAAAGCGGCAAGACTGTGAGAGAGCACGAATGTGGGGGGTGAAAGAGAGGGAGGCGTCAATGATGACACCGAGGCAGCGCGTTTGGTCGGTGGAGGTGATCTCGGTTTCACCAATGCTGATGGAGATAGTGGGAGAAGAGGGGATGTTCGGGGGATGGAAGATTAGAAGTTCAGTTTTAGCCATTAGTTTCAGGAAGCGTTGGGTCATCCAGGCTGAGATGGCCGTGAGGCATTCTGAGACCTTGGACAGGAGTGATGGGGATAGGTCAGGGGAGGAGAGATAGATTAGGGTATCATCAGCATAAAGGTGGTAATGAAAACCATAGAAGTTGATGAGGGTGCCCAGAGAGGTGGTGTAGAGGGAGAAGAGGAGAGGGCCAAGGACTGACCCTTGGGGAACACCGACTGGCTGCGGGGTAGTACAAGTATTTAATGCAGTGGTTCCCAAACTTTTTTGAATCACGGCACCCTAGAGCATCAAAATCTTTTCAAGGCACCCCTAGGCCAAATGCTTCTTATTGAGAAATTCAGGAAAAAATAAATAAATTAAGTGCATTGTGTTTATATGTCACAGTTATGTGGTGAGGGACAGGATTTGCTTCTGTTTGTCCACATATATTATGATTGGCAGCCACCAGCACTGGTTTTGCCTGGTACATTGACGATAAATAATATGAATTGATCTTGGTCCACCAACCCAAGGCACCCAAGGCACCCCTGCAAGTGTCCTGAGGCACCCAAGGGTGCCTAGGCACACAGTTTGGGAACCACTGATTTAATGGCATAAATGCGACAGCAAACAAACGTCATAGCAAATAAAAGAAATGAATTTGCGCTGCGTCCAAGTCCCTGGGGCCACAGAACTTGGGGCCTACAAACGAGCTACTATTTGGCATCAGTGCCCCGAGCAGCAAACTGAGCAGGGTTTAAAATCCTGTTAGTGCAATCAAACCAATTGTGAGCTGTGAGCCCCCTGGTGTGCCAACCTGGCTGCCCTCTCTGCCAGGAAGTGGGCTACTGTAGTTTATTACTACATACCCTGTCTGTACCACTGCCCTATGCGGCGCTGCAGGACTATGTGGCAGTTTGCCACATGTCCTCTGCTCACACCTCCGTCGCTCCCTGCCGCCGATATCGCCGTGTATACACTTTGCATAGTGTGTGCCCAACTTTTCACCGACCCTGAGTATGAGTTGAATGTGATAGAATGCCATGTGCACCACGAGACTGGGGGCAAGAATTTGCATCATTGGTCAATGCCACATTTTGCCTGAGGCCACTGCATGCTCAGTTTCCCCTGTAACAAGGCGTCTGTGCCATGTTCCTGGTGATAGTGACTTCTCCACTGTACATGTGAAAATCTCCAGGAAAATGGCTGCCACACCATGTGTTCAAGGATTTCTGCAGCCTCGATAGGAGAGGGGACTTTAAATTTACGGGTACAAATGTGATAACCCCAGGTGTAGGTTGGTTGTGTTCTCTTACCGGTGTTGCCGTTTGGATGGTGCAGCTTCTTCTTCTTGGGGAATAATTGATGATGGGAAACCAAGTATTGCTCAAAAAGGGTTAACACTTTATTTGCGCCTTCAAAAAAACAGTAAATATCACACAATGACAGTTGAATAATGTACCACGTCCGCTATCTAACTACGATCACAGGGACCGCTGCGCCCCCTTTTATCCAAACACGAGTTAAACAAATAATCAATGCCGTTCACTTCTTGCTACTGTTAACTGCACTACTGCCAAGGAGGTCCTCTCATTGGAATATAACCTTGGGCATCACATTCACATAAATCAAAACAACACAGATAATTATTATTGCATAGACAAAGATAACCAGAGAAATGTCACTGCATGCATAGGAATAAACAGAGAATTATTATTGCTCAATAATACATATTTTATAGTGCACTGGTTGTACCTGGAGTGATATCACTGTCAGTCATTAACCCAAATTGTCCTTTCCTTTGTGTATCAAAATAGATCCCTAGAGAGGGTAATTCAACTGTGCCAATGGGGCGTAGACAGACCACAGCGTCTCTAGAGATAAGTTCTCTTCCTCCTAAATGGGCATTTGTAATCCACAGGGTCACAATGGTCCGGTTTATTAAACTGGTCACAGGTTACTTTCCCGTCTCCCTTTAGGGTTCGCCAAGCACACGGCGTCACTGTCTATGGATATAATTTTCCAGAAGGAGGTGGGCACATAGGAGCCCGCTTGAAGGGTGCTCGGTCTCCATCCCGCTTGGGGCTAGCTCTGCTGGGCGGTGGGCTATTATCTAGGAGGGGAATATGCTGCCTCACAGAACTCACAGCCTGCCCTCTCCCTGGTCTCAGGCACTTTACAGTCCCAGCTGCTGTCCCGTCTCCTCTGACACAGCAGCTTTCTCTCTCTCTCGCACCCACTTTGATCAGCTTAGCACTTCAGCCAATGCTTCAGATCCCTAAGTGATGCGCCAAAGCTGCTGGCGTCACTCACTCCTGCTCTCCCCGGCTTCAGGTACCAGCCATCACACACACGCCGCTCCGCGACTTCTACTGCCCTCCCCAAGCTCTCCACTTCTCTCTCTCTTCCCTTCCCGGGCTCTTCCTGACCTCCCACCTCCCAAACTTTATTGAACATGGGCAAACGTCCAAAGTGTAAAAGCCTGGGGCAGTCCATTCCTCCGTGCTGGAGGGGGAATTTGTTTTAAATTAAACATTTTAATATATCTGCATATCACACAAAGGGTTTATTCTAGTTCATTCTTTCTGTCAAAATCCTTCTTAGATGGACACAGCCATGTGCACTGCAGGGGGGCAGATGTAACATGTGCAGAGAGAATTAGATTTGGGTGAGTTATTTTGTTTCTGTGCGGCGAAAATACTGACTGCTTTATTTTACACTGCAATATAGATCTCACTTTGAAGAAAAACCCCACCCAAATCTAATTCTCTCTGCACAAGTTACATCTGCCCCACCCGCAGTGCACATGGTTTTGTCCATCTAAAGCCCAGTACACACACATCGATTTGCTTTTGATTTGATGTTAGATTCGATTTTCTATTAGATCTGGCATTAGATCTTTCCATTCGATTTGGCATTAGATCTCTACTTTTGCATTAGATATCGAATTCGATATAGAATTTGATATACATTCATGGTACATTGTACACATTCGATTTACTAGATCCCTTTCGAGATTTCCTTGGCTGCATAGAGGATTTTTTTGTTCGATTTGGCGAAAACGGGAGCGCGAATCGAATTTAGATCGAAAGGAACAACAAACCGAAACGATTTCTTACAGGATTCGATCTGATTTTGCTCCTATAAGCAAAATCAAATCGAAAATGGCCAAAAATCCAAACGTGTGTACGGCCCATTAGAAGGATTTTGTCAGAAAGAATGAACTAGAATAACCCCCAAAGTGTTTGGTGACGGGTCCCCTGGACCCAGAGGCCTGTGTGCACTGAGTATCCTGCATCAATGATAGTGGATACCGGTGGTTTAATATACATTTTGAGTGTGTTATGGGTAGCATTGCTGCCTCAGAGTGCTGAGGTAATGCGGGCAATTTACTAAGAATACGAATACAATTTTTCGTATTCTTAATACATATGTATACGATGCATACGGCTGTTTTAGCCGTATGCAAATTCGTAAATCCTGAAAATACGTATACGCCTAAAAATTCGTATTTTACTATACAAATACAAATTTTTGAGACGTAATTGCCTTAGTAAATTTCCCGTATTATGTTCAGTTCCCACCATGGTGCATATGTGAATGTCAACAAATCATACCAAACACCAATATTGCTGCCAGTGCACAGATTAGTAACGACCTAACCTTTAAAAGAGTGTATTTCCCAGTTCTCTACAGGCGCTTTCATGCAGAAGTCCCAGTAAATTGGGGTTGGGATCCAGGGGCGTAACTATAGCACTGCAGCCCCCACGGTTGCGGGGGGGGGGCGCTGTGCATGTGGGGGCGCCGGGGGCTGTGGTGCTATAGTAATGCCCCCGCCCCCATCCCCCGCAGGCTTACCTGTCTGCGTGTCCCGGCTCCCCTCCTGGCTTCAATCCTATTGAGACGGACCACAATAAAATGGCCACCCCATAAAGCAGACAGTTCTCTGAAACTGTCTGCGGTATGGGGACGGCCATTTTATTGTGGTCCATCTGCATAGAATTATTAATTGAAGCCAGGAGGGGAGCCGGGACGCGCAGTCAGGTAAGCCTGCGGCGATGGGGGGGGGGGGGGGGGTGGAGCCGGCGGGTAGGGGGGGAATAATTGGTCTACGGCATGATGGTCGACAGTCATTAGGTCGACATGGGTCTAGGTCGACATGGGAAAAGGTTGACATGGTTATAGGTCGAAAGGTCATTAGTTCGACAGGTCATTAGTTCGACACTCAAAAGGTCGACATGGGGTTGTCCACTGTTTTTTTTTACCTGAATGTCAGCACAGTTGACATGGACACAGTTTAAAGTGCACCGCATCCCCTCGCATCGCTCACTGCGCTTGCAATGCGTCAGGCAAGGTGCGGCATAGTGGCCCTAGTGGATGGTAGGGCATGAAATACTGCCGGTTGGCACATGTCGGCTCAAAAAACAGTGAAAAACCCCATGTCGACCTTTTGACTGTCAACCTAGACATTGTCGAACTAATGGCCGCATTCCGTAAATTGCACGAGCCAACATTTGTATAGCCATAAAACCAAATCCTTTTAGGGTGTTGTTCTTTCGTAATGTTGTAATACTGCAACTGATGACCGTTGTATTACCCAATATAATTCCTCTTCTTTCTGGTTAATCCTCCTGTATGTGCAGGTAGTGATGCTGTTTGGTGACAAGTGAGACTGTAATAGAACATTAGGAGTAATTCACTTTAACAGCACGTCATAAAGAAATACATACAGTATGTGCCATGATTTAATATGTTGCTTTTATTGGATATAATAGTCATAAAAGTTATCAATTAAATAGTGTTTTTCCTGAGTCTGTTTTTGTTATACTCGCAGCCTAGCAAACAGATCAGCGCAGCCCCCCCCCCCCCCTTGCATGCAGCCGAATGGATTATAAATTAAGCATTATCATAATATACCCGTCATTAGGCCGCTGAGAGCAGCTGACAGATTCATTCTGCATTGTGGGGGTTATTCTAGTTCACTCGGAAACGCACAAACACTCTAATGGACAAAACTATGGGCCTTTCTGACAAAATCCTTCCTAGATGGACAGAACCATGTGCACTGCAGGTGGGGCAGATGTAAAATGTGCAGAGAGAATTAGATTGGGTGTTTTATTGTTTCTGTGCAGGGTAACTACTGGCTGCTTTATTTTTACACGGCAAAATAGATATTAGTTTGAGGTACAAATCCCGCCCACATCTATTTCTCTCTGCACATGTTACATCGGCCCCACCTGCAGTGCATATGGTTTTGTCCATTAGAGAGTGATTGTGCCTTTCCGAGTGAACTAGAATAACCCCCTGTGTCAGTTCCTATACCCTATCTGCAATGTACTGCCCAGGTTACCTCTTACATTGTCTTGCAGATCACATCAGTCCTATTTACATTGGGCATTGAATTCTGGGTTATCTGGAGAGTGCAAGCTTTTGTCCTCTGTGGCTCAGAGACTTTCCCCGCGGTGTCCATTAGTAACTTGTGTCCGCATGTGTAAAGGTGTTTATTTAGACGGTTTACAAGACGAGGGAACGAGATTAGTGACACCGTCCGTCCGTCTGCCATTGATGAGTAGGTTATTCCTCGGTTCCTGTACAACGATTCTGGTCATGACAGATTTGCAGTGGTACCCCCAAACTAGGATGTCCTAAGGACTAGTCGGACCAAATTGCCCTTAAGTTCCCCTGGAGACTCACAATTTGGCACTTGATAAATCACATGGGAAGCAGCAGCAGAATTTTTAAAAATACTTTCAAAAGACTGGCCGGCCTCTGATTGGATTCTCTCAGCCAATCAGCGGCCGGCCAGTCTTATGAAAGTATTTTATTCCATTCTGCTGCCGCTTCCCAACCCACCGCTGCCCGTCTGGCCACTCACCACTGCACGGCACCCGCCTGCAGAGCCGGATTAACAATGGGCCTGATGGAGCTATAGCTCCAGGCCCACTCTCCAAATAGGCCCATTTTGTAGCTGAGGGTCAGGGCTTTCCAACGAGACCAGCCCCGCATCACTAGCCCAAAGGAAACTAGAGATACCGCCAGGCAAACCTGGAACGTTTTCCCCATAGGATAACATGGGACCTGCTAATTCCGACCTACACCCGGTTCCATCGGCTGCCAGTTCCCCCTCTGGCATCACAGAAACTCGAGGTTGATCTCAGTCAAACTCAAATCGCTGGGCCTTCAATCTGATACCTGGTCCATATGGGTTCATTGGTTCTAGAGATATTGCAGTTAAACCATTTTCTTTTTTCATTTCTGAAATGTCATTTCATGGCTGTTCATGTTGTTTGAGGACAGATGTCTCTGGAACCAAACGGCCCAGTTTCACGGGACCAAAATCATTTGAAGCCTACATGTAAATGGGTCAGTTGGTTCCGAAGATATAGCTGGTTGTTTAAAGGGGACGGGGGTGGTTTTCTCTCCCCCTCACACCAGAAAATGCAGGGACTAGGCTGGTGTAAAAGGGGCCAGTCCGAGAATGTCCCTGTATGATCCTGGGACCATATTCCCTGCATTTTCTGGTATGAAAGGGGTATTATTTCAAATAGCCGGGACATGCAGTGCTCTGAATACAGCCTGTTAATGGCTGTCATTTCTGCCCGGCGGTGACTGTCCCCCAGTTACAGAGAGCATGTATTCCCCCTTGGCAATGAGCATGTAATCCCACATGGCAACGAGCAAGGAATGACTTGGCAATGAGCATGGAACCCCTGGCAATGAACATGGAACCCCTGGCAATGAACATGTAGGTAAGCAACACTTATGTAGCATCATTTTTAATAGGCATTATGGTGTTTGGCATAAAACGTAATGGAGATTATGGTGTGAGGCTTAACATGTAATGGGCATTATGGTGTAAATTTTTAATGTGCGCCTTTGGTGCTCAATGCCCCTATTTATGAAGCATATTGTGCATTATTGCTGTTTGGTATAGTGCAGGCATGTCCAAACTATGGCCCTCCAGCTGTGAAACTACAAGTCCCATCATGCATTGCCACAGTTTTGCAATTAGGGAATGCTAAAACTATGCCAAGGCATGCTGGGACGTGTAGATTCACAACAGCTGGAGGGCCACTGTTTGGACATGCCTGGTATAGTGTGTATTTTGGCTCAATCCATGTGGCAAAATGTGAATTTTGCCTTAATCTGTGTGGCATAACGTGAATTTTGACTCAATCTGTGTGCCATAGTGTGCCACCCCTGTGCGTGCAGCAATCTGGGGACTACAGACCCCTGTGCGTACAGCAATCTGGCGACTACAGACCCCATGTGGACTACAGACTTCCGTGCGTACAGCAATCTGGGGACTGGACTACAGACCCCCGTGCGGACTACAGACCCCGTGTGTACAGCAATCTGGCGAGTACAGACCCCATGTGCGTACAGCAATCGGGACTACAGATCCCGGTGCGTACAGCAATCTGGGGACTACAGACCCCGTGCGTACAGCAATCTGGGGACTACAGACCCCGTGCGTACAGCAATCTGGGGACTACAGACCCCTGTGCGTACAGTAATCTGGGGACTACAGACCTCTGTGCGTACAGCAATCTGGGGACTACAGACCCCTGTGCGTACAGTAATCTGGGGACTACAGTCCTCTGTGCGTACAGCAATCTGGGGACTACAGACCCCTGTGCGTACAGCAATCTGGGGACTACAGACCCCGTGCGTACAGCAATCTGGGGACTACAGACCCCGTGCGTACAGCAATCTGGGGACTACAGACCCCTGTGCGTACAGTAATCTGGGGACTACAGACCCCTGTGCGTACAGCAATCTGGGGACTACAGACCCCTGTGCATACAGCAATCTGGGGACTACAGACCTTGTGCGTACAGCAATCTGGGGACTACAGAACCCTGCGCGTACAGCAATCTGGGGACTACAGACCCCCGTGCGGACTACAGACCCCCGTGCAGACTACAGACCCCTGTGCATACAGCAAACATGTAATGTTTGTAGTCGTGTAGATGGTAACACTACTAGGACCTTATTCAGCTCCATTCGCTTCCCTGCCCGTTTGCATGGGGGAGCTATGTTAGCGACTGGGAATGCGTATAAGCATTCGTGCGCATATGCAGCCACTTGTGAGTGGGCACATCAAACTGCTTATTCGCCGTCCCGTTCGCAACTAGCAGTGCGGGTGGGGGCCTGGGACAGCAGCGATGGGCTGCGTCCATGGGAATGCCCAGCTTTTCTTGGTTGTTCTCATGAAATCGCTGGGTGTTCCCATGGTAATTCGGTGATGATGCTGGTGCCGGGGGCCGCCCGTCTGCTTCCCGTACTGGAGCGGTGTTCGTTTAGGCAGTGTTTTAAACCCCACAAATTTTGCAGCTTTGCATGTGAACCTGAATAACCTGCCTAGTAAAGTGAGACGGTGATGCTACAGCAGCCAGACCGATCATCCTCAGCTGTTCTTCCAGAAACCCAGGATCCAGGCATTTGCTTTAGATAAGATATAGACGTCATTGTACTTCCATTAGGAATTATTCCCACCCTGCAGCCCCGTTAATGAATGAATGAATAACATTGCATTTGCAAACTATACAAAACGTCATCTCGTTACCTCGTTATGCATACAGACTAATTAACAAGTCTGACACCAGGAGGTTGCTGCCCATTATCACAAATTGAGTTGAAGCTAAATACTTCGTAGTGGATATCGCAGGTCACTGGTATCACTTTGGGCATATTATTAGTATCACATTCAATTATTTATAACTCTTTTTGTATAAAAGAAAAATATAATCTATTATATTCACTGGTGTCATTTATTACCTTCCTATTATAAACTAATTTTTAAGCTGCCCTATATACATGAATACTGACCCGTACACATTTATCGACCCGCGGCACAGCGAATATTGGCAGGTCATTGGCCACATAGCCAAAATTGTCCTGCATGTATAGCTGACGGGTTGGGGTCATTAAAAATGTACGGGAGCGTGCATCGTTAATGACATCCATCATACACACTAGAGGGGTTTTATTTTAAAGACATTTTTATGGGCAAACTGCAAAAACATGTGTTTTTCACATTTGTTTTGCCACAAATTCGACACAAGTCGACATGGACACCGAATCAGTGTACTGCGTCCCTCTCTGCAGTCGCCGCGCTATTATATTCTCCCTCCACGCCCTAGTGGATGGTAGTGTATTAAATCCTGCCTGTCGGCACAAGTCGGCTAAATAAAAAACATAAAAAAACTCATTTTTACTGTTTTGACTGTTGACTTTCCCATTGTCGACCTTTAGCAGTTGACCTAATGTATATTAACCTTTATAGTGTCGCCTTAGCAACCGTATCCATACAGTATATATACACTGTGACTGTGTGCTGCAGGATCAGTATATAGGTGTGTACAGTACGTGTGTTCTGTGTGCTGAGTGCTAGTAAGGAATGGCGTGGGTGGATATACAGCGTGAGGAGAGTAACGAGCAGGCAAACTAATACCCCGGGTTTTTTTTCACATGAATGCGCCCAAACCCGGGACTAGCGTATGTCTGAAAGGGTATACCCGGGATTTCACTCCCGGGTACTGAGCACCTGCAATTGACCAGGGTTTTTACTCCTGGGTAGAATACCTGGCTTATGTCTGAATGGTATTACCCGGGTTTTTTCCGTTTTAAACATATGATGTTGGTTTTTTTTTGCTGCCGAGGCGTCTTCTGATGAGGTCATCAGCTGCAGCCGAGGAAGACGCCTCAGGCACATGTGCAGAGGCGCTTGCAGAGGCAGTGGCTGCATGTTGCTCCTTTGCTCCCTTTGCAGCAACAGAGTGCAGAGCCCTGTGGGAAGTCAGGTGCTATGGCACATCATTGGAAGGAAGAGGAGGTCAGGGAGCTGTTACATGTCCGTGGAGAAGAGGAGATCAAATCTCAAATCACAGGCACTGTAAAGGATGCCATAGTGTGTGCAAATATTGCAAAGGTCCTTGCCCATTTTAATCATGAAACACTGAAATGCATGAAAAGCCTGTCTTATGTGTGAAAGGGGTATACCCGGGTTTTTCCCGGATCTGGGGTGTAGTGTGAAAGGGGGTCTGTTACTAAAATCCCGGGAGTGACCTGGTATTGAAATGAAAAATCATCGACCTAAACACTGTGGACCTGCAGATGGAGCAGCTGTCATTCAGTCGGGGTCTGGCGGTCAGATCGCGAACCACCGACCCCCTTCCGACGGAGCACCCCGCCGCCTCCCCGCACCCCCCCATCTAACCTGAAGCGGAAACGGGCAGGGTTTGCATCCCTGCCTCCCAAAAACTGTGTGTGAGACGCTTGCACGTCCCAGTCAGATGTAGCGCCTCTCCGCCCCAGCGATCGCCATTCTGGCGAGCCCCGGCGCTGGCTGACAGGTGCTCCATCTGTATCACCCAGACCCCCTTCATGTCTGCCCATTGTATGTGGTATGATATATGTTTTCTTTTTGCACCTTCCACATGGTCGGCATGGCAACGACATTTGTGCTACCAGGTTTACGGCAGCTATGGAATGGGTAACAACAGAGAACAATAGCTCGCAATCGTTAGACGTTCTAGACGATGGAAAAATATTTGGGGGTTAATCTAATTCAGGGGTGTCCAAACTTTTTGCGACGAGGGCCAGATTTGGTGAAGTGTAAATGTGTGGGGACCGACCATACAGCCTGACATTCTTTGAATCATTAATCACAGCAGAATGGTCCACCACTCTGCCCCCATTCACTCTGTCCCCCAGCCTGGCCCTTCACTATATGTTCCCCACTCTGCACCCATTCACTCTGTCCCCCAGCCTGCCCCTTCACTATATGTTCCCCACTCTGCACCCATTCACTCTGACCCCCAGCCTGCCTCCCTTTTCTTAATGTCCATCAGTGCCTTCATAATTCATTGTATGTCCCCGAACCTGACCCTCCTTCACTGTATGACTCCCATTCACTGTATGTCCCCCAGTGTGCCCCTGCTCCCCCTTCTCTGAATGGACATCACTGCCTCCATTCACTGTATGTCCCCCAGCCTGACCCTCCTTCACTGTATGTCCCCCACTCTGCCCCCTCCCTTCTCTGTATGTTTCCCAGCCCCTTGTGTGAGCCAGAGGAAGGAGAGGCAAAGCAGGCACTGCAAGGACAGGAGGTGCTTGGGCTCCCGCTGCTGCCCTCCTCCACTCTGCATGTTACGGGACCAAGCTTCACCCTTGCTGCCCCCCTCCCCAAACACTGCTGTCACTGTGATTGTGGAGTAGGGTGATATACAATTGCAGCAGCAGGGGTAGGACCCCAAACACATCTGACTGTGACGGCCGGCACCTCCTCACTGCAGCAGACAGCAAGGTAAAGGCGCGCTCGCCGGGGCCCCACCTTTAGTGTCCTGTGTTGTGCTTCCCACATCTGATGCTCTGCCCGCTTCCAGCTGGAGGCTGCGGGCCGCTTGAAATGACAGCACGGGCCGCAATTGGACCTGACTTTGGACATGCCTGACCTAATTCAATCAGTCCACCGCTTGTCCGCACGGGGGACCGATTGTTCGCGACTGCGCATACGCACAGGTTTTCATGTGCAGCCCGGGTGGGCGTGGAGGGGCGAGCCGGGGAATTTGTCTACGGGAATGCCCTGCATTTCATGGGTGTACCATGAGAATGCTGGGCGTTCCCATGGTAATTCCCTGATGACGCGGGTGTGGGGGCAGGCGGCGTCTGGGGGACTTGCAAGGCTTCGGTGGGTATACAGTGGGTATTTCAGTCAATCGCATCACTCCATGCCCCAATGGTGTTCACACTCCATATCACATGGACACACACTAGGGTTATTATTATTATTATGTCAAATGGAGCACATACAAACTCCACACCCAAAGTGACTTGGAGCCTGCAGCAGCCACAGCAGCAGATGAGAGGCCACAGGGAAGGTGGGTGAGACCGGCACAGCTGCCCTCCCCCTCAGCTCCCCAATCTCTCACTATATACAATAGGACAGGAGGAACAGGGTAACTACTAACTAGCTTTAAACACGGGGAGGGGCGTTGTACAGTGAATGCCCGCCCACCTCACGGCCTCTTCACAGTCACATCTACGCCCACTGACTTAATCGCCACGCCCACCACCGCCCTGTGTCGTGCGATTGGCTTGCTGCCCTCAGACACGCCCCCTCCCTAGGCATGGCGGAAGTAGGCAGACGTCAGCATGCTCGGGCTAGAGAAGCGGCCG
Organism: Crinia signifera; assembly: GCF_055691185.1. Lineage (NCBI taxonomy): Eukaryota > Metazoa > Chordata > Amphibia > Anura > Myobatrachidae > Crinia > Crinia signifera. Next base: position 167,827,880 of record NC_139224.1, on the reverse strand, counting down.
CCCCGCCGCGGCCCCCAGCACACAGGGATGAGGCGCTGGGGACGGAGGCCGAAGCGATGACCGTACTCGTCAAGCTGCTGTCGGCTGTCTTCTACGGCATCAGCTCCTTCCTAATCGTCGTGGTGAACAAGAGCGTCCTGAGCGGCCACAGGTACCGGGGACAGAGTCCATGGTGCGGGAGGGAGGAGGAGCGGAAGCCGGGGACAGAGTCCAGTGTGAGGAGGGGCGGGATGCCGGCCGGGGGATGTGTGTGATGCTGGCCGACTCCCCGGGGATGCGCTACACTGGGTCATTCATTCACTGCACAGCCATAGCCATAGCTACAGATCTCTTCGGGTTTCCCCTGAACTCTCCCAGGAATCTGATCTGACCCTGGGCTAATTGTCACTCTAGTCACCGCAGATACAGATGGTCAATGCTGTGATAGACCCCTGACCGCTGTACATCAGATGGATCTGGGGCTCAGCCGCACATCTGATCTGAGGAAGCTCCATATTTGGCTATTTTCTTAAGATCGGTCTGATCCATCTGAATCTGACGAAAACAGGCCAGATCTGACTAGTGGCTGGGGCCTTTACCCTGTATCTCCTGTTGCACCCACTGCCTGCACCCCTCTGCCTGCCTCCCCAGCTTGCACCCCTCTGCCTGCCTCCCAGCCTGCACCCCTCTGCCTGCCTCCCCAGCCTGCACCCCTCTGCCTGCACCCCTCTGCCTGCCTCCCCAGCCTGCACCCCTCTGCCTGCCTCCCCAGCCTGCACCCCTCTGCCTGCCTCCCCAGCCTGCACCCCTCTGCCTGCCTCCCCAGCCTGCACCCCTCTGCCTGCCTCCCCAGCCTGCACCCCTCTGCCTGCCTCCCCGCCTGCACCCCTCTGCCTGCCTCCCCGCCTGCACCCCTCTGCCTGCCTCCCTAGCCTGCACCCCTCTGCCTGCCTCCCCAGCCGGCACCCCTCTGCCTGCCTCCCCAGCCTGCACTCCTCTGCCTGCCTCCCCAGCCTGCACCCCTCTGCCTGCCTCCCCAGCCTGCACCCCTCTGCCTGCCTCCCCGCCTGCACCCCTCTGCCTGCCTCCCCGCCTGCACCCCTCTGCCTGCCTCCCTAGCCTGCACCCCTCTGCCTGCCTCCCCAGCCGGCACCCCTCTGCCTGCCTCCCCAGCCTGCACTCCTCTGCCTGCCTCCCCAGCCTGCACCCCTCTGCCTGCACCCCTCTGCCTGCACCCCTCTGCCTGCCTCCCCAGCCTGCACTCCCTGCCTTATAACACCCCTGATGTGTCAGTTATCCCATGGGGGAATCCCAGCATTACACCCATCACTCACTGATACGACAGCAAGATCCCTACAGTATACCCATCACTGCCCTGACGTGGCTTCCAGGATCCCTATAGTATACCCATCACTGCCCTGACGTGGCCCGCAGAATCCCTACAGTATACCCATTACTGCCCTGACGTAGCCCGCAGGATCCCTACAATATACCCATCCCTGCCCTGATGTGGCCTGCAGGATCCCTACAGTATACCCATCCTTGCCCTGATGCGCCCACAGTATACCCATCCCTGCCCTGATGCGGCCCGCAGGATCCCTACAGTATACCCATACCTTTCTTGATATTCCCTCAGGCTCCCCGCAGTATACCCATCACTGGCCTGACGTGCCCGCAGTATGCCCATCACTCCATGATCATATTGCATTAAGCTGCTATTATTGTGCTGCTATATTGATGCTGTGCTCACACATTATTAGCTGTAATGTAACCAGCTGCTGCTATTTATGTACTGATTAGGGGGGCACCCCCCATGGTGCCTCTGCTCCTGTCTGCCATGGGACAGCTGATGCATCTGATATACGGTCATCATGCATAGGCTGTGGTGTTCCTGTGACTTGTTGTGTCTCTCTGTACAGGGTGGTTGTACTCTGAGAGCCTGGGTGTTTGCACGCATAGGGCCCTATGTCTGGTGGGCACAAGGATTATCTCCACATTACAGCTTAAATATAAATATAAGTAGTGAGGACTCAATCAACATACAACTAGAGGCTTGAGGCCAATGATGGAGATGAGTATGCGGACAAAGATGGTCACTGAGTGTTGGAGTATAGGAGAGCTGTGAGTGACATGTGAAGAGAAGAGGGCTTTGACAACAGGAGGGAAGAGGGCCCTGCTCGGAGGAGCTTACAATCTAGTAGGAAGGGGAGACAGACAGATTACAAGAGGTGCAAGCGAGGGGGTGGTGGTTAGATACAGGATGTAAACAGGCAAGGGGTCGGAGAACCAGCTGGTTTATGCAGTGGAAGGGTACGCTTTGATGAATAGGTGAGTTTTCAGTGCCCGTTTGAAGCTTTGCAAGGTCGGGAGAGTCTAATGGAGCGATGGAGTGCGTTCCGCTATCTTTGAAAACTCATGAAGTTCCTCTTCCCTGCCTGGGGTGTTGCTGTCTGCTGTGACGTTTCTAGCACAGGTCTGGTTTGCATATTAGTGCTGATATACAGACCACACTGTGCTAGAAGCACTACATCAGGCAGCGACAACCCAGGCAGGGAAGAGGAACTACATAGGTTTTCAAAGATAGCGGGTGCCAGAATGAACACAATATTTAGTTTTTGTAGTTTCCCGTCGGAAATGAAAAAAATTGAATAAAATGTCACCCAACATCTGGCTATATCCAAAAAAAAGGTTGACATGCAAATGATCGACACATGAAAGGTTTGACATGAGCTCTGCTTCCTCTACACTCGGCCCACATTCCTGATTGCATCCACGTGGATGTTAAAGTAGGAAAGTCCTCAAAAATGAAAAATGTAAATTTCACGTCGACCAGTAACATGTCAACATTTTGTAACTTTTATTATTATTGTGTCGACCTGTTGACTGTGATCCGTATATTGAGATATTATTGTATTCCATGACGATGGTTTGGGAATATTACACTAGGTGGGTCCGAGCTTGTGGTCAGCCCGAGGCCTTGTCGTCAGACTGTTGGTGGGAGAACTCAGCGGGGACATACGTAATAATTATGGGGCCTGATTCAGAGTTGATCGCTGAGGAGCAAATGGCACGCATGCGCAAGATATTGTGCATAAAGCTGGCAGGGTGACTGCCAGGAAGTTGGCGCTTTTTTTCAGGGAGTGTCTTTAAAAAAAAAACCACAGGCGTGCCCAGACATTTGAAGGGTGGGTGTGACGTCAGCCTTGATCAGCCGCCCTCTGTCGCAGATTACCGCTAGGGTCAGACTTACACACATTTGAGCTGCGGTGGATAGTTTATTCCCTGAACCAGTTGCTGATCCTCCCCCCAGTTAGTACCCCCCCCCTAACCCAGCCATCAATCAGAATTCCAGCACTTCTTGTAATGGAATTGCCCTCTCACCTTGAACATTGTGGTCTTTATTATTATAGGATGAGACCTGGGGCTAAATTTACTAAAGTGTCAGTTTTTAGAAGATAAATATTTTGCCTCTAGCAACCAATCAGGTTCTACGTATTATTTGGCCTCTACTCTAAACTGGCGCAGAGATAACCCGCCGTGTACACAGACCCGACTATAAATCGCCCCTTATATTGCATGTTAGTAATGGGGCTCTGCAAAATGAGACCCCTGTTGGCATTGCAGATGTCCGCTCCTATGTAACCCCTGTCGCTTCAGAGTAAAGGTGGCCATACACTGTGGCCAAATTATACTCTGCGATACGGCCAGCCTTTGCCCCGTGGGCCGCCCGTGACCTCCCTGGGTGACAGACGTATGCGATCCATCACAATTTTTTGTGATGGATCCCGCTGCCGGGAGGGTGGTCCGAGGTCAGGTGGTCGGACAGCCAGCAGGTCTGACCACTGACTCAGGCCTAATGCACACAGGACCGATCAGAGTGGGCTGATTTGACGACCCGATTCATCAAAATCGGCTCAGTGTTTGGGGGCCTTAAATCTGCTTTCCAGACTCATTTGAGGTGAGGTTTGCACTGCAGCGCCTCCTCCAGGCTTCTCTATGCAAGTGACCTGTAGCAGAGGTTCCATCCAATGGTCTGTACCAGGCGTAGGCAACCTGAGGCCCCCCAGCTGTTATGAAACTACAAGTCCCAGCATGCCGTGCCAGTTTTTGCACTCCCTAATGCAAAACTTTAGCAAGGCATGCTGGGACTTGTAGTCGCACATTAGCTGGAGAGCCTCAGGTTTCCTACGCCTGGTCTATACTATTAATCCTCATGTTCCAATGATACCAGCACTAATGGGGAAGCCATGCAACACTGTATTTAGTAATTCACTTCTGTCCCTGTCCCAGTGGAGCTTACACCCTATACTGCCTACCAAACACACACACGCATGCACATCAGGGTTACTTGTTTCTTCTGCTTAGAACTCATGACCTAGCACTACTGCGAGATAAGTGGGAGTAAACCCATGCAGACCAGGAGAGAACATACAAACTCTACACTTAAGGAGCTTTGTGGGAATTAAACTCAAGACCGCAGTACTGTGAGGCAGCAATATCGACACTGTAAATGCTAAAAATGTAACCCAAGCGACTGTCACATTCCAGACCCTATAAACCTGCACACTCGTGTTCCAGCTATTATGGCACTGCGCTGTAAAACAGATGTGATCTGACCCTACATACTGGCAGCAGCAGCCAGCTCCCCCCAGCACACGTGTGCAGCGCTGGCTGATCAGACAGAAATAATGACGCTTTGTTCTCTTGCAGGTTTCCCTCCTCACTATGTGTTGGACTTGGCCAGGTCAGTAAGATTTCCCCCCCCCCCCCCCCCCCCCTGTGCACGTCCCCATGACGCAGCAGTGCCGGGACGCAGCTAACACTGACGGCTCTTGTGTTTCTTGCAGATGCTGGCGACGGTGGTTGTACTCTGGGTGGGAAAGGCACTGAGGGTGGTACATTTCCCGGATTTTGACAGGCACATACCTCGAAAGGTACGTCTGAGTGTCCTGGCCGCCGCTTTGCTGTCCTGCGGAATGTTAAGAGTTAATTATGTATAGCAGTGAGGTGCAAGCGGATACAACTGTAGATACCACACTAGGTACAGGGCCAGATGGACTAAGTAGTGTTCATTCTAGCACCCACCATCTTAGAAAACCCATGCAATTCCTCTTCCCTGCCTGGGGTGTCGCGGTCTGCTGTGGTGCTTCTAGCACAGTGTGGACTGTATATCAGCACTGATGTGCAAACCAGACTTGTGCTAGAAACACCACAGCAGACAGCGACACCCCAGGCAGGGAAGAGGAACTGCATTTGTTTTCAAAGATGGCGGGTGCTAGAATGAACACTACTAAGCTTGAAAAGTGATAAAATGGAGAGTGATAAATCACCAGCCAATCAGATCCTAACTGTCATGTTACAGGCTGGGTTTGAAAAATGACAGGTAGGAGCTTATTGTTTGGTGATTCATCACTCTCTAGTTTATCACTATTCGAGGCTTAGAACATCTCGCCCAGAGAGAGAGATAAAGTGGATTATCTCCACTATACAGTATCTCTCTCCAAACTTTGGTAAATCTCTCCCCCCAGCCTTTTTATAGGACGTGCAACTGATTGTTTTGATCAGATCTGCCATTTGATTGGAGGTTGAGGGTTATATTATCTCTTCTGTTCGGTAAACTGACATACAGTATGGCTTTGTCCCCAGTGCAAGGGCGTGTTCCATAACCTCTGTCCCTGGTTGGTCTATTGTCACCCCTTTGGGTCTGGTGCCCGCTTCTGAACTGTACAGCGATAACTTATCAGGGAGTTTTATCAAATCTTGGAGAGAGAGATAAAGTAGAGGTTGCCCACAACTGCCAGTTTACGGGATATAATAGAAGAGTGATCTGTAATCAGCAGTTGGAGACTTTGAGGTTACTCCTATCTCAGCTGGTTGTAATCTGCCTGCTCCAGAGGACAACGGTCCCTTGTTAAAGGGGCAAAGTGTTCCCCAGTGCTGGGGTCTCGTCCTCCCGTACTGTGGGGCCCCTGTGTCCTGGGGTCTCGTCCTCCCACACTGTTGGGCCCCTGTGTCCTGGGGTCTCTTCCTCCCGCACTGTGGGGCCCCTGTGTCCTGGGGTCTCGTCCTCCCGCGCTGTGGTTGATCACTGGCATAGAACTGCTACAGATCTGGTAGTTGACTGATGCTTATCTGTAATAAATTCTATCTGCAGCTGATGGGGAGGGAACGTCTGTCCTAAAGTACATGTCCCCAAAGCCTGCATCCTGTGCGGGAGCCTCCAGTGGTACTGCTCAGTACCAGCCTGACCTATGTAAACCTCTGCAGGACAGAAATGTACTAGCCTGACCCATGTAAACCTCTGCAGGGGGCCTGTTCTGCAGGACAGAAATGTTTGTTCCCTTCTATGCAAATGAACAACAGTTTCTGTGATCCGCCTGTTCTGTTATGCTAAGTGCCCCCCCCCCCCCCCGTAGTGTCCTCCAATGGGGCCACAGTGAGCCTGCACTTATTCCCACCCTACCATAATTACGTTATTGCTGTGTAGGCCCCGCATGTGTTTCCAATGATCCCACTCATTAACTTACAAACAGCCTTGTGTATTCTCTGCAAATCCGCTGCAGGACCGCATGCACCTGGGAACATACCCTCTAGTTTGGAGGCTATCCAGTCCTTGCGTCGACAATCTCTAGGTCGGTCACTAATGGTCGACACAAACATGATCGATACTGAGTTTTTTTACAACAGACTTTGTTCATATGTTACCCGCCAAGTGGGCGTAGAGTTAGATTATAATAGAAGGCCAGCGCAGTGGCACACACGTACGGTGTTGACAGACACCAAGAAAATTGTGAAAAAAACTTGTCAACCTTTTCAGTGTCGACCATGTTCAAGTCGACCGAAACCTGCTGTCAACCTTTTTTTTTTTTTGTCAACCTAGAGTATGTTGGCCATTCTTGGGTGTCCTAGGCACTATCGACCATTAGTGATCAACCTAGAGATTGTCGACGTAGACATTGTCTATCATATATGCCGTAACAGTTTGAAGCCCCCCAACACACTCTCTCCGCCAGTCCCCTCCTTGCGCTGACGTGTCAGGCACAACGAGGCATAATAATAATTTGTCGACCTCACAGAGTACATTTTTGTACATGACCTGAGTTGGCCGGGTGCTTCCTAAGATCTAGGCCCTTATTCTGGTTCACACGCAAAGGCAAATTCCTTCTCGAATGGACAAAACCATGTGCACTGCAGGTGGGGCAGATGTAACATGTGCACAGATAATTAGATTTGGGTGAGTTATTTGTTTCTGTGCAGGGTAAATACTGGCTGCTTTATTTTTACACTGCAATATAAATCTCACTTTGAAGTAAAACCCCACACAAATCTAACTCTCTCTGCACACGTAACATCTGCCCCACCTGCAGTGCACATGGTTTTGTCCATTTGAGAAGGAATTTGCCTTTGCGAGCGAACCAGAATAAGGGCCCTAGTCTGAACCAGGTGTCTCTCTGGTCTTAACCTTTTATGGGGAGGGGGGGGGAGGGTTTGCTCACATTGGGACGCAGTGAAGTCTCTTCTCAGCCAGGCTGGTTGGGAGTGTGTAACGGGAGTGGCCACAAAGCCGGGATTATTCGGAATCCTCATCCTTTGATAAATATAGCACAGAAGTTGAAGTCTTTACGTATTAAATGACTGGAAAGAATGTGAGCTCGGAGCCGCGATTCTCTGTGCAGCCCCCATGCCTGTTGCATCACATTCTAACCTTACCTATTGCATGAGAGGCCTCAAAACCAGTGCGACCAGTCTAACAACAGACTAGGTGTAGGTGGGGGGTGTACGTGTAATCCCCCCCTGTCGCTCACACACTGACTGTCTTAGGTTTACATTAATGGATCTGTTTTTTTGGTCTGATATCTATGTTGTTGGTGAAAAGCGACCTCCAAGTAACGTTTCTGTTTTCTTCCAGACCTTTCCGCTACCTCTGTTATACTTCGGAAATCAAATAACCGGTCTGTTCAGCACAAAGAAACTCAAGTGAGTTTGAGGCACTAAATGCCTCTCCTCCTGTGTGGGCTGGGCTTGGGATCAGCCCTCTGATCGTTACATGAAAGTTGTCCTAAGATAAATAAGTATGTAAAAAGCAGAGATCTAGGAGATGTGGGGGCGGAGGTTTCCCCTGTGCAGAGCAGACTTCCTGATGGTAAATCTTTCCCATGTGCTAAAGCAGCACTGGCCAAACCTGTTCTCAAGGTCTACCAACAGCTCATGTGTCTCAGGCAACCTGTGGATCTATAGTAGGAATGATGCAGCAGGTTTGACAATGTGACAGTTAGTAATAACTACAGCTGTGCACCAGCTAGGTGATCTGGGCCATGTGACAGTTGGTAATGACTGCACCTATGCACCAGCTAGAGGATCTGGGGAATGTGACAGTAATGACTACACCTGTGCTCCAGCTAGGGGATCTGGGGAATGTGATAGTTAGTAATGACTACTCCTGTGCACCAGCTAGGTGATCTGGGGAATGTGACAGTTAGTAATGGCTTCTCCTGTGCACCAGCTAGGTGATATGGGCCATGTGACAGTTAGTAATGACTACTCCTGTGCACCAGCTAGGTGATATGGGCCATGTGACAGTTAGTAATGACTACTCCTGTGCACCAGCTAGGGGATCTGGGGAATGTGATAGTTAGTACTGACTACACCTGTGCACCAGCTTTCAATTAACATTTTGGCTATTTATCACTGTCCACTTTATCACTCTTTGAAGCTTGATACATCTGGTCGTATCATACATAGATCCCCTTTATCTCTCTCTAGGAGCCAGATTTATCAAACTTTAAAAAGTGATAAAATGGAGAGTGATAAACAGCCAGCCAATCACAGGCTGGGTTTGAAAAATGACAAGTAGGAGGTGATTGGCTGGCTGTTTATCACTCTCCATTTTATCACTCTTTGAAGCTTGATCCATCTGGCCCTAACTGAGATCTATGTAGAGAGAGGTAATGTGTCTTTGGGATGAATGTATGGAAGGGAAGGCTGCACGGTGAATGGGTGACCATTTTACAGAGTTTAGGAATATTGTCCACCCCTCTCTACATTACCCCTCCATTCATGACCCCACAAAATGCTTCCAATCCACAATAGCTGATCCACCGCTCTTGTAGCAGTAGAGCTGGTTCCACTGCAGCTGCCTGGTATAGGAGCATGCGTTGCTGGTCACTGAGGCACATTCCTCCCTGGTATATGAGCGTGCACTGCTGGTCACTGAGGCACCTGGTATATGAGCGTGGTATGCTGCTGGTCACTGAGGCACATTCCTCCCTGGTATATGAGCGTGGTGTGCTGCTGGTCACTGAGGCGCATTCCTCCCTGGTATATGAGCGTGGTGTGCTGCTGGTCACTGTGACACAATCCTCCCTGGTATATGAGCGTGGTGTGCTGCTGGTCACTGAGGCGCAGTCCTCCCTGGTATATGAGCGTGGTGTGCTGCTGGTCACTGAGGCGCATTCCTCCCTGGTATATGAGCGTGGTGTGCTGCTGGTCACTGTGACACAATCCTCCCTGGTATATGAACGTGGTGTGCTGCTGGTCACTGAGGCGCAGTCCTCCCTGGTATATGAGCGTGGTGTGCTGCTGGTCACTGTGACACATTCCTCCCTGGTATATGAGCGTGGTGTGCTGCTGGTCACTGAGGCATGTTCCTCCCTGGTATATGAGCGTGGTGTGCTGCTGGTCACTGAGGCGCATTCCTCCCTGGTATATGAGCGTGGTGTGCTGCTGGTCACTGAGGCGCATTCCTCCCTGGTATATGAGCGTGGTGTGCTGCTGGTCACTGAGGCATGTTCCTCCCTGGTATATGAGCGTGGTGTGCTGCTGGTCACTGAGGCATGTTCCTCCCTGGTATATGAGCGTGGTGTGCTGCTGGTCACTGAGGCACGTTCCTCCCTGGTTTATGAGCATGGTGTGCTGCTGGTCACTGAGGCATGTTCCTCCCTGGTATATGAGCGTGGTGTGCTGCTGGTCACTGAGGCATGTTCCTCCCTGGTATATGAGCGTGGTGTGCTGCTGGTCACTGAGACGCATTCCTCCCTGGTATATGAGCGTAGTGTGCTGCTGGTCACTGAGGCGCGTTCCTCCCTGGTATATGAGCGTGGTGTGCTGCTGGTCACTGAGGCGCATTCCTCCCTGGTGTATGAGTGTGGTGTGCTGCTGGTCACTGAGGCTCCTGGTATATGAGCGTGGTGTGCTGCTGGTCACTGAGGCTCCTGGTATATGAGCGTGGTGTGCTGCTGGTCACTGAGGCACGTTCCTCCCTAGTATATGAGCGTTTGCTGCTGGTCACTGAGGCGCATTCCTCCCTGGTATATGAGCGTACGCTGCTGGTCACTGAGGTGCGTTCCTCCCTGGTATATGAGCGTGGTGTGCTGCTGGTCACTGAGGCGCAGTCCTCCCTGGTATATGAGCGTGGTGTGCTGCTGGTCACTGTGACACATTCCTCCCTGGTATATGAGCGTGGTGTGCTGCTGGTCACTGAGGCATGTTCCTCCCTGGTATATGAGCGTGGTGTGCTGCTGGTCACTGAGGCGCATTCCTCCCTGGTATATGAGCGTGGTGTGCTGCTGGTCACTGAGGCGCATTCCTCCCTGGTATATGAGCGTGGTGTGCTGCTGGTCACTGAGGCATGTTCCTCCCTGGTATATGAGCGTGGTGTGCTGCTGGTCACTGAGGCATGTTCCTCCCTGGTATATGAGCGTGGTGTGCTGCTGGTCACTGAGGCACGTTCCTCCCTGGTTTATGAGCATGGTGTGCTGCTGGTCACTGAGGCATGTTCCTCCCTGGTATATGAGCGTGTGCTGCTGGTCACTGAGGTGCGTTCCTCCCTGGTATATGAGCGTGTGCTGCTGGTCACTGAGGTGCGTTCCTCCCTGGTATATGAGCGTATGCTGCTGGTCACTGAGGTGCGTTCCTCCCTGGTATATGAGCGTATGCTGCTGGTCACTGAGGTGCGTTCCTCCCTGGTATATGAGCGTACGCTGCTGGTCACTGAGGTGCGTTCCTCCCTGGTATATGAGCGTGTGCTGCTGGTCACTGAGGTGCGTTCCTCCCTGGTATATGAGCGTGTGCTGCTGGTCACTGAGGTGCGTTCCTCCCTGGTATATGAGCGTGTGCTGCTGGTCACTGAGGCGCGTTCCTCCCTGGTATATGAGCGTGGTGTGCTGCTGGTCACTGAGGCTCCTGGTATATGAGCGTGATGTGCTGCTGGTCACTGAGGCGCATTCCTCCCTGGTATATGAGCCTGATGTGCTGCTGGTCACTGAGGCTCCTGGTATATGCCTGTGGTGTACTGCTGGTCACTGAGGAGTTTTCCTCCCTGGTATATGAGTGTGGTGTGCTGCTGGTCACTGAGGCACGTTCCTCCCTGGTATATGAGCGTACGCTGCTGGTCACTGAGGCGCGTTCCTCCCTGGTATATGAGCGTACGCTGCTGGTCACTGAGGTGCGTTCCTCCCTGGTATATGAGCGTACGCTGCTGGTCACTGAGGTGCGTTCCTCCCTGGTATATGAGCGTACGCTGCTGGTCACTGAGGTGCGATCCTCCCTGGTATATGAGCGTACGCTGCTGGTCACTGAGGTGCGATCCTCCCTGGTATATGAGCGTGTGCTGCTGGTCACTGAGGTGCGTTCCTCCCTGGTATATGAGCGTACGCTGCTGGTCACTGAGATGCGTTCCTCCCTGGTATATGAGCGTTTTCTGCTGGTCACTGAGGTGCGTTCCTCCCTGGTATATGAGCGTGGTGTGCTGCTGGTCACTGAGGCATGTTCCTCCCTGGTATATGAGCGTGGTGTGCTGCTGGTCACTGAGGCATGTTCCTCCCTGGTATATGAGCGTGGTGTGCTGCTGGTCACTGAGGCACGTTCCTCCCTGGTTTATGAGCATGGTGTGCTGCTGGTCACTGAGGCATGTTCCTCCCTGGTATATGAGCGTGGTGTGCTGCTGGTCACTGAGGCATGTTCCTCCCTGGTATATGAGCGTGGTGTGCTGCTGGTCACTGAGACGCATTCCTCCCTGGTATATGAGCGTAGTGTGCTGCTGGTCACTGAGGCGCGTTCCTCCCTGGTATATGAGCGTGGTGTGCTGCTGGTCACTGAGGCGCATTCCTCCCTGGTGTATGAGTGTGGTGTGCTGCTGGTCACTGAGGCTCCTGGTATATGAGCGTGGTGTGCTGCTGGTCACTGAGGCTCCTGGTATATGAGCGTGGTGTGCTGCTGGTCACTGAGGCACGTTCCTCCCTAGTATATGAGCGTTTGCTGCTGGTCACTGAGGCGCATTCCTCCCTGGTATATGAGCGTACGCTGCTGGTCACTGAGGTGCGTTCCTCCCTGGTATATGAGCGTGGTGTGCTGCTGGTCACTGAGGCGCAGTCCTCCCTGGTATATGAGCGTGGTGTGCTGCTGGTCACTGTGACACATTCCTCCCTGGTATATGAGCGTGGTGTGCTGCTGGTCACTGAGGCATGTTCCTCCCTGGTATATGAGCGTGGTGTGCTGCTGGTCACTGAGGCGCATTCCTCCCTGGTATATGAGCGTGGTGTGCTGCTGGTCACTGAGGCGCATTCCTCCCTGGTATATGAGCGTGGTGTGCTGCTGGTCACTGAGGCATGTTCCTCCCTGGTATATGAGCGTGGTGTGCTGCTGGTCACTGAGGCATGTTCCTCCCTGGTATATGAGCGTGGTGTGCTGCTGGTCACTGAGGCACGTTCCTCCCTGGTTTATGAGCATGGTGTGCTGCTGGTCACTGAGGCATGTTCCTCCCTGGTATATGAGCGTGGTGTGCTGCTGGTCACTGAGGCATGTTCCTCCCTGGTATATGAGCGTGGTGTGCTGCTGGTCACTGAGACGCATTCCTCCCTGGTATATGAGCGTAGTGTGCTGCTGGTCACTGAGGCGCGTTCCTCCCTGGTATATGAGCGTGGTGTGCTGCTGGTCACTGAGGCGCATTCCTCCCTGGTGTATGAGTGTGGTGTGCTGCTGGTCACTGAGGCTCCTGGTATATGAGCGTGGTGTGCTGCTGGTCACTGAGGCTCCTGGTATATGAGCGTGGTGTGCTGCTGGTCACTGAGGCACGTTCCTCCCTAGTATATGAGCGTTTGCTGCTGGTCACTGAGGCGCATTCCTCCCTGGTATATGAGCGTACGCTGCTGGTCACTGAGGTGCGTTCCTCCCTGGTATATGAGCGTGTGCTGCTGGTCACTGAGGTGCGTTCCTCCCTGGTATATGAGCGTGTGCTGCTGGTCACTGAGGTGCGTTCCTCCCTGGTATATGAGCGTACGCTGCTGGTCACTGAGGTGCGTTCCTCCCTGGTATATGAGCGTATGCTGCTGGTCACTGAGGTGCGTTCCTCCCTGGTATATGAGCGTATGCTGCTGGTCACTGAGGTGCGTTCCTCCCTGGTATATGAGCGTACGCTGCTGGTCACTGAGGTGCGTTCCTCCCTGGTATATGAGCGTGTGCTGCTGGTCACTGAGGTGCGTTCCTCCCTGGTATATGAGCGTGTGCTGCTGGTCACTGAGGTGCGTTCCTCCCTGGTATATGAGCGTGTGCTGCTGGTCACTGAGGCGCGTTCCTCCCTGGTATATGAGCGTGGTGTGCTGCTGGTCACTGAGGCTCCTGGTATATGAGCGTGATGTGCTGCTGGTCACTGAGGCGCATTCCTCCCTGGTATATGAGCCTGATGTGCTGCTGGTCACTGAGGCTCCTGGTATATGCCTGTGGTGTACTGCTGGTCACTGAGGAGTTTTCCTCCCTGGTATATGAGTGTGGTGTGCTGCTGGTCACTGAGGCACGTTCCTCCCTGGTATATGAGCGTACGCTGCTGGTCACTGAGGCGCGTTCCTCCCTGGTATATGAGCGTACGCTGCTGGTCACTGAGGTGCGTTCCTCCCTGGTATATGAGCGTACGCTGCTGGTCACTGAGGTGCGTTCCTCCCTGGTATATGAGCGTACGCTGCTGGTCACTGAGGTGCGATCCTCCCTGGTATATGAGCGTACGCTGCTGGTCACTGAGGTGCGATCCTCCCTGGTATATGAGCGTGTGCTGCTGGTCACTGAGGTGCGTTCCTCCCTGGTATATGAGCGTACGCTGCTGGTCACTGAGATGCGTTCCTCCCTGGTATATGAGCGTTTTCTGCTGGTCACTGAGGTGCGTTCCTCCCTGGTATATGAGCGTACGCTGCTGGTCACTGAGGTGCGTTCCTCCCTGGTATATGAGCGTTTTCTGCTGGTCACTGAGGTGCGTTCCTCCCTGGTATATGAGCGTGGTATGCTGCTGGTCACTGAGGCACATTCCTCCCTGGTATACGAGCGTACGCTGCTGGTCACTGAGGCGCGTTCCTCCCTGGTATATGAGCGTACGCTGTTGGTAACACCCCGTAAAAGCCACATGTTGGACACATCAGCCGCTTCCAGGAAGTGCTGGGTTCTCCTGCAGAGTGTACGGCGGCGGCGGACCCCTGCCAGGAACGGTTTATTGCGTGTGTGACGTCACTCTGTTGTCACCCATGGTGTTTAATGGCTTCCCATGGTCATAATTTCTGCAGCTTTCTGGTTACTCGGCAGACGTATAGGATTCCTGCAGCCATAGAAGTCCCCGGAATGTAACACAGGCTTATTATATGCCCCAGCTAATGTCTAGCAATGCTTACAGCTACGACCTATACCATAGCGTACCTGCCTGCTTATACCACAGTGGGCAGAAGGAATGGCGATAATTGTGGGGAAATCTATCTCCTCTGCGCAGACTGCAATGGAAGGATAATGAAACCGATTAGAATCTAGAAGGGGTGGAAATGTTATAAGCTAATGCTCTGTGTTCTTCATTGGACCCCGGTTATACTCGCCAAGCCTTCGTTTCCACCGCCCTTTGCCCTCCACCAGGACCGGTTGCTATGTCTCCTCTAGCGCATCCAATTGACAAATGAGCTTCCTTAGATATAACCCAGGTCCCTCCTCCCATCAGAACGGTCAACCCAGGGAAAAAAAAACAGAGACTTAAACCTGTGTAGACCATTTCCCACTTACCCAGGGTTATTTCTCCGTTGAGAAGGGTATTATTGGGGTGTATGATCCTTCCTCGAAGGCTGACTCGGAGCTAAAGTATAGAGAGGAGTGAAATCACAGGAATGTAGGGATAAAAATATATTTTTATTAATAACTTTATTTCAGTGCTTTATATGTAGCGACGCCCAGTAATGTTAGATCAGTTCACGTTGATAATGGTCTGTCTTGCATAAAATTGCGCAGAATTGTGCTATCGTGTGATTGGACAATGGATGTAACATTTTATCGGTTTCGTTTTGCAGCCTCCCGATGTTCACCGTTCTCCGACGCTTCTCGATCCTGTTTACAATGATGGCTGAAGGGTTCTTGCTAAAGTAAGTGCCTCTCCGTATCAGCCCTGTACCGAGAGATATGAGCGTTCTTCTGGTTATTCTCCACCTGCATCTTCGGTCTGTGACGCCAAAGGGTCGCGTCACGTTGTACCATAAAGATGGTGACTAAATACTCAGGCGGAGGAGCCTGGGAATACATGCCCATTATAGACACATGTAGTGTATTGCAGTCGCCACATCCTGACTTGTTCTATGGTTTCTCTGCGCAGGAAGAAGTTCTCGCGCAGCGTCCAGATGACCGTATTCGCCATGATACTCGGGGCGTTTATTGCTGCCAGGTGAGTGATAACACAATCCTCAGTGTGAGCCTGTTACAGGGCTATATACTATATGCTGTGTACATATCTAGGTCCCATCTTGTATATAAGGGGGCAGCCGGCCGTCTCCTCACTTTCCGGTTTTAGAAACGTGAGTCCTGACTGCCGCAAGAAACCTCCGACATCCTCTTAGTACTAACCGGTCTCCCCACCACACCAAGGGGCAGATTTATTAAGCTTGGAGAAGAGATAAACTGGAGATAAAGCGGAGAAAAGGTAAAAGGAGATAAAGCACCAATCAACTCCCAACTGTCTTTTTCAAACACAGTTGATTGGCTGGTGCTTTATCTCCTTTTACCTTTTCTCCGCTTTATCTCCAGTTTATCTCTTCTCCAAGCTTAATAAATCTGCCCCCCAAGAGTTTGTGTTGTTGCGGGGTACGTTACTGATCAGGATGAAGAAGACGGATTATGGGTGGAAGGTAGAGATAATGGGACAGAGAAGGAAACAATGGCACTGTACAGCTTTATCTAGAGCCTAAATAAACAGAAGTAGAAGTGTCACAATATTTGCGTTGGAGCGAGGCTTCATTTCCATGGCGCTTGTGTGCGATGTCTGCTGATGGGTTCCCTTCCTCCTCCCTGTGTCTAGCGCTGATCTGGCCTTTGACCTTGAAGGATACGTATTCATCCTGTTGAACGACGTCCTCACAGCAGCCAATGGTGCTTATGTAAAGCAGAAGTTGGACTCTAAGGTAAGAAGCCACCGGGAATGTGATCCTCTAGCAGCCCCGGGGGGTGAGCCGCCCTGGGGTGTACACTCTCAGTACAGGCGCCGGCGTTCACTAGGAAGTGGTTTTATAGACCTGTAAACCCTTTTTTTACGAGCGCCCCCTCCCCCGTAATGCAGAGCATATGCTGGGCATACAGGGATGGAACTCTGGCTTCTCCCAGTCTCTGCATCAGGGGAATGAATCAGTGTCGGCAGCATCTAGGTCAGTGATGGCTAACCTTGACACTCCAGCTGTTGTTGAACTACACATCCCAGCATGCCCTGCATCCGTTTTGTCCTGGCCAAATAGCAAAACTGATGCAGGGCATGCTGGGATGTGTAGTTCAACAACAGCTGGAGTGTCAAGGTTAGCCATCACTGGTCTATGTGGACATGATTTTTTTTTTTTTTGCTCGACACCTAAGCATGTGGAAGAATTGGTGGGGTATGGGTTACTGGGTCGACACCTGAAAAAAGTCTACAGGGTTGGAAGGTCAACAATGGCAAGATTGACAGTCAAAAAGTTGGCATGAGTTCTTTCGCTTTTTCGATCCGGGATGTCGGCATGGACACCGTAGCGTGGCCCCTCGACTCTTGGCGCACTGTTCTATTCTCCCACCACGCCGTAGTGGATGGTAGAGCATAAAATATCGCCTGTCGGCACACAAACACGAAAAAACTCATGTTGACCTTTTGACTGTCGACCTAAAGCTTGTGTCGACCTTCCAACCCTGTCAAACTTCAGTGGTCGGCCAATGCATGTCTACCTAAACAGTCAGCCTAGTGACCATACCCCAAATAAGTGTACTGCATCTCCATGCATGGCTCGCCTCGCTCCATCATCTCTGCGCTCAGTATTGTTACCATTCCCAATACCGCGTGGATGGTAGCGTATGACCATTTGATGTAGACCTGTGTATAAGATGGGTCCGCGTCTGTTCTCCTTGGTCTCGGGAAGTTCTGGGTGGGATAAGCGGCTTTCCCTCCTCTAGCAGATGTTGTAGTGATTAGCGGTGCTGTGGGGGAGGCCGTAACGCTGCTCAATAAATCTGTATGGCGTATGAGCCGGTTGGATTACTGGTAATGTGCGTCAACCACAATCTCCTGACACTTGGCGAGAGTCGCTTCGCTGGTATTGGCTCCCGGAGCTTTCATGATCGGTCTGTGGCTTCCATCTTGCCGCCAGTCACCCGTTCACACCACAGTCACCCCCCACACCAGACTTGCCCACATGTCCAGTTGCTGTTCAGGTGCCCGGATGGGCAGTAAACAGGGTAGTATTGGCACCTGAATGACTGCCCGGGGGATTTGTGGGAGTATATTGATGGGGAAGATGCTGACGTGCACTATTATACCTTTCAGGAACTTGGAAAATATGGTGTGCTGTATTACAATGCGTTATTCATGATTATACCAACGCTGGCGATCACTTACTTCACCGGGGACATCGACAAGGTGAGACCGATCTTATTGACTCTCTGTACCTGGAGGTCAGGTGTCGCATAAGGGCAGACTTTGAACCTGTACTGTAATGGACAATACTGGCGTTCACCCCGCTGTCTGTCTGTGGAGCGGCATTCCCCCCCTTTTGTGTTGTGTTTGTAGAGCGGCAGCCGTCGGTCTCCCGCTGTCTCTGCCTGTGGCGCGGCAGCCGGCGGTCTCCCGCTGGCTCTGCCTGTGGCGCGGCAGCCGGCGGTCTCCCGCTGGCTCTGCCTGTGGCGCGGCAGCCGGCGGTCTCCCGCTTTCTCTGCCTGTGGGGCGGCAGCCTCCCGCTGTCTCTGCCTGTGGCGCGGCAGCCGGCGGCCTCCCGCTGTCTCTGCCTGTGGCGCGGCAGCCGGCGGCCTCCCGCTGTCTCTGCCTGTGGTACAGCTGGGTCAGCTGGGTTGTTGTTAAGGTTTTGTTTTATTAATGCCGGGAATTTGTTGCTCTTTGGTGATGGTATAAGATTAAGTCATCGACTAAATATTTCCAAAATCACCAAGTGATAAATCGTAAATATTTGTTTAGACTCTGTTGTAGATGCTGATTTTACTTTTGTCAATGGCAAAACCACATAAATGGGTAATATGGTCTGTTGACCATTTAAGTGAAATTAAGGGGCCAGATGTATCAAACGTGGTGATTCACCTTCACCACCTAATAGATCCCTCCTGTTCGCAGCGCCCATTAAGTCTAGACTTATTCAGCGCTGCAGAAGTCCACACTAAATTTCAATATATTTGGCAGATACAGATTTTTTTTTTTATATATTGATGATGCCTCCAAGCCTGGCAAGTAAGCTGCGGATGTGAGAGTCTTCCAATATGTACAGCACAGATCCATGGCCACTGCGGTCTGCTCACCGGACGGTTTTCCTGCACGGAACATCCCCCCCCTCACGAGTTCCTGTACAGCGATAGCAGAATGCCGGCCTTGTGTGTATTGGGGGGAGGCATCAGACATGGAATATACAGTGTAGCCAGTGACGGCGGCACACACCACTAAACAAAGAACGTCTGTTCGGCAAACTGAGTGACCTTAATGTCTCTTATCTCCGAGTGCGATACGTTCCCGGCCACACTGGCTGCGCCGCAGAATGGCCGCACGACTTCATATTTAATGACTTTTTGTTTTAGCAGATTGCTCATTTGCAAGTCAATAGTTCCCCGAATCTCTGCGCATGCTAATTACTAGGAAGACTCATTTGTTAAATTGAAAGTTTGAGTCATTAAGTCTATTCCAACATATAATTATGTGATAAACCTCCGGCGCCGCAGTAACTGGGATAAAGCGCAGACTAGGGGGAGATATAGCGAATATTATACAGAGTATAATTGGAGGGGGGGGGGGGGTCTGTATATCATCACTGATATGCAAACCAGACCTGTGCTAGAAACACCACAGCAGACAGCGACACCCCCAGGCAGGGGGTTTTAAAATATGGCGGGTGCTAGAATGAACACTACATTTTAGTTTGTCACAAAAATCTTTGTTGACAGATAACAACAAAGAGACGGAAATATATATGATCGTGGAACTAATGGATTTGTTTCAAATATTGTATTTACTATTTAAAAGCCCGTGCTAATGACAGCTTCTGCAATGTACTCTCACTTTGAGCTGTGACAGTTTTTACTTTTAATTTGAGCTGTGATTGTTTGTTTTTGCCCCACTCCCAGTCCCTATCTGCTCCTACCTCCAATATGTCTTCACAGCTCCCTCCCTCCATATCCAGCCAGTTCAAAAAAGATCAGTGTCCCTGCCAAACTCGCTTTTACTTTCTTTTATGACCGCTTTTAGCACACAAACGAGTCATTCGGTCTGTTGAGTGGCCTCTAGTGGTCACTGTCGGTACTTCACCTCCATAGAGGTGAGGAGATGTTAGCCTTTTCTATATAAAGATCATCGGTAATTATGTAATATCTGGGCTCCCGCTTTTCTTATGAGACTGCGTCCCCTCGCTGCGCTCGCCACACTATATAAAATCAACTCCATGCGTAGTTGGATAGTAGGGGTATGAAAAAATGGGGTGCATTTAACATGGGAGCCCAGATAATAAAGTACCAGGTCATCTAGACCCCCCCAGCTGTGACTAATGCCTGTTTGTACCCCGCAGGCCGTGGCGTTTGAAGGCTGGAACGACATGTACTTTGTCTTTGAGTTTACACTTTCCTGTGTGATGGGGTAAGTTCTTGTAGTGCACAATTACACACAATTGACATCCTGTGTTCTATAAAATGCCATATTGAATGATTTGTAGTTTTATTGTGGGTAGTTTATATTTTGGTCATCGTCCTCGTAGCGCCACCTACTGGCTGTTAGGACGTCATTGCAGCCTCTCCAAAGTAGAGGAAGTTTTGTATATATATTCTATGTGAACTCCAAAGTTGTTCTAAATGTGGCGAGCGACGCATTACACTGATTTGGAGTCCACGTGGAGCCCCATCCACTAACCTGCATTTTGTCGTCTTTGCAGGTTCATCCTTATGTATTCCACGGTCCTGTGCACCCATTATAACTCTGCCCTCACAACTACAATAGTTGGCTGCATTAAGGTGAGTTCCCGGCTGTATATCTCTGGTTGCACTTGTTATACATTACGGCGGCTGCCTCCATGAATGTGAAGTCTGGAGCTATTGCAGCTGCCAGTTCTGCGGCTGGTCACACCGATATCTGCCAAGCCCTGAAATGCTCCCACCAGTCACCGCTCAGGAATGGCCGATACGTTTCTGTGACTGCACGCCTGTTCTGGGCCACGTGTGCAGATAACACCGTGGACTGTTTCCATAGTCTCATTGAATTGATGGTTGAACGTTTATCTAGCGCCATCAGTAATAAGGTTAGTGGCTTAGTACGCACTTGCGCTGATCCGATAACCATTAGGATAGGTTAGCACAGAAATTAAAATTTAACAAGTTGTGCGATTGTGACAGTAACCAGCGTAGCCGCACAATTCTCCCCAATCGGAAGTGATCACGTTTCCAGTATTCAAATCTAGCTGCAGCTCTGGCACTCGCGGACAATCCCTACTATTACGGTTACAGCTGTGTGACACTAGAGCGGATCGAATGGCTGCGCATGGTACGCTGTCCATCGGTGGATGCTAGCATGTCGAGTGACAGCCAGCGACCGTTTTGGGATAGCATGCTGGCATTATCTGGGAGTGCCCCAGAAAACGCAGGTGGCATGCCGCCGTTGAGAGGGCCGCTGACCTCAGCGGCAGCATCCTCCCCGCGGCACAGAGTAAGTCTTGGTCATAAGAGTATAGAGAAATCCACCAGCGTGCGATGTCCGTGTCCCCCCCCTCTATGCACGCGGCTCGCTGCGCTTCTGCATACGAACAACAATTAAAATTGCTACAATTTTCTAAATGGTTTGCAGCACTAACCGTATATATATATTTTTTTATTATCTTTACTCCAGAATATCCTAATAACCTACATTGGAATGTTCTTTGGTGGCGACTACATCTTTTCATGGACAAACTTCTTAGGGCTAAATATCAGGTATGGGAGTTGGCAAATACATTACTGTTATTCGGTGCAGACATTAAAGCAATACTTCAAATGTATTAAAACAATTGTGATGTCAGATGCGTCTAAACCTAGATTTAAAAAAAAAAAAAATCCAAAAGCTCAATTTTACTCCATGATGTGAAGATTTAGCTTAATATAAAGGTTTTGATTACCATCACGGTGTCGACATAATTGCTGTCAACACATACCCTATGTCGACGGACTAAATATCACCTATTGATGTGCAATATTAAGTCTAAATACTAAAATTAACATTGTTGCCAAAATGACTACACCCCAAATATGCAGTTAAGGTAGTTTTTGTTTAGAGGGAGGTATAATTGTATTTATTCTTGCCCCTTTCTTCCCTTCAGCATTGCTGGCAGCTTGGTATATTCCTATATAACCTTCACCGAGGAGCAAACCAGCAAACAGTCAGAATCTATTGGCAAACTGGACATCAAGGGGAAAATAGCGGTTTGAGCGCCGATACGGGCTGCCGCGAGCGCTGTGCCCAAAACGTGGATGCACAGCTATTGCTAATTTGCACAGTTGTTTAATTGACTTTAATGCCTTTTTTATATATATTTTTAGAACCAAACCGTTTTTTTTAGCAAAACCTATTTAATTCTGGAGCTGTACAGTAAGTATTTTTGTAACTTCACAAACGCATTACATTTTATGCTGGCGCAAGACCCGGTGGAGATATATTTTTTTTTAACCATGTAAAGATGTTTGCTACGCCGCAGTGACCGATGTGGTTATTGGCAGTTAGAGGGAAGCAAATGTGACCTAATCTGTGATCCAAATTGGACCCTTTACTCTGATTGCCGCTTTAAAAAGAAAAAAAAAAAAACCCGGAGATTTCTTAATAAATCTCTCACTTTCTCAATCTCCATCCTGTTAAATTTCACCCATGGACAAAATTCTTATATTTGGTAATTTCAGTAAATTGTGCACACTTCTATCGCATAGACCAGGCATGTCCAAACTATGGCCCTCCAGCTGTTGTGAAACTACAAGTCCCATCATGCCTTGCCACAGTGTTGCTATTAGGGAATGCTAAAACTATTGCAAGGGATGCTGGGGTGTGTAGTTTCACAACAGCTGCACGGCCGGAGTTTGGACATGCCTGGCATAGACCATACATCTCCTGTGATATTCATTCTTCCCATGAATGCTTTGTAAGTCTGGTGAAGTGATAGGTGATAACTTTATCACTTCGCCAGGCTTAATAAATCTGTTTTCAAGTTTAGGAACCATGGTCTTGAGAGAACAGAAGTAATGTGGGACTTATTATTTTCTCTACTTGCATACCAATGATCATGAGATAGCGTTCCAGTGCCGAATATGTAGCCATTAGTAAAAGCAGAATTGCACCAGTAAATTAAGGCTATGTATGTATTACGCTCTTGGTGTAACTACACATTGTATAGTCCTTTTTCAGGCTGCAATCTTATAGTCTGAACACAACCTAGATTTACTATGAACTACTAACCTGAGGCACTGTACACCTCATACCTCAGTAATGGCAATAATCTCGAGTTCAACAGTAATCTAAATGTTACTACTCTAAAGCCCAGTACACACGGGGGAGATATATTGCTCAGTATCTCCTTTTCATCAGCAACCAGAGGTGGTCGCTGATGAAAGGGTAACACAGCTGGGGGAGCTGCAGAGAGAATCAGCTCATTAGAACAGGGCTGAAAACGGGAGAGCGCACCTGGTGATTTATCGCCGGCGCACACTCCCATCACTGGTAATATGGTCGCCAGCGATATCAGCCCCTATCGCAGCCCTGTGTACACGGCTTTAGAGAAGATTTTTTATAAAGGGTCATTGTTCTCCAGAAAGGGCAGCCTTGGCCTCCATAAATTCACAGTTCTATGTGAAATATTAGTATTCAAAGAATTCAGCTGTCTGTTACAAATGGGTCATTAAGTCGTCACCTGGTTGGCTTCTCCCGCATGGTCCTATGTGACGGTGAGCTAACGGGGATGATTCATAGGGGGAAAAACCGTGAAGTACAGAAAGCCTTATTCTCTGTATAGTAATCAATGAATCTGCCATTTGTACCTATTTTATGTAAGATCAAATCATTTGACATTAAAAAAAAAAAAAAACATCTTGTGGTTTGCTGGGAAATTGTATTTACCTTCTGGCTATGACAAAGTAAATTGGGTAAATTTTTTATTAACATTTTAACTATTCCAAATGACTCGTTATTCTTAATAGTAGTTTCACAATGGCTGGAGGCCCATAGTTTGGACATGCCTGGTATAAAAGGTTACACCCAGTGTCCTCTCTTCCATCTGCCACTACAGATAGCAGTGATTTCTGGACCTAGGGTGGATGATTGACCTTCACGACTGGTTTCATTGTTTGCTGGGTCTCCCACTCCCCAGGATAATACAGCAGCGCGAATGGTCCAGCCACTACTGGTGTAAAGGCCCCCATACATTAGTCCAACTTGTCCTAGGGACAAGTCGGACCTGATTTCACCCTGCAGCTCCCCGGGAGGGGGACACACGATTAGGCACTTGATGTGCCAAAGAAGGAAGGTATCGACGGCGCTGAACTAGTATGTCCCTCGAAATATGTGTTGCTCGTGATATAGGGCAAACAGGTATATGAAAAAACGTGTTAGAATTTTCAAAAGAATAAACGGAGGTGTTTCTACAGAAACACTTAGTGGGGGGGATTCGTACCCAAACTCACTGGTTAAGGGTGTATAAAGGTATCTTTTTATGAGGTCCACCCGTGCAGATAGAAAGTAGCTAGAATACCAAGGTAAAGGTAATTGCATAATGTCCAAAATGGCGTACCGTACTCACTGTATATACAGGAGCTTGACGCCTATAAAGGTATCTTTTGCTGACACACAATGTAAAAATATCCAGATATCAAAGATGCCTACCGTACTCACTGTGTAGGTAGGTGGGATAAACATATAATGGTTTCTTTGAATATCGCCAGGTCTCTCAAATTCTTATCAACCCCAGCCCAGGGGTGTGCGGTATATACAAAGAGAGGAGGACTGGTCTCAATAAAAGGATTTATTACTGATATGTGGTCAATTGGCCAATAGCCACAAACAAATAGTCCAATAAACACTATAAAAACAAAGATAAAAGCACTCACTTCTCTGCCAACATGTTTCGGCTGTCACAGCTTTGAAAAAGGCTGCTGTGACAGCCGAAACATGTTGGCAGAGAAGTGAGTGCTTTTATCTTTGTTTTTATCGTGTTTATTGGATTATCTGTTTGTGTTTATTGGCCACATATCAGTTGTACCAGTAATAAATCCTTTTATTGAGACCAGTCCTCCTCTCTTTGTATATACCGCACACCCCTGGGCTGGGGTTGATAAGAATTTGAGAGATCTGGCGATATTCAAAGAAGCCATTATATGTTTATCCCACCTACCTACACAGTGAGTACGGTAGGCATCTTTGAGATCTGGATATTTTTACATTGTGTGTCAACAAAAGATACCTTTCTAGGCGTCAAGCTCCTGTATATACAGTGAGTACGGTACACCATCTTGGACATTGTGCAATTACCTTGGTATTCTAGCTAATTTCTATCTGCACGAGTGGACCCCATAAAAAGATACCTTTACCACACCCTTAACCAGTGAGTTTGGGTACGAATCCCCCCCCCCCCCCCCCCCCCACTAAGTGTTTCTGTAAAAACACCTCCGTTTATTCTTTTTGAAATTCTAACACGTTTTTTCATATACCTATTTGCCCTATATCACGAGCAACACATATTTAGAGGAACATCCTAGTTCAACGCCGTCGAGACCTTCCTTCGTTCCACAGTACTTGCCAGTGAGGAGTTTCGAGTGTTCCGCCATTTGGGTCGGTGGCTGCAAGGACAGATAGGGCCTTGGGACTTTTTCTACACTTTTGTTTTTTTTACTTGATGTGCCAAAGTTTGCATATGATAAATCGCATAAATCATATGCAGTCCCCGGGGAGGTGCAGGAGGAGGGAGCCATGCGGGGGACATCAGCGGGCGAGGGATGCCGGCTAATAGAGAGCCGAGCAGGGGGAGGCTGTTGTGGTGGGGTGACGGCGGGAGCAGGGCGCCGGCCCGGGAGGAACAGATTACTTGGAAGAAAAAAAAAAAGCCCAAACAGATGACTAGCAAGCCATTGATTGGCTGAGACCTCTCTCAGCCAATCAATAAGCCATCTAGCCATCTGTATAGGTTTTTTTTCTTCAAAGCTATCTGTTCCTCCCGGCTCCCGCCGCTGCTTGGCAGCCAGCGTCATCCTCCCTGCCCGGCGCCCTGCTCCCACCGTCACCCCACCACAACAGCCTCAGGTGCCTCCTGCCCGGCTCCCTATGCAGCCTCCCCCTGCTCGGCACTCTATAGCTGTCATTCCCCGCACAGCTCCAGGGCTGGGCTGCACATAAGATTTAGCAAATCTTATGTGCAGCACAGCTCCAGGGCTGGGCTGCACATAAGATTTAGCAAATCTTATGTGCAGCCCGTCCGACCTCCCGACCTGATGCGCACGGGACCAACGATCGGAGGAGGTGTCTGCAAGTGCGATTTGGGCCGATTTCATCCGATTCGGGTGAAATCGTGCCCAAATCGCATAGTGTATGGGGGCCTTAAGAGTTCATACATGAGAAGGGTTGAGTGTCCTGAGTACTGCTAACAGAAAGACTCTTCAGCTTTCTGGTGCTTAGACCAACCATAGTACATTTTTTTCTGTACTATGACAAGAGGGGCCAGTGCCTCAGTATCCCAGAGAACTGTATGGGTATATCATAGATGTTAGTTTTACTCCCTGCACCAGGTTTTATAGGACATGGGGGTTATTCTGATTCACTTGGAAAGGCACAATCACTCTTTAATGGAGAAAGCCATGTGCACTGCAGGTGGGGCAGATGTAACATGTGCAGAGAGCATTATAGCCCTTTTACACCGCCTCAAAACCGCAGGTCAGGGGGTACTTCGAACTGAGATCTATATTGCAGTGTAAAATTAAAGCAGCCAGTATTTACATTGCACAGAAACAAAATAAATCACCCAAATCTGCACATGTTACATCTGCCCCACCTGCAGTGCACATGGTTTTGTCCATTAGAGAATAATTCTCCTCTTGCATGGTGAGGAGAATTATAAATGCACCTAAGGGACGCTCATCATGAACAAATCATCAACATGTACCCCATGAACACGAGAAAGCCGCAGTATAAAACAAACTCCTTCTCTATAAATAAAACAAAAATATTTTAATGGTCAAAGAAGATTAGAGGAAGAAACGTGAACAGTGCAACAATGCGTGCGATAGGAGCACTGCGCGAGAGGGCAGCAACTTACATTTCATTAAAGCTCTGTAACGAACACATCCAGAAAGTGTGGAACTGCATTTACATAGTAATACGTATAGAAAAAGTGCACTTTCAGACCCGTTACCTCACACACATAAACAGGAGCGACAGAACAAAGGGGGAGGTTTATCAAATCATGGCGAGAGATCAAGTGTCAATCACTGTACAGGCTATACTAGAAAAGTGACCGAAGCGGATTCGCTGGTACCGTATCTGTCTCCAAGATGTGATAAATCTCTCCCATAGACTGGAGAACGATGGACCCTGCCAAAAACCACGTACTTACTCTAACGCGGCGGAAATCATTTTAGAGGCGTCTTCTTTTTAATTAGACAAAGGCACAGATCCAGCCAGTAGAGACCCACTTCTTCCCCAAAAGTAAATACCTATCCTTTAAAACAGGCCTAGCTAACCTATGGCTTTCCAGCTGTTGTGAAACTACACATCCCAGCATGCCTTGCCACAGGTTTAGCATTATCCAATAGCATGACTGTGGCACGACATGCTGGGACTTATAGTTTAACAATATCAGCACCGGCGCTCCTTCCGCTCAGACAGAGGAATCCCCCCGCCCAGTCGCTGTGCTGTGAGCAGCGGGGCACAATTATATCGCCTTACCAGCCGGGAGGAGGCGACAAAAACTAATAATCAACTAAATGACAGATAAACAGTAATACAACATATGCTCAGGCTACTCGGTCAGGGAAGGCCGAGACTAATACACAGACAAGAGTTATGGTACATTCAGGCTGCGACACCGGATTTGGACTTTCACAGATGATTCAAGTAAGGACATGAAATAAATAAATGGATGACCGTTCGCTTTAGGATTATACAGCCCGGCGTGGCCATATAAAGTGGACACAGACAGCACAAAATGAGTATAACGCAGCACAAGCATTAAAATAAAGACTCCCAACCTATAAACCACAGAACGCAGTAAGAGGCAGGGATTGGTAGAGGTGACCACCCCAGAGCAGGCGTGGCTGGTGGCAAACACAATAGTAAGGGTTAATAAGTAACCCCAACCCAGACCAGAGTACTCCGCTGCAAACTTGGACAGATGCCTGGGAAACTGCACTAATGGAGCACAATTCACACTTCGCGGTTGAGCTTCACTTAATGTCACCAAAAACAAGCAGCAGGTCTCCCACGCTTTACAGAACTGGTGTGAACCACCGATATACTGCCCTGGCCATAATGACAAACTCAACCAATCAAACGCGCAGAAACCAGTGACATCAGAGTGGTCAGGATGGGGAGCCATTGTGTCACAGATTCCCAGCGAGCGGATAGGCTGCAGCCATTAATGTACAAGCACACGTAGCCATATAGCACGTACATGCGCTAGTGTGTCACGGGGGATACATGCTGTTCCCTGTATGGCAACAGCGGCCATAACCAGCTGGGATGCAGTGAAATGATGCACTTCAGGACAACCAATGGAATCACAATGCTGTCTGAAATATAGGAATGTCCATTTAAGGGTCCACGTTCTATAAAGTGCAGTCATAGCGAGAACAGACTTCTAGAAAATGGTCTGGAAAATTAGATTTTTATCAGTCACTTGTGATTTTTCTTCTTGAACAGGGCTTCACTTTATAGAATAAGCCCCAAAGTGCTACCAAAGTCTAGAAACGGATATAAAAGTTGAGCCCAATTAAAAAAAAAAAAAAAAATACAGTAAAAAAGGGCATTTGTAACCACCTACCAACAAAAGTTCCAATACTACAGCATGTACACTTCAGACTGCATACGAGCTATTGTTTGGTATGATCAGGCAGGCGGACGGCCAGTGACCCACCTTAATCTACTGATACTGTACTGGGGCCTTGAAACTTTACCTCCTACACACTTGCAAATGCTACAAAATCACCCTTTAATATAAGGCAACCTCCTATTATAGGTCTGCCCCCATACACACTAGACCAGGCTTTCCCAACTACAGTCCGCAAGGCACACCAACAGTGCAGGTTTTGTAGATATCCAGGCTTCAGCACAGGGGACTTAATTAGTATCTGAGTGATTCTGATTAAACCATCTGTGCTGAAGCCTGGATATCACTACATCCTGCACTGTTGGTGTGCCTTGAGGACCGAGGTTGGGAATGCCTGCACTAGACAATATTTTATGAACTATATTGTTTGCGAACGATATCATCAATGATTTCTACGGACCTCCAGGGCAAACAATATAGTGAAGAGTATCGGTAGTATCGTTAAGTGACATCGGGTCACTGCTCCTGACATGCAGTTGTCAGGAGCAGACTAAGTGATATTACAAACGATATCGCCCCGAACGACCAAAATGAGCGATATCGTTTCAAATATCGTTGAGTGTGTGTATGGGGCTTTGAATGGACTTTTAACCGCTCAGCACAGATAGCAAACAAGTTTCTTTTGCATCAGAAAAAAAAACCTTAAAAAAAAAGGGAAAAAAGCAGATACCATTTTCAGAATATTCATTTCTTTCTCATAATAAAAGTTTATCAACTGTACAAGTTAAGAAAATTATACAAGCTTTGTTTAAGAAAAGACAGTTCATTCAAAACATATAGTTACTGTAAAAATCTCTCCAAAGGCTACAAAGAAATCTGGAAAAATACACCATGTATCTTTTTTTTCAGCCCAGAAATAGAAAAGGACATCACTGATGTCAATAATTTACTTACACAAACCTTATTTGGTTTACTTCTACCTATAAAACCGGTGCCCGCGGCGGTCCGGACCCACCTTACCTTAGCAATTTCAGATCGATGTCAAATGTTTAACATAAAAAAAACACTAAAAAGGTTCCTCCTTCCCAAATGGTGCTGAAATATCCCAATGCTAGATTTCCAGCACCTGTATACACCCCCTGGGGTTGCGGCACGGTATACACCCGATACATTCTGGAGGTCCTTCCTTGGTTTATCGTTTCCTTCCAAAAATAAAAAGATCCCAAATGTTTCACTAGTTTCTGGGATGCAAAGAAAAGAAAAAAAGTTATGGAAAAAAAAAAATACTTTAAAAATAGAACTTCTTAAATAACCAGTATAACCCTGAAATTTCAAGACCCCTAGAAATTTGCGTCGAAACGTCTGAATTCACCGATGGTCAGAATGACGGCGGACGTGGTTTTACATCTCTCCTTGCGAAAATATTTCCTGAGAAATTTCCGAAGACCCGGGACTGTCTTTGTCGGGGCTGTCTATCCGCCGTCTCTTTGTTGACCGCTCGTTGGCATCGTCCAGATCTTTGTCGCTTCTGCCGCTGCTAAATTTGGAATCGCCGGAAACGCTGTCGCGGTTGTATCCGTTGGTGTCGGTCTCGTTTGGAGACGTTTCCCCGGTGCTGGGTCCATTTAAATGCACAGTTCCTGTGGTGGAGTCGTCTTTGTGCTCTGCGAACTCTGAAGGGCCGTTTGCAGAAACTCCTACAGACACAGGACACAAATGAGGATTAGGTTATGGATGTGTATAGGTCTGTGATGAATAAGCTCAGTCATGGAAATATGGCCTAATTTGTCTTTCGGTCTGCTGGGCGTCGAACTTCATATTCTATACAAATAAAAGGTATTGCTGCTCCTCACCTCTATGGGGGGAATTAAAGTGTTGTGCATGCCGGCGGCAACTAGATAGCATCCGATGGAGCAATTCAAGTGCTGCTCCATTCGGGACTGACATTACTGTGCTGGAAACTAGTAGTCGCCACTTTTTCATGCTGGCGTTCAGTATGCTGATGCTGACAGTCAGAAGGCCGGAGCCGTCATCTCAAACAGCATCAGGATGTCGCCGCCGGAAAACCAGCAAGCTGGAATCCCCGATTTGTAAGTAGGCTGTGGGGAGGGTTGGAGTACTGTAGGGGTGATCCATATCGGGAATGCTGGAGTCGGGTCTTTTGGCTGCCAGCATTCCCACTACTGGATATCATATGTATCCCCTTTACCAACACTTATTGGGGTGTTGTTTACAAAGTACCTAGTATTAACATTTAATTTAAAAGTTGGGGCAAACCTTTAAGTAGGTCAATTCCAGCTGGTGTAACTCCAATTATACCACTGATCACAGGAATCTGTGACATTCTTCTGGATATATGGGATCATTATACGGCTACACGGACCCGCCTCCAGCTTTAGCCAGATCATTATTTACCATTCTGATTGGTGCTGCTGGCTCCGCTTTCCTCCTTCTCTGATTGGCTGGTGCTGCTGTTAGAGGTAGTAGGTGGGGGGGATGGGGCACGGCTGGAGGCAGCACTTTCACTTTCATCCAGAAGTCGGTCCATATAGTCCCTAGAAAAAGGAACAAGCAAAGTCTGACTGTAGTGCTAGAAGCCGAAATAAAATCATAAAGGTCCTGAATTCTTCTATATTGTTCTGTATTGCAGACAATGTGCATCTGCTCTGCTTCTGTACATGTGCATCCCCCCCCTTGTACGCATGGGTGCCGGATGACCGCCCAACAGTCAGGATTCCTACGGTCATTAGTCCAACATTTGAATCCCATTGAGTGTTAACAGTCGATATCCCAACTTACAGGGGCTATTCTCCCTCGTGGGGGTCCACAACCCCATAGAGGGAGAATAGAACCTGTGGGCAGTGCAATGAGCCTGCAAGGGGCACCGATGCGCTCGCCCAAAACCCTTTGGAGTAACGGCAGTTTGGATTTAGATGTCGGTGTAGTGACTGTCGGGCCGCCATACCACACCCGTGCTCGTAGCGCGTATCATGGTGCGCCCCTGGCTACCTGCGTCTAGCTTTGTCGGTATACCTAATACTGCCTGCTGATAAATATGCGAGCAGGCCAAAAACGTGACAGGGTCCCGACTGGTGGGACGCCCTGACAGTCGTGACCCCCCAATACGTCATCTTAAATCTCATTCCGAGGTTAATCTTTTACCCCAAAATATTGTTCCATTTGCGTCAACTACATGGTTAATTAATAATGACTCTCTGGGGATATCACGGCTATTTTCTGTGCCCTATTACCAATCATAAATGAAAATTTTACATGTGTTTAAATCATAAGACACATGTTTAAACTATACATTATCAATATAACCAATATTGATATATCGTTCATATTGTCAAGTGTGTACACCTAACATTGTTAACGATGCTTGCTCCTGCGTCACCCAGGGTTTGCCGGGTGACGTCCCTGAACGAGATTGTTAACGATACAGTGTGCATGTACTATATTGGTGGTGATGCGAATCGCCCGTTGTGTACGCACCCTAACTCTGGCCACGATGCGAATCGCCCATTGTGTACGCACCCTAACCGCGATGCGAATCGCCCATTGTGTACGCACCCTAACTCTGGCCGCGATGCGAATCGCCCATTGTGTACGCACCCTAACTCTGGCCGCGATGCGAATCGCCCATTGTGTACGCACCCTAACTCTGGCCGCGATGCGAATCGCCCATTGTGTACGCACCCTAACTCTGGCCGAGATGCGAATCGCCCATTGTGTACGCACCCCAACCCCGTTCTTCATGGGCGTTCCCTTGAAAACGCTGGGCGTACGTATGGTAATGCCCGTCCAAAATACGCATCCGTTCGATTCAACCAGAATAAGGCCCATTATACCATGACCAGCGCAGATACCACAATAAGGTAATCCTGAAAGCTTGGTGTGCTGGCTGCAGCTAATGATAGAACGCTATGGGATATAACAGGTAATCCCTCATCATTACGTCTGTCTGCATGAATGGCATTTATCGCTCGATTGCATGCGCCAAAATAGACCGACCTGCTGATCCCAGAGTTTTGACAAACTGGAGCCTGATCCCAGCTGTGAGCCTCCGGTCTGTGGCTAGTAAACGCTATAAGTATATACGTTACTTATGGACGCAATACCAGACCACTTGCATAAAGCTTTGTCTATATCTCTGTGCTAGTTATCCCATAGGAAGATTTAGAAGGTGGATTGTTTGGACGTCTCTGCCCCTCCTAGGCCGTACATGTAGCAGATTTCCTCTGAACCTCTGGTGTACCCCTCTCAGACACAGAACAAGCCATGGCTACAGGGTATTCGGGTACTCACGTTACACCAGGGTGTAAGTTGTACTTCTTTTTGCCAAATCGCGTTTGCTGTGCAAAGAAATCGTATCGCTCAGACTTCTTCCACATGTAGTAAAAGGCCACGCATTCCCCGACAGAGCGTGTTCTCACCTAGGGGAAAATCAGGATGGATGTAAGCGGCTCGCGGTGTCAGAGATTGTTACGATGCTCACTCTGTCCCTAATGTATCCCCAGGCTGAGATCTGCACTTTCCATCGGTCGGCTGCATCTACATCTAAAAAGACATCACATTTCCTATCATCTCCTCGTTCAGTGACAGTACAGAGGCAGGAACGCAGAGGAGAGGAATGTGTACGCATTGGTACTCAACTACAGCTACAGGGGATCACACATCCCAGCATTCTCTAATAGCAGGGCATGCTGGGACGTGTAGGCTTGCCAAAATGTCCCTTTAATTCTGGACGCCTATGATTTACGCAGGTTCTGCGGCTAATAAAACCCAGGTGAAATGCAGGGTAGAATTTAGCAAGCCATGTGAATTGCAGGTGTCCTGTATTAGAGATATGGAAAGCCTAAGGATGTGTATTTCCAGAGTTGCTGGAAGAGAAAACACTGCCACCTGCTGTGCTAAATGAGTATTACAATACTAATAATTCCCAAATCATCGGGTGCATTAAGAGAACATACACCCTTCTTTTATGTTCCCTTGAGGTTTACGTACAGGATCGGGTACAAATGCACCCTAGAATTTCTGCTAAAAATATAGTCTGCACAAATATTCCTATCACTGTCCCCCAGTTACCGCACTGTCTGGGGAGGGCTGGGTGGGCGGACAGTCCCATTTTTATCAATGTTGCAGCAGGAATTAGGAAAAGCCATCGCTACATGTTGCGTTTCTGCGGTTTTCTACTTATGGTCTACAGTTTGGGGACAGAGTAACACAGAAGCTAGAGGATATACAGGGTCCCTGAAAAAACACAGATATGTTTTACCTTGTTTGCCTGTATCAAATGGAAATCTTTTCCATACGCTTTAAGACCTTGCTCAAAATTCCGGCATTCTTCCTCCGTCCAAATAGAGAGTTCTTCTGGTGGGAAATAAGAATACAAGTCAAAAGGAACAGGGTTGTATGATTTGTAATACTATCCTATGTAATACCAATGATCGATGGTAAAATGTACTGTACAGAGCGATAGTCTTTCAAGTATTCAAATACAAAATATTGAAATACTGACAAATTGACATTTAATAGTTGGTGCAACTGGGAAACCGATGGGATTTACGTAACACATTGTGCACATCAACAATAACTTTCCGATACACTGTGTTTTAATTGCACAGGGATGTACTAATCAAATCACAGAGAATGATATTGTAGGGGGTAAAAGTAATTCGATCCGAGTTTGCAAAAGTGAAGCTGTTAGTGACCAGGAGGAACGTTCCTGAGGTTCTTAAAGGGTCTTGGCTGATTATTAAAACATTTTTTTAATAATGGTGGAAAAAAAATATAGTAAGTGTTTTTAATCGAAATTAAGTCATTACAATATTTTGGGTTACAGAAAGTGTTTGAGTGACAAATTAATTTGTCAAAATAGGTGTGAAAATTGCCAAGCAAACATTGTTATTCATCATAATGATCTGTAATGTCACCTTATATAGGAAATATCCTTTTTTTTTTTTTACACATTTTTATTTGAATTTATATAACAAATGTGACAGACGCTGGCATTTATAGTGGATATTGCGCATCTTAGAGAAGGGTTAATGTGATTTTACAAGTTCTAAACCACCTCTCTCCATCAATGCAACACTGCAACATACCAGTCCCGTGCCATTTACACGCCACATACCCGCACATTTACAGCACCACGTACCTGTCCCGCGCCATTTACAGCGACGCGTGCACATCCCATGCCATTTACAGCGACATGTGCCACGCCTGAGCAATTTACAGTGCCACGTGCCCGCACCATTTACACCACCACGTACCTATCCCGCACCATTTACACGCCACGTACCCGTCCTGCGCCATTTACAGCACCACGTACCCATCCCCTGCCAATTACACTGCCACGTGCCCCTCCCGAGCCATCTACACTGTCACGTGCCCCTCCCGAGCCATTTACACTGCCACGTGCCCCTCCCGAGCCATTTACACTGCCACGTGCCCCTCCCGAGCCATTTACACTGCCACGTGCCCCTCCCGAGCCATTTACACTGCCACGTGCCCCTCCCGAGCCATTTACACTGCCACGTGCCCCTCCCGAGCCATTTACACTGCCACGTGCCCCTCCCGAGCCATTTACACTGCCACGTGCCCCTCCCGAGCCATTTACACTGCCACGTGCCCATCCTGCTCCATTTACACTGCCACATGCCACACACCTGTCCCGTGCCAGTTACACCGCGGCATTCCAGTCGCACATCATACAACCCGTTATAGAGTTCTGCACTGTATTCCCTACTCTCATCTGCTCAGGGGGCGAGTTTGCCGGGACAATAAAACGTGTGCTGGGAAACAAATTGCAAATGTACTGTAATAAACTGTGCAAAATTAAGTGAAAACAGCTGGCAGCACCAAACTCCCTCCAAACCGAGCTGACCCCATAACGGAAGCAGCGGCATAAAGGAGTAACAGGTAAGGCACGCAGGGGAAGCAGGATTTAGTGACGGATTTACCTACACAGCAAGAAGCACATCCATAGTAATCTACACCAGGGGAAGGCAATGATATTCTATTACAATGCGAGTCAAACAAGGTTCCACAATGCCGGCACAATGGCTACAAAGCTAATAGATGGGCACTAAAAGGGCAAGTGTTCCCCTGTATTTGGAGTAGTCCCCATGTCAGTTGTGATGCCAGTTGGTATCGTACATTTGACTGCCAGTCGGCCTGTACCTAATCCGTTTGGACAGGGTCTAGTCTGCCCAAAACATCTCCCATGTGAGGGAAGCAAGCATAGGAGAGGGACCGAGCCCACAGGTGCCACCTTGTTGTACTAGTGCCAACAGATGCCTACCCCTGATCTAGACCACAGCGCCTCCCAGCGCTTGTGATTTGGGAAGCCGTCCGTGCGGTCAGTCCGGCAGAAGCTGGTTACTGGTAGAGCAGTTCTCACTGTGGCGTGAGATAATAAACACTTACCACGTGCGGCTTTCACATTAAACCTCAACCTTCTCAAGGCTTCTTCTGTGTCAAAGTTACATTTCACCAGCTCATAAAGGGCCTGGGAGACAAAGATCGGGGGTCAGATCGGATAATACATAGCAGCACTGATATTACATACAGAACCTGCCCAACAGTATCTAATTAACAACTGGTTCGGAGATTTATGTCTCAGATTCATTACACTAACCGCTGTCTGACTGCACTGAGGACGCTAACCACTGTCTGACAGCACAGGGGACATTAACCTGCCGTCTGACAGCACAGGGGACACGTCACACTCATGCAGGTAGTAGGGACCATAGTGAGTACACTAACCGCTGTCTGACAGCACTGAGGACACCTCACACTAATACAGGTAGTGGGGACATTAGTGAGTGTACACTAACCGCCGTCTGACAGCACAGGGGACACGTCACACTCATGCAGGTAGTAGGGACCATAGTGAGTACACTAACCGCTGTCTGACAGCACTGAGGACACCTCACACTAATACAGGTAATGGGGACATTAGTGAGTGTACACTAACTGCTGTCTGACAGCACTGAGGACACCTCACACTAATACAGGTAGTGGGGACATTAGTGAGTGTACACTAACCGCCGTCTGACAGCACTGAGGACACCTCACACTAATACAGGTAGTGGGGACATTAGTGAGTGTACACTAACCGCCGTCTGACAGCACAGGAGACACCTCACACTCATACAGGTAATGGGGACATTAGTGAGTGTACACTAACTGCTGTCTGACAGCACTAAGGACACCTCACACTAATACAGGTAGTGGGGACATTAGTGAGTGTACACCAACCGCTGTCTGACAGCACTGACTCAAACTCATACAGGTAGTAGGGACATTATAGCTCCATGTCATATGTAATCTAAGCAGAGTGAGTGCTTATAAATGACAACATATATGTGCGGTGTTTGTGGCACCTGCTCGTTGTCCTTTATGTGCGCTCCTTCAGGTATAGCATCCAGGCCTTTCTCCTCCCCGGTCCTCCTGGACGCCTCGCTCAGAAAGTCTATCACTCGGTCCTCCACCACAAAGTCTGGGTTCCACAGTAACTGGTCATCGTTCTCATACACTGCATCACAACAGACAATGAACAAGCCGATCAGGGAATAACCGTATACAGAGGAACGGGGGGGGACTGGCAGACATAGGGACTGAAAGACTGAAAGAATACATTGTACACAGAATGGATACTAAACAGGTTTCTTATAGCAAGTTTAATAAGAGGGATTCGGTCATTTCCTTTAATGCAAAGCTGTTCCTGTCAACACTCTTCGTGCATTTCTATGGAATGCTGGTGTAATATATGTTCAGCCTGCAGGTGGCGCTGCATCCCTTCTACAGACCATTACTTCAGGTATGATATCACAAAGGCTACTGTCACCTAGAGGCAACCAACGCTGAACACACTGGACAAAAAAAGCCAATTTCAGATTGTATTTAATGTTACCCATAATATTCGAGACTCATATTGTGATGATGACCCATCCAATGCTCACCTCTGTCCGTTTCTCTGTATCTGCTGATGCCAACAGGGATTTCAGCTTGGAACATGGAACCCACCATAATCTCCTGAAGAGAGATAACAATTTAACTCCGTAATTGGAACACAAACCTATATATAATGAATGTATAGGTTTCTTTATAAACCAAAAGCATTGGCAGCGCTCAGACTAATGAAAACACACAAAAGAATAACCTCCTTCCAATGACAGAAAACACAGCAGTCTTACATGCTCTCTTGGGATTTCCAACAAAGTGGAATCTAGAAAGTCCTCAGCAGGTATCATATCGAATAAAAAAGAAAACACAAAAGAGAATTTTGTCTCTATGTGAGCATATGAGAAGGGTTGACGCCCCGGGGAATGGATCCTTGCATCCGAGGTTACAAGAGAAAGTGCTGGTTTATATCATGACACTTATCATAAACTAGGTGATTCATCGCGCCCTACGGGCGCTCTTCACACCGTCGTAAGGGGCTGCGCCCCCTTAATTTGTGAACGTTTGTATATGAGAAATATGGTTAGAATTGTATGAAAGATGCCCTGTATTGCAACTTAGGTGTCCGCGAATCGCGGGAGGGGGGGTCGCGGAGGGTGCCGCGAATTGCAGGAGGGGGGGTCGCGGGGGGTGCCGCGAATTGCAGGAGGGGGGGTTGTGGGGGGGTGGATGCTGCGAATCGCGGGAGGGGAGGGATTGCAGAGAATCGCGGGAGGGGGGTCGCGGGGTGGGTTGCCGCAAATCGCGGGAGGGGGGTTGCGGCGAATCATGGTAGGGGGGGTCGCGGGGGGTGTGCCGTGAATCACGGGAGGGGGGGTCACGGGGTGGGGTGCCGAGAATCGCGGGGGGGTGTGTGTGTGCCGTGAATTGCGGGAGTGGGGGGGTGGGGGGGTGTGACGTGAATCGCCACAAGAAAAAATCAACACAGAAAGGTCAACACATGTAAATGTTGACATAAGTGTGGCACTTCATTGGTGTCCATGTCGACACATGAGAATGAATATGAAAACATTCAAAAAATGAAAAAAAAAAAATTCAAAAACTCATGTCAACCTTTTTCATTGTCGACCATAGCCATGTCAGTGTTTTCCATGTGCAATTTAATTCTGGAGCTGCCGCGAATCGCGGGGGGGGGGGGGTGCCGCGAATTGCGGGAGAGGGGCGGGGGTGCGGGGGTGGGGGGTCGCAATCGGGGGGGGGTTACGGGGGCGGGGTTGCGGCGAATCATGGGAGGGGGGGGTCGCGGGGGTGTGCCGTGAATCACGGGAGGGGGGGTCACGGGGTGGGGTGCCGAGAATCGCGGGGAGGTGTGTGTGTGTGTGCCGTGAATCGCGGGAGTGGGGGTTGCGGTGGGGGGGGGGTGTGACGCAAATCGCCACAAGAAAAAATCAACACAGAACGGTCAACACATGTAAATGTTGACATAAGTGTGGCACTTCATTGGTGTCCATGTCGACACATGAGAATGAATATGAAAATATTCAAAAAATGAAACAAAAAACTTCAAAAACTCATGTCAACCTTTTTCATTGTCGACCATAGCCGTGCCAGTGTTTTGCATGTGCCATTTAATCCTGGGGCTGCCGCGAATCGCGGGGGGTGCCGCGATTTGCGGGAAGGGGGGGTGGGGGGTGGGTGCCGCGAATCGCGGGAGAGCGGGGTTCATGGGGGTTCCGGTGGGGGTGCCGGGGTGCCGCGAATCGCCGGAGGGGGGGTTGCGGGGGTGTGACGCGAATCGCCACAAGAAAAAAATCAACACAGAAAGGTCAACACATGTAAATGTTGACATAAGTGTGGCACTTCATTGGTGTCCATGTCGACACATGAGAATGAATATGAAAATATTCAAAAAATTACAAAAAAACTTCAAAAACTCATGTCAACCTTTTTCATTGTCGACCATAGCCATGTCAGTGTTTTCCATGTGCAATTTAATA